>NC_141774.1:14343594-14664705 GCF_051362555.1 Lingula anatina | reverse complement strand
ATACGTGAAATGCATTTTTTCAGTGCTTAGGCAAACACATAGAGTTAAATGAGTATATGCATGTGGGTCACATAATAAGGGATCCCGTAAGCATCCAGTTATAAATGGGTTAACTTACCTTTATGTAACTGCCTTTAAGGCAGCTAAGGTAATTGCATTGTTCTTCTTAAAGAGATGCTTGCAACGCGCTACAGAAATGAGCGATAATTTGTAATACAGGGATACGCTTAGAATGGGAATTAACAGAAATAAAGTAAAGACGAAGATATAATTGTACAGGTGACATTTGATTCTGCTCATATGTGTCACACGGTATGCATATGACACTATATAATGCATAGGTTTGACAACCATATTCACAGGGAGAATTTTTTCACTAGATATTCTGTGACTCGTGCCTTATAAATTTGTCTCTTCCTATGCTGACATAGTGTTTTCGATAGCTTATCAGTGAGTTTTTGCGTTGTTCTTGGTAAGGCATTTGGCTACGACCGTGTCATATATTTAAAAGCATTTTCTCTGTCTATTCGTCAGTTGTATGTATATGTCAAGTGAGAATTCTTCTACACGGCGTCATCGCTCAGACTTGACGTCATCACTCAGACATGACGTCATATGACGTCGTAACTGGCTTCCAGCACAGAGGTTAAACTTTCTTCGACAAAAGGAAGAATGTCGTCATAAACGATGAAGAAGAGTAAAACGGAATAAATGCGTGGTAAATTTGAAATGCTACGACATTATGACAAACTCATCAAAGATGTCGCTGCCAATATGACGCTCCACTTTGCTTTCACGGGTGTGCATGTGAACAATTATGTTTAGTTTTATCCTTTAATGGCCGAAATGTATATGTATTTTGAGCAATCATTACCTCTGCTCTGTTTTTTTTTTTTTTTTTCTGGTTTTATGCGCAAGACTTACCGAATTATCTAGCTCGAGACTGAACAAGATTTTGAAAAGACTTGACAGGGTTAAGGTGGAGTTGAATTCTGAATCCCATAGGATTTCGTTATGGAGTGAATAATTAGATTTGTTAGACGAAAGATATTCAACCAATATACCCCTGAAACCGTTGTTCTACGTTGACACAATAGCACAACATTTGTTATTCCGTACCCTTTCCAATAACACGCAGTAAAACTGTCATATCCCAATCTCCATTTTCTAATCGGTTTTCCCCTTATAATGTCGTTATACGGATTAAGCCGAAGGTGCGTTTTAGGTTTAAATATGTTATTATCTTTACCTATGAAGGTGGTGCATCGATAATGCATGCTTATACGCTATGTTATCAAACACCCAATATATTAGTGGACATACACATGTCGTGGGCTGAAAGACTGATGAACCATGAGTTTCCTTTATATTCAGATAATTTGATTTCGTACCTGAGGATCAGGTTTCCTTAAGCATTTGATTTCCAATTTGCTACATAACGCATGTTAAGTTTGGCTTCAAATTATTCTTTCAGTTTCATTGTACATGAGTAACAAAATGGTGCAAGGTAGCAATAACTCTGCTGGAAGTCTGCACGTACTGGGGTGGCTGCAGTCTACGATAAATCTATCGCTTGCTTAAATTCCCTGTAATTGCAACGGTATAGGAATGCATTTTTTTTATTTTATTTTAAAACAGGAGAGGAAATTTAAGTTGACGAAGATGCGGATGAAAAAGAGCTG
Source organism: Lingula anatina (assembly GCF_051362555.1). Taxonomy (NCBI): domain Eukaryota; kingdom Metazoa; phylum Brachiopoda; class Lingulata; order Lingulida; family Lingulidae; genus Lingula; species Lingula anatina. The sequence continues at coordinate 14,663,023 of NC_141774.1, read as the reverse complement.
ATTTAATAATACATTTCCTACCAAAAGTTGGAACGTTTCACTCCTTGCAGGTGTTTTATTTTTATGACCACTCACCGCGTCATCTGAGCGGTTCTATTGAAAACGGCTCATTTGTATCACCACGGCTGGAATGAGAGCCAGTGAACAACATTATGCTCAGTATACTGTGCAGAAAATCAAGGGGAAATAACGCACTGCAATTACCATCGGACAAGCAGAGCAGGATATGGAATATTCGAAGACTACTCGTCGGTCTCTTTGGCACCAAAAGAGAGTCAAGCGCGAGGCAGTAATTTTAGCACTGAAAGCAATTTTTGCGTTGAGCAAATAAAGCTTTTCTTCAAAATATATTCGTCACCGTTACAGTTTATGAGGCATATACACGTACATGTATATATACACGCATTTCAAACCTTTATATTGGGTTTTTGAAGGGTTGAGCTGCTGTTCTGGAGGGATGGAGAAAAAGTGGACAAAAAAAGTATTATGATTGTTAGAAAAACAATAATAATTTAAGTTTTATAATAATAATTATTATTATTAATTAATTTTAATTAAATTATTAATTAATTTTATTAATTAATTATTATTATTATTATTATTATAAAAAATAAAAGACCTAACTTACGGACAAATTGATACACAGAATGAAATAATGAGTTCCCTCGCCCAGTGATTCATTATTTGTCAGTATAACTACCTTTTCCAATACTAGCATGGAAAACGAAAGGAAAAGTTATGCTGCCATATTAATTCAAGCCAGTTATGAAGGAAAATGCAAATAATGTTTTAGGCATGGAAGATATTCAGTGTTTTGCCCTGGTCATTAAAAGAAAGACACCTTTCACTTCAGTGTTCACCAGGTGCGGTAATGACCCATTACTTCTCAAACTGACCCACTGACATTGAGTCATGATAGGTCAACGGCCCACAGACCTGATTCCGTCAAATAAACCCGTATTCCCTTTGATGACGCTATTATCGAATGATCAATATGTGATTGGCAAATGACCCATTAAGCTGTTCATTATATTTAGAGTATTTACACCCTGGGCATATTCCTCATCCTACACACATGTTATATACTAGAATGCCATTCTAAGCTTTCTCCAACAGATGCTTTTTATTACCGCATTTTTTATCTTGGTTTGAAACATCATCTGCCCATTAACCCATTAACACCCGAGGTCTCTCGTCGCTGGCTGCAGATTGATCTATGATTCGATTCAATCCGCCAGCAGATTTCCATGAATGCTATCTTCTGCCGCACTGATTTGCTATCTAGATCAGCCTATGACATCACATGCCTATTATACTCCGTAACATATACTCTACGCTGACTTCACGCAATCTGAGTTGCGTAGAAAGCGTGCACTGATGACTGGATTTAGATCCATGAGGTCTTCAGCTCAAAAGCAATTATATAAAGTGATATCTCTGCTTAATTTAGTCTAAAGTGCATTATATAATGCCCATCGGTATTCGTTCTAGATCATTTTTCTGCATTTTTTAAACTTTCAAATGGTATGATTACTTTCCAAATTGTATCTTTGATTGTGTTTGTTGTGCTGCCAATATCATCTGACGCAATGAGGGTTGCACAATCAAATGAACGTGGCATTTGCATGATTGTTACTATCCAGATCAGCCTATGTCATCACATGTCTGTATACTCCATAACATAGAGCGCATAAAGAACAGCGGAACTAACAGATCCGCGGATCAAATATGGCGACCCACTAGAGGTTTGCCACTTAATTCCCGATTAGACAATAAAAAGGGGGGGGTCAGGGTAGGAAAAGTGTTTGCCAAACCTCGGTATATTTGATTTTGAAACTATCATCGAATACTACTAATGCTACCACACTTCATAATAATAATAATAATAATAATAATAATAATAATAATAATAATAATAATAATAATATTCGTTTGAATTACAGATTTCTTTTTATCTACCCTTTAAATGCAATTAATCTGTTTGCGTTTGTTGACCAAGATGGACTTTGAACTTTTTGAAGGCAGAGCCCAAAATGATTTCTGTCGGACATGTGACCCTGTGTTTTTTCAACCCAATTTAGCGATCGTGAAATAAAAAGATACAAAATCCACGCTGGTTGTGTTGGCAGGAATGTGTTGATAGACGTTTCAAGTAAACAGAGCAGACAGGGAAGAAGCAAGTGCCAACGTTTAAATTAGAATGTTTTCTTAACATGTCCATGCCACTTTCTTTAACCAGTTACGAAAAACCTGACCTTTTTACGTTTTATCTTCAGTAATTCCTTGTGTAACTTCGACTTCTTGGTTACTAGGTGCATGATTTCCATAAACTTATCATTAATATTTATATGTAGTAGTTGATACAGTAATTAAAATCAGTTTTGACACACTCTGATTTGCATTTATGTACATTATTAATATCATATCATTTATTCCACAGGTTGTCCTACTTTAGTAGAATATGCGGGTATTTGTGCTGTGTGTTGATATAAATATAATTTATGTCTGTATACTCATCCAGACGCTCGTCACATAGAAATCTTTGTTATCTTTGTAAGCGCGTTCAGACATAATCAGTTCGGTTTCGGTCTGAAACGAACCAGAAGAAAAATGCATTACTTGATCTCGATTTCTGGACAGTGTTAATACATGTCTACGACCAACTACAACTCTCCTTGGACTTCGCCTCACGCATGAAGCTATATCACTCTTTTTTTATTTATTTATTTATTTATTTATTTATTTATTTATTTATTTATTTTTTATTTATTTTTTTTTTTTTGTGTGTGTGTGTGTGTGTGTGTGGAAAACAAAAGACGTATTTGAACCACAGTGCAATCCTTTATCAATCAAACTCGTGGTAGAAAAGCTTTACGTGTAATCTCTGAACATTTATCTTGGCCTGGTTAAGTTGAAGTATTGGTGAGGTATGTTTCCACACATACAGTATTTGATAAACTTACCAGGACACGATCGATCGATGTGACCTAAATATATGCAGTGTACGGGGTACGTATACAACTGATATGTGCTGAACACTGGTACGTGAAAGTACTCCACGTCTTGCTTCCAGTCGTGAACCGTTTACGTCACTAAAGCCAGAAACAGGTTAAACAACAGCTTTTATTTAATTAATTTGTGCCTGCTGAATGGAAACGGATTCAAGTTAACTTGTGATCTTAACTCTAAATTTTGATGATCATTAGTGACTTATATTAAAATCTAAAACATACTAACGTGTCATTATGTCTAGGATAGAAATCAATTAAATGTATATTCTTATATTTCCTAATTAGGTTATAATTTCTGTTATTAATATTATTACAGTTCGCTTGTGTCGGTCTTCGTTCAGATGCTAAATTGCTTAAATGCTAAATACTAAAATGAACGACTCCTCGTTCCGTCTGGCTTTCAGCACATTCCAAGCGAAGACGTTTACATTTTCATTGAAAATATTTTCATTTTTCATGTGTATACTTTTTGTCTTCGAGTGGTATTTTGGTCTACGTTGTGCTTGGTCCCTCCGTGATGTAATGGAATCATAATTAAGTTCGCACATGCCTGTGTTAGAACACGCTGTATGTATCACGAATGGCCGACTTATTTGATCTAGTAACATCGAAAACCCGACAAACGCGACACTGTCATCATAATGAAATGAATTTAATTTCATTATATCTCATACTCTGACTGAAATGACAGTTTAAATTTAGATACATCACAGGCTGTGGTATATGCTTTGGGTAAAGCAATCAAGCATCTGTGTGAAGGCAGTATTTTAAGCTCCGATCACGGGGTCGTCCCCTTCTTCAGTGGACCGTGTGAACGTCACGTGACGCCAGTCTGTGTGTAACCTCTGGAAGACAATAGATTTTCAACAAGAACGTGCAGACACGCAGCAAGACTCTGGTTGTGCAAGCGCAGAGCGAGCCCCTTCAAGACTTCACGAATATCTCAATCCAAGGACGAGACAGTAAGAGGTATACGGATGCAGTTGCAGGTACGTCATCGGCTTTTAACCCGAGAGTCGACCTAAAACTTTTAAATTTTTTGAACTCGTAAGCCCTTATCATTATTAAAATCGTAGATGGCATTACACAGTTCCCGTCCAGGCATTGTTGTTCTTTGGACTTCCGGTAATCATGCTCACGGTTGAACCTGTTGTTTAATTGCCTCTTTCCTTTCCACTTTTGTCGGTTTAGGAGGCATAACGCATAGTAAAGATGTTTAAAATTAAGTGTATTCCATTTGCTTGGATTGTAAATCGTGCTTTTCCTTATTCTGGCCCCATAGGTAAAACAAATCGCATGGGGCTACACCTGCAAAATACCGATCTTCAAAGAAGCCGCATGGAAGGCGTTCGGTAACTGCTCAGAAACTGAAAGGGCTCTGCGCGATCACGTTTCCATTGAAATACCGATTTGCCCCTCGTGAACTCAAGGTCATGTCGGAAAAATGGCCCGGCACCCGCACTTCTTGTAAATATTCATTAAAAACTTGCCGTAGCCCGAAACTAATTGCGATGCGGCGCCCATGACTATTTCTAGAGGTAAAAAGAAGCTTATTATACAAAAAGGAGATGAATACAGCCCACTCTGCCTTCTCTGTTCCCCTTCACAGCCATCTAAATAGGGCACACGCGTTAGATTTGTTTTAAAACTTTGCCAAATAAATACTAGATACCAAAAGCCATGGGTGAATAACCGAAACGTTGGGGCCAACCTTATCATTCAGATGACGAACTCACCGGGCCATCCTCTAACCTTTCGAGACAGAAGATGTTGACAAAAGATAGCAAAAATGATAACTGGAACTTTGAGAGCCCTGCACGTTCGTGCGGGGTGAACTAGGCCTAAGGGACGTATTTTAATGTGCAGTGAAAAATTAGCAACACGCGTAACATGTTTTAACCCTATATAAAACAAAATCTTTGACAGACATCTGTTGCGGAGTGTGCAGGCTGCAGACCGACGTTGTTTTGATACGCGACGACTGCTGAATGTGATATGTACAGTCTTTACAACAGCGTGTAACGTAAGTGAAACCTGGGGTTGATTGTGGGGGGAAAGCGCTCTGGTGAACATTAAGAGATCTTGGACCTTAAAGGCATGTTCAGGAATGCGACTTAACTTGCTGCATGTATGGTGTCCAGAAAACGAGTAGGTATACAAGACATGCCGTCACACATACACGTGAATAGAATGAACCTTGCTAGAAAGCGCTCGATGAATGTTTAAAAGGATGGGGGTCCAAAAAAGCATGCGCTGGAAAGCCAATTAAATCGCTATCGGTATAGGTGTACGCAGTACGCAGTCATCTGTTTAGAAATAAGAAGGTAGGAATTACATCACTTGACCGCACGCACACACACACGTACACACGCACACACACACGCACATAAATAACCTAAATTTGAGCTTCAAGTCAGCTTGGTTTTGATAGTCCAAAGACCATTATTGCTGCATAAGCAAAGCATAATAAAGCTGCAGTTGTTAGCTTACGACCATCCTGCGTATACAGGTAGATATTACTAACTGACGGTCAGACGGTCAAGCGGTCATCACCACTTTAAATTATAGCTGCCCGGCAAATTATCCCATACCCCGTCTGCGCTTATTTGTAGAATGGGTCTTCGTTTCGAAATATTGATATTATTTATATCGTCTGCAGCAGTCTGAATATTAGTCGTTATCTACCCACGCAGACGTTCAATTGCATGGAGGCAGTGCAGCAGTGCAGTCTAAATGTAGCAGTGCAACTGACAAAGACGTGGCATGCGTGACCCTTACGTTAATATTTTACTATAATATGAAAACCAAGTGGCAGCGCTGTTATAAAACCCGGTTAAATGTTACCTCATCGCAGGCCCCTAGCCAGCAATTTCAAATGGGGGGTTCGTTTTCTGAAAAAGTGGACTTTTTACCATAAAACCTTCTTGTACCTAGATCAAATTTTATCCAGAGTGGACCTTTTCCCAGCAAAAAGTGCTGTTCTTTCGAAGCCCCCGAACCCCCCCCCCCCCCCCCCCCCCCCCCCCCCCCCCCCGTCGAATTAATAGCTTAGGCCAGCAACGTTAAGCATGCTCACGTACGACCCTTACAGTAAAACATACGCAAGTCAATGCCCACCCTGCTTGCTAGACTAAACTCATTAAAAACCCGTTGTATCATCTAAAGGGCGCTGCATTTTTTTATCAACTGCAAATTCTGTTACACCCTCATTAGAGTCATCACAGCGTGTTTTTCCAAGGTAAACAGAGCAATGTTTATATTTCATTTTTATTACCAGGGACTCGGTGAAACGAACTCAACAACACCACAACAACACCACTATTGATCGGCCTTCAGCGCAGTGGAAGGGTGATTTGAACCCGACGCTCAACGCAGTGAGAGAGAAAAAATGGAACGCATGCCTGAGCGCCTGTACAAGACGCTGACGGTGACCCTGGTCTTACTAGAAGGTACCCTGTATTGCGGGAGCCTCCAGGGATGGCCGGCGCTGGTGTATATCTTCAAAGACTCCCACTTATACTCCCACCTCTGCTCCAACTCGACAGCGGCGGTCATCAGCAGGTACAACCGCTCGTACGGGGAAGACTTCGACGTCAGGATCTCCCACGAGTGTCCAGAGCAGGAGGAGATGCTAAACTTGGTCTTCACGGTGGCTATCTTCATGCAGGTGCTGATGCCGCTGATGGGGTATATCTATGACCACTGTGGGACAGCGTGTGTTCGGGCCGTCAGTATGTAAGTGTATTGGTCCCCATGGTACATGTAGGTGTAGAATACATGGGTGTGCGAGATAGGAGGGAATCACACCACCACCACCACCACCACCCCCCCCTCACACACAGACGCGCGTGTGCGTGCACACACACATACATTTTAAAACTGGCTATCAAACACGTACAACTGTAACTTGTAAGCGCAGGAAGCAATGTCGTCTGCAGGATTCTCCCCTCACTCATTTCTGTAGACATGTACTACCCTCCTCCCCCCCCCTCCGTCACGTGCACACTCACGCACTAACACACAAACTCCCATGCGTCCGCGCTATGGCGGAGTCTACTGCGCTCTACCAGACATTTTACACCAGGTATGCACAGATATATCTCTGGCTAAGTCTGTGCTCATACATCTGTGTTGTGAGACTTGTTACTCAGAAATCACCCTCTAACCCCATTGCCATCTGTTAGAGAGTAGAAGACTACCATACGCTTTAAAGCTTGCTAGCTGGCCACAACTGTCGCAGTGCAATAGCTGATCAATATAGCTTTCTATATTTTACCGCCGTTAGTAACATCGATTAAATGTCAAATGTCGCAGTCAGATGGGCGTTCTGGTTCGAAAGACTTTCTATGAGATAGATTTACAACATGTCGTGCATTAATAATTGTTTTCAACTGTTATCTAACCTATAATGATAAATTGAAACTAAAGATGTCTCCAATTATTTTGTCTCATGTCAGGTAAGGCTGTAGATTGGCATTAGGCATTCAAAGCACAAAGCATGGCATAGGCATAAAGGGACTATTCAACGCCTCCAATGATATGAAGACTACGTATATAATACCCAGTCACCGTAGTCCTAGTAACAGTGAAACAATTCCCAGAGACACCTTTAATTTTCCGTTAGACAATGTATAACATGTTGTTTTATTTTAATTTTTCAGCGCATTCAGCGCAGGTGGGCTCATCTTGATGGCGCTGTCTAGACCAGGTAAGATATACTGCCGCAGGTAATATATTCTACACACGTATACGGGTCATGTTGACATCACGTGGAACATGTTCAAGATACATTTACAGCTCAAATGTCGGCGCATTAAAAGCTGACAATGTTAGCACAACTAAAATAACGCAGCCCAAGGTAAAAGTGGCATGTCGTCGGAAGGCATGCATACGCATTCTTCTGCTGACAAGCTCACAATGAAGAATCAATATAGCAAAAACAAATTAAGTATTATCTTTTTAGTTTTTTTTTTAACTTTTTTCATACACTGTAACAACCATTGAAAAAAGAACATTTTCTAAAACGATTTTTATAAGAGACAACACCTAATGGGCGCTTTAAATATCTCTTAAAAATCCTTAAAGGTAAAATGAGCGAATGGCTGGTGGACAATTCTACGCCTACATGTATTTCTCTGCCTGTTTCCATATCAGTGACATATCTTTCGTTCTTTCCACCTCCTTTCACTTAAAAGCTGTGCGTCTTCTCAGGCTTAGAATGGGTGCTCTTCCCGGGCGCCTCCTGCCACTTCGTTGGAGGTGCGATGTTACTGTCCACCGATATGACAATGCCTCTGCTGTTTCCAACAAGAAAATCCACTCTGCGGTCCTTGCTGAACGGGGTGGCCAACATGAGTGCCTTCAGTCTTCTGCTGGTCAAAGTAATGGGATTGATACGATGAAGAACACTTGATCCTTTATATTTTTATAGAGAATTAGAAACATAGAAAGGCTAATTCCCATAAAATAACAATAACAATAATAATAATAATAATAACAACTTTATTATTATTATTATTAATATTATTATTATTATTATTATTATAATTATTATTATTATTCTACGGTAATCATATAACGAGATTTTGTTTAGTTCTCATCAATGGCTTATTTACATAGAGTTAAAAGACTATAAAAATGCAAAGAACTAGAAAACAAAATATCCACATTACTGTTTCAGTTGGCCTATGACAATGGTATCCCGTATCGATGGTCACTCATATTTTTCGGCGCCTTGACGTGCCTGATTGCCGTTCCAACCACGCTAATTCTACCTCCACGTCACTACGTGCATGCCGGAAGTGACGTCACATTTGACGATAGTGACGTCAAACAAAATGGTGGTCACCACAAAAAAGACAGTGACAACAAATGGGATTTTTGCTTATCGTCAAGCAGTTTTTGCAGATGTCTGTCTACGGTAACGGTGGGGAGAGGAACAGAGAAAAAAGTTGGAAAAGGAGAAGGAGATAGAAGTCGTGATCTTAAAGCAATTGAGGGTTTGTTGACAGAGAAACGGTCCAGTGAAAACACAAACGGGGGTCACACAGACTGGAAAGAAAAAGACATGGAAGAAAAAATGACATTTGTTGAGAACTCGAAAAGTAACAAAACTACTATGTCGTTTGTATCCATTTTAAAACAGCCAATGTTCTGGTGGAGTGAACTTTGGTTTGCCGGTAACTTACTTCTCGTCATGATGTACTTTGGGAGTTTTAACTCTGTCGTAGACTACAGATCGAACCAAAATATTGAACAGGGTAGGTGGTTTAAACTGCAAAAGTTTTATCTTAGGAAATACCAAAGTTGTTTATCCTAAATATTCTAAATCAAATTTGCACTACCTTATAGACAGCCATTATGAAAGCATAAAATAAAATAGATTATCTTATTAAGATAATCTTAGATATAGATTATCTTAGTCTTAAGGCTCATTCCCAAAGAAATTATCGTTCTACGTAGATCGTAGTTCCAACGCTGAATGAACTCTCGTTGAATGCAATAAGATTAACAGATTAACACGCCTCCTCTTGTTTCAAACGTACTGGTATAATTAAAAGCTTTTCTTTATTCTATTCAATACCAGGAAGAGGCGTTTTGATCTGTTAATCGGCTTGCATTCAGAGAGATACGGACTTGGATCGATCTACGGAGTTTTATAGGAATGAGCCCTAAATCTATTCGTTACTTGTATTCCAGTTAGTCTGTATACTAACGCGGTTGGCTACGTTCAAGTCGCCATCAGCATTCCGTCCGCCGCCCTGGTGGGTTACCTGGTGGACAGACAGCAGGAGGTGGGGGATGGTCGAGGTATTTTGATGTTCTATCCCTATCTGTCCCTCTTCACCCTTCTCTCTCTCTCTCTCTCTCTCTCTCTCTCTCTCTCAGACACACACACACACACACACACACACACACACACACACACACACATCTTTCCACACACACGCAGGAACATACAGGGTCGCAAGCACACAGGCACACACACACACACACACACACGCAAATGGAGTATCGAAAGAAAACTTCTTGTAACGCTTTAATCGTTTAAGACCTGCTGTGTTTTGCCCTCTCTCTTCTTTTTTATTTCAATGTTCAGTGCGGGCGTGCTATTTGGGTTGCATTGCAATATTGCCTACATTTAACGTGCTTCTATAAGCCTAAGAGCAGTTGGAAAGAGACACCGGCTGTGTTCCCCGTTCTGTCTTCCAAAAGCGGGGATGACGTCACTAGTAGACACAGCATGGTAAAAAATAGTGTATCGTTACATAAGGGATTAAAACGCGCTTTTTCACCTGTGAGGCTTGATGAATCAATCCTTCACCAAAGGTTCTTGATTTTATAACCGAGTGGTCGCTATGCGGTCCGGAAATCTGTCAGACGTACTGCATGATGAATGCATTTCTGTTGTAGGCTGAAACACTAAGCGTCATAGGTAGAGTAAGAGTGCATTCCCAGAGATTTAGATCGATCCAATTAGATCGACCTAACTCCCTGGGGGTTCACGCTAAATAGCTGTCAGCCAAGCGCGCACTAATAGTTAATTACCCCCTTATAGCTTTTAGTAGGCGGGCCAGACATTTAAGCTGGCTAAGCTGACAGTAATCTAGTGAGACTCCCCACGGGGATAGTTCGATGTAAAATCTGTGGGAATGGGGTCTAACGCGTTCAGTCTCTTTACAAAAGACTAAAGCCTTAATGCCTTATTACGTTACCATATTCACACAAGAGGCCATTAAAACAAAACCTTACCATTAAAAACATATGAAAATGAACTGCACACTTTTCAGCGGACCCAAAGACGTTTGTGCCTTCGTTCTTAATCACCAGCGTCTCTGGACTGTTGGTGTGGATACTGTGTGCCATCCCGAACCTAGAGATCCAGTTTGCCGCCATGATGCTCCACTGTGTGTTGAGGTCGTCTGCTTTTGGGGTTTTCACAGCGTTCATCGCATACGCGTAAGTTGTTATATTCTTATTTGATACGTCACCTAGAAATATTTCAGTATTCATTTATCAATGAATTAACAGGGATGTAGACTGGGAAATGATACTGGAGGCAAGTATTGAAGACCAGCAATACAAGTAGAGTATGATTCTGATCTACATGAAGAAGGTGACTGGGAGAAAAGTGGGAAACTTCTGATGGACTTGAAGAAAAAAAAACTGCCAATTTATGTGGAAGAATAAATGATTCATCAGAAAAACACTGGCCCCTCCTCTCTTTGCAGTCTTCGGTGCTGATAAACTATTACACCCACGATATTGGTTATTTTTTTATCCATGCATACATCGAAAATGTATAGGCACATTATTCAAATCACTATTTTTACGTGCGGATTCTTTTTTAATAATAATATTTATAATATTTATACATTTGCAACTAAAAGTTGGAGGGATCATTTAAAACTCAAAAATGATAGACCCTAATTATCAGAAAGATATATTGGATATTCTTATTATTATTATTATTATTATTATTATTATTATTATTATTTTGTTTGTTTGTTTTAGATTCCCTATCAAGCATTTTGGCAAGGCATACACAGTACAGCGTGCTCTAATGGCGCTGTTCTGTGGCCTCCAGTTTCCATTGTTTTACTGGTTGAAGAACGATTTAGAAAGTGACCCTCTTTATGTAAGTATATAAATAATGATAAGAGAAAATAAATACGTTACGTTGAACAGAATCCATGTAGTTATAATGCACAAAATAAAACATTTCTTATTCAAGAAATGAAATATATCCAAAGAAGCTTTTCAAACAAATTCCTTTTTGTATAAAAAACGGATACAGTTTTGAAGTTAAAATAGTTATCTGACAATTACGTCTTGTTGATCAATACCATGCCATTTCTCTTCACTAATAAGTTAAGGTTGACTCGGGAGTGGCCCCGTATCTCTACCATTTTACCAGGGTCAGAGGGAAATTTCTGACATTTTTTACCAATATTTCCCCTGCCATACACAAACTGCACACATTTTTGTCCAGCGTGACGTCATCACTTACCTGATCCCTGATAGACAGTATTCGTACGTGATCTCAGGGCATCTGGCATCCAATTTTTTTTTTTTTTTTTTTTTTTTGCTTTTTGGGGGGAGGGGGGTCGCGTATGTGTATACTACACGATGCAGTTCTTACAAAATTTGATAGATAAGGGCGTACTCTTCCACTTCTTTAAATATTCATAGACTTGCATTCTTAACATTATATTTGATCCGTTTTTCTCGTCTTTTTCAGTTCAGTTTGGTGATGATTGGTATATCCTGCCTCACGTTCAGTCTACCTGCCTATGTTGTTTGGAGAAAAAATAATGTTAATACGGAAATGGACAGCCATAGCCAAAAACTGAAGGCGATGGGTCTGGACGTTGTTAAATGAACGGACATGGTTGTCTTCAACAGAAATCGTTGACTTCTACCAGTAAGCCATGTGGACGGACTAGTATTTTGAATGAAATAAAAAATACGAAAAACGCATTATTTCATTCAATACCATAACGCTATTTACAACTAGTCACTGGCAGAAACTATTGTAGACTTTTGTTGGAAAAGGTGTAAACTAACTACATGTTATAAGACAAGACTTAAACTGAAACAATCCTTTTATTATATAGTTTCCAATTATATGAATAACACTTGATTTGTTTCATTATCGGTATGATTTTGCCATATTAGTGCAAAAGACTCCAAGAATTAGGAATTCTTTGTACATTTTCGGGTCGCCTCTTTTCTTTGCGGATTTCACAACACGCATTTATGACCATCTCTAGCCAAACATCCCCCGTGTACTAGTAAACTGTTACCTTAATAAAGTTATTATGTATTATTATCATATGTTCCACTGTCCGTAAATTGATTGTTCCTGGTATCTTTATGACAAAGTGAACTAACGTGAATATGATTCTTTTTATATTTTTAATAACGTATCGTGCTGTACATGTATCTTAAAAAGAAACTAAGGGCATTTTATAGATTATCAGTTAATCAATACATTAGATAAATGCAATCTTACCATAAAACATTTTAATTAAAATCTCACGGAAATCAACCGTTATTTCAGCTCACGTAGATTTAAAACGAATCTCAGTTTTGGGATTCCGTATACAGCCGTAATTAATTGGTGGAACTTTTAGCCAATAATACTCTCAGGAACTTTCTCTGCTTCATCAGAGCCCACGCAGTGCAAGCAGGTAAACCGGTTGTTTGGATCCCACTTCTTCTTGATGGCTAGGAGTCTAAAATGAAGATCAAAATGGACAGGCTTGAATAAGGTTGAAGCTCTGTCTGTCCGGGGAATAATTTTACAATGCCTAACTTTAAAGGTACATACGAACCGAACATCGGTGGAGCGTGGATTCCCAGTAACACATGTAAACCACTTCTACTAGTTTCTTATACGACTCTAATAAATTCGACATGCCAAGGGATAAACTGAATAAATCACCCGATCAGCCATAAAAGAACTTTAGAGTGCTCCTCTCTTTAAATTTTTGGTTGTCAATTTAACCTACTTTCTTTTCTGCCCCATTGACATACAGCATAGAATGCTAGCAGAAAAATCTGTTCAAACATCACTTTCCGGTAAAATTAAACAATGCCTTTTGGTAATTCTCTTAGTTATACTACTTAAAAGTATATGCTGGCATTTGTTTGGTTTTTATGACAAAAAATTGACTTTGTATGTATCTTTAAGCTTCAATCCATTTCCCTACCATCCTATTCCTCCTACATGTATCTCTAGCCTCTATAATCTAGCTATCCCTAGTCTCCCTTGAGGTTCATGTCGTCATAGATAGATCGTTATATTTCCCTGTTTTCATTACCTTCCAACAAATATTTCAAATTGACTTACATTCAGTTTTCAATTAGTCGAGATGACTTTTTTCTTTTTTTTTATATCTTTTTTTATTTCATTTCATTATTTAATCTAGGCCTATTTTTTAAAAATTAACACAACCACAAGTCTTGGAGTCGTCTTATTATCAACCAGCTTTTTATTATTATTATTTTTATTTTATCATTATTATTATTATTATTATTATTATTATTATTAACTAGCCCATACCTGGGATATTTGTCTCCCCAGTAATCCACCTTCCAGTTGGCCAGCACGGACGACGGTTCATTGTAGTAGACACCTGAAGGGGACCAAATGTTTGGATTTAAATAGAGGAAGGAAGGAACAAAGAAAGAAAGAAAAAAGAAAGAAAGAAGTAACGGAAAAAGAAAGAAAAAGAAGGGGAGAATGAAATAGAGAAAAATAAATCAAAAAAGAAGAAAGAAGAAAGGAGGTTTACAACTGTACATGTAGGCGATGGATCTAAAAAATGCTAATGTAGTTGAGTGCATGGACCGTAAATAAATGAATGAATAGGTCACAGGCCCACTCCCAATCCAGACAGGTTCTAAATCCCACTATACAATCCAACTCATACTAGTACCTCCCATAACTTGAATTATGAAATCAAACTTGGAAACGGAGACATCTCTTTGGTCGTATCAGGAATATTGAGAACCCAGTCACTGTTTTTATATAGTTCACACAAATTTACCATATCATCTCTAACATATAACATACAACCCACTACATGCCTTGGCCGAGTTTTACGAGCTCCTGATTCCACTTCTGAAGCAGTGATATGATGATGTTGTCAAGGTAACTGAGACTGTTGGGCCAGGACACACCGCAGGAGAGAGCCATCAGGCCGTTCCTTAGGCCAGGGCCAACTGAGGAAGAGTCGGCCGGAAACTCCGTCACCTTGCCTTATAATAATAAAAATAATAATAATAATAATAATAAATAATGGGTTATAATATATTAATATCTAAGAACTCATTCAGCGGGCTTTGAAATGAAAGAACATCTACAAAAAAAAACTCAAAGTGAAACTCGAAAATGAAAATATTGCTTTTGCATATATTATTTAAAAACTTACTTCTATTTCTTTTACGACTAGTCCTGGGTCAAACCATCTTTTTTCTTAGAACACTCACCGCCAATTAAAGTCCCAGTACAGGTAGGCACCAGCCTATTCAGGTACGCAGTGCCCATCCCCTCGGTCATAACCCGAGTGAAGTTATCATTGAAGCTGTCCACCTGCAATAGCGAGTCCCATAAATAGGTGCGCCCAAAGCCGCCGCGGTCGTGAATATTCTGCCTGTAATCCCACCATTTCTTGTACACATTTGGTTGACAGGTGCCCGGCCACTTGATGTGCCACTCCGGGTGGAAGTCCATCACCTTCTGGAGGTACGGCTTAGCCTTCTCCAGCCCGCCCCAGATTTCAAAGGCGACCATGATCATACCTGGGGAGGCAGAGGTGTTGTAGGTTGGATTGGCCTGTGCCGGAGCCGTGGACTAGGGTGGACATTTTTAATTAAAATATCAATTTAAAACTTATCATTTCTTTTGTAATATATGGTGAATGATAATACAGGTTGGTTGCTGTAAAGGCAAAGATATGAACAACAAGTTGTTCAGCTTGAAAAACGGACAGAGAACGGGCAGGCAGATATGGAGGCAGACAAGGCAAGTGGAGCAACATACAGACAGACAGACAGAAAGGCAGACAAGCACACTGATTGATTAAAAGATACAAAATCTGCCTAATGAATCACTTAAAAATATAATTGGAGAGATGGATGGATTAGTCCACATGCGCATGTGAAAATAACTAAAATGAATGAATAACTGAAGGAATGAATGAAGAATGAATTAACTTACAATGACGTAGCCTCCAAACTCCGGGGGAAGGGTCACAAGGAAGTCGTTAAGTGCGTTGTAAATGTCATAGGCATGAACATGAGTCTCGTTAGCATAGTACATGGCGCACCTGAAACGTTATATATTTTATTAGATCAAAAAAATTTATGCTTTCCCTTTTTTGGTTTAAAAAATCATAAAGATATGTCATGGAGTACAATGGGCTTAGTCCAGCAATTTGGTTAAAACATTTTTTGTAGAATGACCCGTAAATAAGTGTTTTGAAACAAACTGCATTTTGTTATTCAAATACTGATACGTATACCTACAAATGTTACTGGTTACGCTTAAATAAATAAGAAGGCTTAAAAGTGACTACTTGTAATTGATCTGCAGTATTGGATTAAAAAATGTCATAAGAAAATCAGATTATGGTACAATACATTAAACAAACTAACAGCGCTAATTGTACAGAAACGGTATTAAAATTGCTACTATTTCATTTTCAATTCCAAACGTTTTGTAAAATGTTTTTCTGCAATGTGCTTCAAATATAATCCACGTAATTTAATGAGTTTATAATTTAATTAATCCCACAGACAGACACACTTACGAGAACTGGACAAAACCATCACTCGGCGGCTCATGGACTTTATACTTGAACCGTGTCACCACTGCGAAGGTGCTGCCGCCTCCTCCACGAAGAGCCCAAAACAAGTCTGTATCCGCCGTCAGAGACACGACCCCATCGGCGTTCACTGAGGTGGTCCCCGAAGGGGTGAGATGGACGATGTCCCCATTGGCAGTGACGGCGTCTATCTCTAGCACGTTGTCGACGGCGAGGCCAAGTTTTCTGCTCAGGGGACTGTGGCCCCCGCCCATCGTGTAACCGGCCGGGGAGACGGTTTCTGAGCTGCCCCCTACAATCAGTTTGTTGTATTTGCCGGCAACCTTTAAAATTTCATAGATAATTACACGTTTATTTATCTCGTCCAGCTAACGTATAAATACACATGCCTCCGTTGTACGCAATCAGTTTTTGTCTTGTACTACAATGAACATATATATTTTAGTTAAAAACTTCTCTCTCTCTCTCTCTCTCTCTCTCTCTTATATATATATAAATTGGCCTTCTGTACAAGATGATATTTTTCACTTCCTTGTAGAATGTTCAAAAATTTCAAAAATATGAAAATTAATAAACTGTATAAAACTTAGTAGAGAAGAAAAAAGCACAGTATGATAAAAACAACATAAGCACAGTATAATAAAAAAAATAATACTGACGATAGATAATGAGAGCAATGACGTATAAGATAAACGTCCATGATGTGGTACATTTCAGTCAAAATAAAGATGTCTAAAACCCAACACAAAATAAAAGTACTGTACCAGCACAGTAGCTTAATTGAACACGTAACAACTCTATACGTAAAAAATTCTACAAAACATGAAACCTACCTCCGCATATATTTTGCCCCATAAGTTCCCAACCTCGGTGGTAGCTGACATGCCTGTATCACTGGAGTTGTCCGCCAGGTTGACATTCAAATATTGCATTTGGGACATGTTGATTTGGAGGCTCCCCTTGGCTGTATTTCTACCAATGAAATCGTGCCCTGATGTCACAATGGAGACCCGGATGTTGAACTCATTGGCCAATAGAATGCTGTTCTGGACATCCTTCGGGCTATTAGCATAAACAATCATTCCTAAAGAAGATCATTATACTTACTGGACTAAATCTGCTTATTTATCAGCATTAATAACACAATTTCAATTATATTTATTGCAAATTATGACAAATCATTTGCTGTGTTATATGTTTTTCCTGCACATCACCAAGACAAAGCATTTCGTTTTATTTACACTGTTGCCCGGGGTACTGTATCACCACATTAACAGTCTTGAGAAGCAAGGGCCCAATATGGGGTTGGGGAATAAAAAACAAAACAAAACGTATATATGGGAAAAACAATATCAGCGACGTGACTTTTGAAAAAAAATCTTGCTGTTTTTTTTTTTCACTTATTCGCCAATTGTACAGATTAAAATAAAAGATAATGATGCACAAAAGTGCCTTGTTATCAGTTCTTTCATTTCTAAATTTATACAGATGAATGATGAATTCGGCAACCATTATTTTTGTACATTTCTCTTGATAAATACATGTATATGTTCACTTTTTTCTTCTCTACTAAGTTTTTTACAGTTTATTAATTTTCATATTTTTGAAATTTTGAACATTCTAAAAGGAAGTGAAAAATATCATCCTGTACAGAAGGCCAATTTCCTATGAGTTCCTACAGGAATTCTTATAGGAAATTATATTAAAAGCTATTAAAAGTTGATTGCCGCATTAAGTTAAGACGTCATAACACAATTAGGCCTACACATCTTCCAGCCCACTACAAACTAGCGATATCAAAACACTGGCTCAGCAACCACAATTTACAAATTGAAATGGGGAGACATACATCTCCTAAAACACCATTGGAAAAACTAAAATTCTTTGTCCACACTGCAAAAATGTAATTGAACACAAAAAGAAATTTCACCTGATCTGCACTCAACGTGAGCGTAAAAAAATGTTATATTTCTGGTCAGGATTCTCTGGTCTATTAGGCACTGGTGATAATAGCAAAATAATGCAAATCTCAATCCACAGTGTCGTGCCTTGTAACAGCCAGGAACGTTCCTAGTGAGATGACTTCGGATGCTTTTATTTTCATTTGGTTTTGCGCTGAGATAACGTTTGGTTTCACCTTTGACGTTGTAGAGCACGATGACGTCCACAGCTGTTCACACCTCGGCAGTTTAAATATCGAGTAGTCTTTACTCTTTCAAATGTCGACTGCAGACTTGCCCGGGGTACCGTATGAACACATGAACAGTCTTGAGAAGCAAGGGCCCAAGATAGAAAAGGAGGGGCATAAAAAGACAAAACGTGTGCACGCTACCGACTGCTCCGTGACAGACCCGCCAACCCTCAGTACGTTCGAGATCCCTCTTATAGTAATCAATCGCAATTTTTATAAAAGTAATTCTGGCAAAAAGAAATGACACAGTAGCTACTGGGACTCGAACCAACGTCCGAGTGCCTGCATGAATGCAAGACAGCAGAGTTACCACGCAGCCACGACAGCTTCGTTGACTGCAGATGGTCAGATGAAAACTTTCAACCTCGTCACGGGGAGCGCCAGATTGGATTTACATGTGTAGACCTGCTGTCCCCATCGGTAATCCGGGTGCTGCATTTCAGCCCACGCAACCCCAGTCCCCGACATGAACGGTAATGATCATGATGTACACGAACTGGTGTTTGACAACCCGACTCGGAGCTCGGAGTTTGTTTTATACTAAGATTGATTTTGGCTTAACCCAACATAATAAAGAGTACAATGGAAATTTTGATTAAAATATATTTGGCAAATGATTCCGCCGAGGAGATATCGTTTTTCTACCGAACACGGTTAAAAGCTGGTATGACGTGCTTTAATACCGGAAAAGCTACAGAATCAAAACAAGTTGGATCGTATTCATTGAAAGACCTGCTCTGTACGATGACTTCGGATGCTCTTATTTTCATTTGGTTTTGTGCTGAGATAACGTTTGGTTTCACCTTTGACGTTGTAGAGCACGATGACGTCCACAACTGTTCACACCTCGGCAGTTTAAATATCGAGTAGTCTTTACTCTTTCAAATGTCGACTGCAGACTTGTCCGGGGTACCGTATGAACACATGAACAGTCTTGAGAAGCAAGGGCCCAAGATAGAAAAGGAGGGGCATAAAAAGACAAAACGTGTGCCTAATAAAAAGAGTAGAGGCGACGCAACTTTTGTAGAAAAAATCAAAAGTTTTCTCTCTGATAATCCCTCCAAAAAGATAGCACATTTCGATGAAATACAGAACATACGGAATTAGCTTTGGCTCAATTTAAGTCCAAGATCGTGGCACCAATATAAGGACTTTTAACTGAAGAGAAAGGAAATAGAATTGTCGAAGCAGGTGTAAACTTTCTGAAGTATACCGTATTTTTATGCAAAAGGTAATTTGCTAAGTCCCACGAGAGCCCTCATTCGTTCTCGTCTCGTGGCATCCCGATTCAGGGGCCATGTCGTTGTCGTGACGTGCCTCATCCGGGACTCGAACTCGTGACTTTGCGTTACCAAGGTTGATGACGCTTTGGATGTCTCATTTGCATCCATGCGCGCTACCGACTGCTCCGTGACAGACCCGCCCACCCTCCGTACGTTCGAGATCCCTCTTACAGTAATCAATCGCAATTTTTATAAAAGTAATTCTGGCAAAAAGAAATGACACAGTAGCTACTGGGACTCGAACCAACGTCCAATGCCTGCATGAATGCAAGACAGCAGAGTTACCACGCAGCCACGACAGCTTCGTTGACTGCAGATGGTCAGATGAAAACTTTCAACCTCGTCACGGGGAGCGCCAGATTGGATTTACATGTGTAGACCTGCTGTCCCCATCGGTAATCCGGGTGCTGCATTTCAGCCCACGCAACCCCAGTCCCCGACATGAACGGTAATGATCATGATGTACACGAACTGGTGTTTGACAACCCGACTCGGAGCTGGGAGTTTGTTTTATACTAAGATTGATTTTGGCTTAACCCAACATATTAAAGAGTACAATGGGATCAGAGGCGGTTCACAACGGGCGTGTTTTACTTTAAGCGAGACCCAAAGAGGAGAGAATAAAAAATACATTCAAGTGTTTAATTACTGGTGGGATTGCAGCGATGGAAATTTTGATTAAAATATATTTGGCAAATGGTTCCGCCGAGGAGATATCGTTTTTCTACCGAACAAGGTTAACAGGTGGTGTGACGTGCTGTTATACCGGAAAAGCTACAGAATCAAATCAAGTTGGATCGTATTCATTGAAAGACCTGCTCTGTACGTTCCTAGTTAGATGACTTCGGATGCTCTTATTTTCATTTGGTTTTGCGATGAGATAACGTTTGGTTTCACCTTTGACGTTGTAGAGCACGATGACGTCCACAGCTGTTCACACCTCGGCAGTTTGAATATCGAGTAGTCTTTACTCTTTCAAATGTCGACTGCAGACTTGCCCCGGGTACCGTATGAGCACATGAACAGTCTTGAGAAGCAAGGGCCAAAGATAGAAAAGGAGGGGCATAAAAAGACAAAAAGTCTCCCTGATAAAAAGAGTAGAGGCGACGCAACTTTTGTAGAAAAAATCAAAAGTTTTCTCTCTGATAATCCCTCCAAAAAGATAGCACATTTCGATGAAATACAGAACATACGGAATTAGCTTTGGCTAAATTTAAGTTCAAGATCGTGGCACCAATATAAGGACTTTTAACTGAAGAGAAAGGAAATAGAATTGTCGAAGCAGGTGTAAACTTTCTGAAATATACCGTATTTTTATGCAAAAGGTAATTTGCTAAGGCCCACGAGAGCCCTCATTCGTTCTCGTCTCGTGGCATCCCGATTCAGGGGCCATGTCGTTGTTGTGACGTGCCTCATCCGGGACTCGAACCCGTGACTTTGCGTTACCAAGGTTGATGACGCTTTGGATGTCTCATTTGCATCCATGCACGCTACCGACTGCTCCGTGACAGACCCGCCCACCCTCCGTACGTTCGAGATCCCTCTTATAGTAATCAATCGCAATTTTTATAAAAGTAATTCTGGCAAAAAGAAATGACACAGTAGCTACTGGGACTCGAACCAACGTCCGAGTGCCTGCCTGAATGCAAGACAGCAGAGTTACCACGTAGCCACGACAGCTTCGTTGACAACAGATGGTCAGATGAAAACTTTCAACCTCGTCACGGGGAGCGCCAGATTGGATTTACATGTGTAGACCTGCTGTCCCCATCGGTAATCCGGGTGCTGCATTTCAGCCCACGCAACCGCAGTCCCCGACATGAACGGTAATGATCATGATGTACACGAACTGGTGTTTGACAACCCGACTCGGAGCTCGGAGTTTGTTTTATACTAAGATTGATTTTGGCTTTACCCATGGTATTGAACACTACAATGGGATCAGAGGCGGTTCACAACGGACGTGCTGTTATACCGGATAAGCTACAGAATCAAAACAAGTTGGATCGTATTCATTGTCGACTGCGGACTTGCCCCGGGTACCGTATTAACATGTGAAGAATCTTGAGGAGCAAGGTCCTAAGAAAAGAAAGGTCATGAAAAGACAAAATGTTTGTCTGTTGAAAGCAACAGAGGCGACGCGACTTTTGTAAAAAAATAAAAAATGTTCTCTCTGATAATGCCACCGAGAAGGTGGCACATTTGGATGAAATGCAGAACATACGGAGTTAGCTACAGCTTAATTGAAGTTCAAGATCTGTAGCACCAATATAAGGATTTTTCACTAAAAAGAAAGTAAATATTATTGACGACGCAGATTTCTGCTAATGATCAGCAATATGTGCGTTTTAAATTATGTGATTTTAAAACGATCACATAATGTAAATTTTCCAAAGTATACCGTATTTTTATGCAAAAGGTAATTTTGCTATGACCCACGAGAGCCCCATTCGTTCTCGAGCCATCCCGATTCAGGGGCCCGGTCGTTGTCGTGATGAACTGGTGTGTTTCATCCGGGATTTGAACTCGTGACATTGCGTTACTATGGTTGATGACGCTTTGGGTGCTTTATTTGCATCCATGCACGTTACCGATTGCGCCGTGCCTGTCCTGCCCACCTTTGCGAGTTTCCTCTTACAGTAACCAAAAGCAATTTTCAAAAATTAATTCTGGCAAAAAAAGGCACTCGTTCTGCTGGGACTCGAATCAGCGTACGAGTGTCTACATGTAAGACCGGAAAGTTACCACGGAGCTACGACGGCTTCGTTGATACCATATGATCAGATGGAAACTTTCATCCTTGTCACTGCGAGGGCCAGATTGGATGTACATCTATATATCTGCTATCCCAATCGATAATCCGGGTGCCGCATTTCACCCCATGCAACCCCTGTCACCGGCCATGGTTTATCATGAACGGTATCATGATGTATAGGAAGTCGTATTTGAGAACCCGAGACGGAGCTCGGATTTTTTTTCCCTTTTTTACTGGGATGAATTTTGGCTTTACCCAAAATATTAAGGAGCACAATGGGATCAAAGGCGGTTCATAACAGGCGTGTTTTAGTTTGAGCGAGCCTCTAAAAAGAGAGTATATAAATGTGTAATTAGCAAAAGCAGCGATGGAAATTTTGATTAAAATATGTTTGGCAAATAATTCTGCCGAGAAGATATAGTTTTTCTGCTTCATCCTGGATTCGAACTCGTGACATTGTGTTACCAAGGTTGATGACGCTTTGGGTGCTTCATTTGCATCCATGCTACCAACTGTGCCGTGCCTGACCACCCAGCCTCCGTACGTGCAAATTTCCTCTTATAGTAATCAATTGCAATTTTCAAAAATCGATTCTGACCCAAAATAAAATAAATTAATAAATGAAAACTTCATTTTGTATCTAGATCCTCAACCCACGTGTAAGTGTTTTCCTGTTTCCACGACAGCGGAGTTACCATGGAGCCGTAGAAGCTTCGTTGATTAATGTTTGATCAAACGGACAATTTCTACCTTATCACAGAGAGGGCCAGTTTCGATATACATGTTAATATTTGCTATGACAATCGATATCGGTAAGATATGATAATTTGTAGAATATAGAATGCCAGTATTTGTGCGGATTGTAAAAAAAAAATCAAAATACAATGACAGTGCTGGTTCACTTACCAGGGTTTGTGGTGTATCTCTCATTGTAGATCACTCCCTTGGTGGCGTTAACGAAGAATGCGTCGGTTGGAAGAACAAGCTTCCCTTTTAAAGTTCCTTTACAAAAAAAAATAATAATAATGATATAGTTTTAGACAAAAAAATTTTTGCAACTTTATACAAATGAACTTAAAGCACTCAAAAGTGCAATGATGAGATATTTTAACTCTGATTTTCAATTTTTGCAGTACAATGACAATGATCACTACACAGAAAAAATAATTCTAAAAAGGTAGCGTCGGTATTTAGAATGGATGAATTCCTTCTAATAGATATTCGGCTTAACGAACAAGCATAACTATCATCCGTGTTATTGTGTATTTGTAGGCACCAGTTCCCCTGCTTTACCTTTGAATTGAGCCAGTCGATCTGATGATGGCCAGCAGTTTTGTTCTGGCATGCAGTACTTCGCGAAACAGCCCCCAATGAAAGCCAATCCCACGAGTAGGACAATTGCTGCCCGCATCTTTATGTGTGAAAAACAATACTGAAAACAATATCAAAAGCAGATAATAAAAAATTGTGTATGGAAAACAATACTGACAATACTGAAAATTTTATATATTAAATAAAAAAAGTGTCATGTAACAGTGCTACCTGTTTTAATATCAGCCTTTCATGGAAGTCCAGGTACAAAGATTCGGATACTGTTCTTATCATTTTGGGGGATATAAACAGCCCCTGAATCATGAATGCCAGTGCATTCTTCACACAAATCAGATGACAAAAATTCACGAAAAATTTAAAAAGCACATATTTTTCTGTCTCGAAGGTGTCTCCCTTTTTCTTTTTCATGTATTGACGGTTGGGGTACGTAGAACTTTTAATTTTTATTTAATGTTCTCCCAAAAGGTCAGTTTTGCTTTAAAACCTGTCTTCCATAGATAAAAATGCACTTGGCCTCTCCGCAAATGCTATTGCAAAGACCCTCTTTTATGAAACACTGAATATACAGATGCCTGCATGCTTGTTGCCTTGCTGGAACACCGATCTACCCGACGACAGGCAGATACAAACATGGATGACAGATTACAGTTCATACGTTATCATTGAACAAATATCGATTCCTTCCCCAGGTGATGGGTCGATTTGATGGTGGTGCTCGCGGCGTTGTAACACCGATGTAACGTGACAGAGAGACCCCCATCACAGAGAGTCCGCTTGCCATTCATTTGTACAGGTAAGCCTTGCCTTAGATTTTAACCCACTTAGGTCAGGCTAACCCTAACCATTATAACTAAATGGATGGCGGGCTTTCTGTTACCCGGACCCTTAGTTCCGTTACGTCGGGACACAGCAGCCAACTCATAGTAGAAAACCATTGTCTCTTGAAATAAACGGTGCCAACAAGTATGCAATATACGGAAAGGGCATAATAGTCCATAACATTTCCTTCACATCCTTATTTCTAAGGGTAAAATGAGGTTTAATTTTTTCTTAACAAAAAGAAAAGGCAGTTCTATTTCTCTACCTCTTTTCGATTCCATGGGTAGAATGTGATTAAAATGCCACTTAAAAGAATAAATCCCAATTCTCCCATTTAAGTTCAAATAAAATGAAAAAAGGAACTTTCCCCTGTGTATTTTTTTTTACCTTTTTTAATATGTATATTATCTAACTACGAATATAATACATTATTTTCTAACAAACATCACTTTTCAAAACAGTACGCTGAAACATAAATACTTACACTTTTGGGGCACAGTCTATCTACGATGTGGTGATTTCAACATCAGAGACCTGTTTAAATACGATGACAGAGGGTGATCACCCCTTGGATTCCAGATAAAAATGTAAACACGGGCAAACAAATTAAGTATAGGCAGGATAAGAGGATAAGGTTACCATATTTCGCAATGGGGCTCATTTCCAATGAAGCTATCGATCTACTTGGTCGATTTAACTCCTCGGGGTCTCTCGATACAATAATTTTTGTAACAAACTATTAGCGGGCCCTGTGCTCAAAGAGTAATTCAACGCCAAGAGGAGCTGCTGTGTTTGTCTGTTAACCTGTTTGCATTCAGCGAGAATCCCCGTTGGATCGATCTACGCAGAGTGCTAGTTTTAATGAGGATGGACCCCTATTGGAGGTGTTTCGCAATATGCCGTGACATGCCCACGGTCGCGGTGACCTTGGTACATGTATTTCTGCACATTTTTAGAAACATCTATTGATTTTGAGGGCAGAAAAACTTCCCAGATCTCTTCAGCATTACTTAAGCACAAATCGAACATTTAACTGAAAGCCGCGAGCAGTGTGTGCGTGTGTATGCGCGTGCACGCACATTCACACGCACCAGCTTACACGTACTAGTCTATTTGGCGGTTTGGTGAACTGTTTTTTTCTTTACTTCAAAACCTTTGGAACCTATACATTTAAAATATGATTAAAATTGAACTGTTCAATTAAAATTAATGGCAGCATGCCCCTTCAATAAATTACTTTATAATACAGAGGCAACATAAGCCATGCCTATACAAGTGGGGGAACATTAAACGTGTTGATTGGAGTTCTTACTTACTACTGTAAATATTTATCGATGGCGAAGGTTGCCGGGTGTGATAAACACAGACTCCCCTTGTTCGAGTACATATACTGCCTTGTGTTGTTGTATCAGTGTACCACTAGAGTGGCTCCAGCAGTTATCAAATAACAGATATAGAGAAAGTTCGTGTTGCAATAACCACTGCAGACGTATTTAATCTTTGAAATTTGATTTGAATTGCAAATATTTGTTTGGTTGCTTGTTTGTTCTTATGGTATCTTTAAATATACAGTGATACATGATGGGACGGGACCAAGAAGCGGAAGACTATTGAGAGAGAGAGAGGGGGGGGATACGGGTTCACGTTAACTGTGTAACTCAAACAGCAGTTTTTCACTTTGTGGCACTTACTCAAACTCTATGTTATTTGTAACCAACCAAGTCAGAAATAAAGCAACTGAACTGAAGAAAATTTATTTATCATATTTGACTTAAATAAATACAATTAGGGATACAACATTTAATTAAAATAAATTTATTCAAATTATGTTGAATTTAAAAAATCAGCTATTTCATCTCATCATCAGAGACGGAAGGGTCAAGGCTGACCCGCCGTGGCACATGCAACGGTACGCCTCCAACAGTCCCGGTCCTGAGCAACCCTTGCAAAGTTCAGCCTTTGTCAAGCCCACTATCATCTTGCAGCCACCGTCGCGGTCTCCCTCTCCTTCTAGTTCCATTGACCATGCCTGTCAGGATAACCTTCTGGCTACATGCCCCATAAAGGACAGTTTCCGCTTATTGATGCTGTTCAAAAGAGTCATTTTTCCAATTTTATCCAAGACCCATTCATTTGTTTTCCGTTCTTTCCTATTTCATCTAGTCACTAAAAAAGTATTTAAAACTACCAGAGTCGTAAAATTTTGGATATATCTTTATTTTCAAAAAAATTGGTGTTTAATTTATTTAGAAACTTTCTAAAGAGGCTATATTTTGTAGAAAAGTGGAAGGCTAGGGAATGCCATTCATTTGGTGCAACAACTTTAAAAGAGTCGCTCCTACATGGTGCATGTGATAAGATTTGGTCGTTGTTAAAAGCAGATGGGAAGAGAAGCGTTGTGTTTGTGTATGAAAACGCCAATCTCTTTGATCTTCATGGCTGTTAATGTTGTATCAGTCAATCTCATCTTAGTTTCACATTATGGTACTGGTAATGGAATTTCGCACAAATACGGAAGGGGCGCATTACATGCTGTGTTTATCCAACCGCCTTGAACGGGAGAGTATGCCAAACAGAACGTGCTTGCCAAGGCTTCCGGCTGTCCTGCAACCCATGGTGGTGACCCCATACCGGAATGTGGGAGAGGCGTACTCGTGGCCAGCCACTGCCAGTCGTGATTGTTCCCCGCAACGTCCTTCCCTCCAAGAAACATAAGCGGTCTATCTGGTGAAAAAGTGATTGAATTAGTTTACAGAGTGTTTGAGTATGAATTGATTTTATTGCAATATGTAATTTGAAAGGGGGAAATATATTGGTTTTCATTTATGTTATGTAGAGCCCACCACGTGCATAAAATGCTGTTAGGTTTATAAGAATAAAGTGATTTTTGTCTTCGATCAGCAGCTCAATATTAGTTTGCCTCCAATGTTGCAAGGTCTCATAACATAACACAGCTGATGGATTCTTCTCTGACTTGTTATGATATAATTAGTAATGGTTCAGGCAAACAGCTTTAAGGTTCAACATCGAATACTTCAAATATCCAACAGGCTATTCTGCAATTAGTTTCGTCAATGAAATCCGCATTCGGCACGCCAATGGTATATTAGTTTCGGAAGAAGTATTTTCCATTTCTGTGAATTCACAAGAGCAGGCTACTATTATTGTAGTCACAGTATTCAATTAGATTTTTTTTCTGTATGTGGATATGATAAATAAAGAAGTCGTTTAGTACATTAAATTCGTGCAAACACCGACCATATTAGTGTGCCAGCAAATTTCATTTTTGTTTTCAACTGTGAATTTTGATTTTTGATAAATATTTATTTGATGAATGCTATTCATCATCCATTTTTTAACAGGTGAAAGTATCGAATATTAGCTGTGGTTTTAGACAAAGTCGAACATCTTTGCTTAAAAATCATAAGACCCCCCTTAACCCATCCTCCCCTCAGCATGCAGACTGGAACTTATCAAAGAACCACTTTTCCTTAACATGCCACCTACTTCTCAAATGAGGTTCAACCCACTCCCATTCTCGCATGGTCTCAAATCCCGCGAGATCTGACCGCCACGTTTGACCACTCGGTCTTAGGAAGTCGCAGTAAAAACGCCCATCGTCAAACGTCGCAGAGGCTGCCGAAAATATGTAGCAGGAACAATCTTGGAAGTTGTAGATGCAGTCAGAGGGATACTGTTGACTTGTCAGCACTGCAAAGTGAAAGCAATCTACCTTGTTTACCTGTGATAAAGGAAACGTAATTATTTTGAAGACAATATAGACGTATCGGCTCTTGGATTTAAGTGCAACGATTTTTTCTTGGGGGAAGTGGGACATGCAGACCAATGAAATATAAACAATGAGCAGTTTTAAAGTTTTTTCTGCTGATCAAATGGTGAATTCGGTTTATTCTTCGGCATAAGAGTTTATTTGAGTTGCCTATGAAACTATTAGCAGTGTTGTATATGCATTATAAGAAATTCATGATCGTTTCTACCCTGAGTGTCAGAGCAACGTGAAAGTTAGTTTGTTTAATATTTAATATACCTTGGAGTCACTTTCACTAGCTCGAGCCTGGTATTGCGATATGGGTTATATATGAAATCAAGATCGAGCTGGCAATACCGGAATCTAGAACCTAGGGTAGATCGCTAGAAGTTAGGAATGTGGTTTTCGACCTGCAAATTGAGAGGCGTTATATACTTTTTAATGTAATTTTTTTGGATGAACCTTGAACATTTTGAGGCGCAGTCTTAGTAAGCTGCTATTTTTAGCCACTGACTGGGTCCGATGTACAATTCTTGCTAAACGTAGCAAGAGCTGTACACAGGAGCTGTTTTTTAACTATTTACTCTGATTGGAATTTAATGACGACCATTTTATTATGTAAAACTTGTTGATATTATAATTTCATCTCGGACCTTTGTAAGCAAATTTTAATGACGATTATAAAAACTTGAAAACCCAAAGCAATGTTTACGAATTACTGCAATTTTTTAGTCTTAGTAAGCTGCTATTTTTAGCCACCGACTGGGTCCAATGTACAGTTTTTGTTTTCGTACATCAGCGACGTGGACAAATACTACCGCTCATCTGGTACAACAACAAAGACGTTGAACCGATGCTGGAAGCGGTGGAAAAAATGTTCGCCTTCTACCAAGAAAGAGGTATCGATATGTTTAAAGACGGTATCAGCGTGCCGGGTTTAACGTTGAAGTACCTCTTTCAAAATGTAGGTGACGCATTTTTTACCCTTTTCGACGATAAGCACAGCGATCTTTACTATCTTCTGAAAAACGCCATCGTGGGCGGTCCCAGCATCATCTTCCACCGCTATCACGAGAAGAATGTGACCTTTCTTAGAAAGGCGAATTCTGAAGCGCCCAAGCTGTGCAAAAAGATCGTTGGGTACGACGCCAACGCGCTATACCTGTGGTGCCTCATGCAACCTATGCCAACGGGCACGTTTATCCGCAGACGCGAAGAGTCCGACTATACGCGCGAATATTCTCACCCGCGAGGACGCGAGGCAACGATGTGGTTGGACTGGGTTGCACACTCCACAGGTCAGAAAATCCGGCATCAGTTCAACGGTACAGAAAAGCGCGTCGGGTGCCGTCGGCTACCGGTGGATGGGTTTTGTCGAGAAACGCAGACAGTGTATCAGTACCATGGGTGTTATTTCCACGGTCATCGGTGTCATTTGAACCGAAACAAAGATGGCACCTACAGGGAAATAAACGATACGAAAAAGGTCACTATGGAATCTTTACGCATCGAAACTGAAATTAATAGCGAGTACATTCGGGAGTGCGGCTACGACCTCGTCGAAATGTGGGAGTGCGATTGGAAAAAACTTCATAGCAAAAGCGATGAAGTGAAAACTTTCAGAAAGCGGTACACGCTCCCCACGGAGCATAGGTATCGGCTCACGTTCGACGAGATCCTAGACGCCGTCCTCGGGGACAAACTGTTTGGATTCGTCGAGTGCGACATAGAGGTCCCGTCCAACCTCAGACACAAATTCTCCGAAATGCCACCCGTTTTCAAAAACACGACTATTTCTCGCGACGACATCGGTCCTTACATGAAAAACTTTGCCGAGGAAAATAACATTATGAGTGTCCCGAGACGTTCGTTGATCGGGAGTTTATTCGGAGAAAAAATCGTTTTGGCGACCCCGCTTTTGAAATGGTACTTGGAACACGGTCTTTGCGTGACGCGCATCCACCAGGTAATCGAGTACACCCCGAAAGCCTGTTTCGAGCATTTCGGAAACGCCGTGAGTGACGCTCGCAGGGAGGGAGACAGAGACAAGACCAAAGCCATCGTCGCCAACACCATGAAGCTCATTGGCAACTCGGGCTACGGGAAAACGGTGACCAACAAAGAAAGGCACCGCGACACCGAGTATTGCGGTGAGGCAACAGCCTCTCGTAAAGTCAACAGTCACCGTTTTCGACGTTTAGATCGAATTACAGAAAACGTGTATGAGGTCGAGCTAAACAAAAAAATCATCAAATTAGACCTTCCTCTACACATAGGCGTGATGGTGTATCAGTACGCCAAGCTACGCATGTTGGAGTTTTACTACGACTTCATGCAAAAATTCGTGGATCCGTCCGATTTCCAATACTGCGAAATGGACACGGATTCCGCTTACATCGCCTTTTCGGCTGATAGCTTAGAAGACGTAGTAAAACCTCACATGAGAGCGCAGTACGAAGCCGAGAAACATCTGTGGTTTCCGCGTACTGATACCCCAGAGCACGAGGCGTACGACAAACGGACGCCCGGGTTGTTCAAAGCCGAGTGGGTTGGTGACGGTATCGTTGGCCTGTGTAGTAAAACCTACTACTGTTTTGGGGAAGACACCAAATCGAAATTTAGCTGCAAAGGAGTCAATAGAAATTCCAATGTTATAAATGAACAAAAGTATTTAGATGTACTTTTAAATAAACAAAGCGGCAGTGGTATAAATAGGGGGATACGTTTATTCAACAACACGATGTATTCCTACGTTCAACGCAGAGATGCCTTTAGTTATTTCTATTGTAAAAGAAAAGTGTTAGAAGACGGTGTGTCCACTGAACCCTTAGATATCTAGTGTCTTAA
Organism: Lingula anatina; assembly: GCF_051362555.1. Taxonomy (NCBI): domain Eukaryota; kingdom Metazoa; phylum Brachiopoda; class Lingulata; order Lingulida; family Lingulidae; genus Lingula; species Lingula anatina. The sequence continues at coordinate 14,631,682 of NC_141774.1, read as the reverse complement.
AATAAAGTATTCTTAATAGTTCAACGAAAAACAATTGATATGTTATGTAAATGTATCTAGTGCATTAATAAATAATTCGTAAACATTGCTTTGGGTTTTCAAGTTTTTATAATCGTCATTAAAATTTGCTTACAAAGGTCCGAGATGAAATTATAATATCAACAAGTTTTACATAATAAAATGGTCGTCATTAAAATTCCAATCAGAGTAAATAGTTAAAAAACAGCTCCTGTGTACAGCTCTTGCTACGTTTAGCAAGAATTGTACATCGGACCCAGTCAGTGGCTAAAAATAGCAGCTTACTAAGACTGCGCCTCAAAATGTTCAAGGTTCATCCAAAAAAATTACATTAAAAAGTATATAACGCCTCTCAATTTGCAGGTCGAAAACCACATTCCTAACTACTATCGCTTCATATGTAACTCTAAAATTTTGTATAATTTGAGAAATTATAGTACCTAGGCTACTGTCACCAACATAATTTAGGCTACCGGGTAATCTCGTACATGCAATCCGATTATCTTCATCCAAGGATTGAAACACAAAGAAGTGAAAATGCACTAGTAATCTAATAACACCTAGGCCTACATCACGCTCTTACCAAAATCAGTATCCCGACACTGGCTGTTGTCATGTCGCATCTGAAGTACACAAACATCAAACGCAATGTAATAAAATATCTGACACAATGTTGTTGCACGTTGAGTTTAATGCTATTAATGATGCCACAACATTAGACAACTTCAAGTGCTTCATTTTTTTTTTTTTTTTTTTTTTTGAAACGTGAAAACCTTTGAGAAAATTTTGAAAAAAACAAATCACAATTTTGAGTTGCTGTATACATACCCTTTCGTAATAGACAAAACCAGTGCGATTCACAACGCCGCCGTCCGGTTTACGAGCAGACAGGCGCATCACCTCGCAAGTTGAGAACTCGCCGTCTTGTACCCCGTACTCGTAATTAACAGAGAAACAACAATCATCCTTCGCACACAGACCAAGACAGGCATACTTCCCCCTCACCAAGAACTTCTGGCTCATGCAGAAGGTGGAGTAACTGCTGTCCAGCCCCTCGGGTTGACTGAAGTACCCGGATATGAATTTCTCCTCGGCATTGACAAAAGTGCCCATGATGGTTGCAACGAACGCCAGGATTACTACCGCTGCAGGGCTGGATGCCATGCTTAGAATTTGTATATATTTTTTTTATATATAAGAAAATCACTGGAAAGATTGCTTAAACGGTCTATGTTGTAAAATGAGTGGTTTGCTAACTTTCAATTTGAATCGCGTTAACTATAAACACTATGAACAATGATGTTTATACATGTAGTGCCCCTGCGGTTTCCTTGCGCAGAATTCATTAAAATGACAAACTAAATTGTTTTTATGCCTGATTTAAACATGGCCTGTAAAAAGAAGTGTCATAAATGATATAAGAGCTGTAATATTTTTTGATTTGTCAATTTTATGCCATTCGCTGTCACTGGAAAGAACCATTCGGTCTTTCACCATGAAAACGATTGACATTCACGCAGTAAATGGCACTCAATTTGTTCGATCCCGAATAATCACCACCCGTACAAGAATGAAGTATCTAACTGGTAAGCAAATACGTTCGTCGATGCCATAAAGTCCTAAAGAGTATTTCTAACGCGTCGGCCTTGGTAGTTTTACTTCGTGTTAAAGCACTTCTGGCCTAGCTGGGTCTGTTTGCGTCATCCATACAGTTGATTGCCATCCAGTTGATTTCTGCAAATCTTATCTTCAAAACGTGGAAATGTATTTGTAAGTATAATTCCTATGAACAAAGGCGTCTATACGGTCATATCCCAATCGTTTTCATCGTTTCCAGTCTGCAGGATAAATTGTAAAAGGTAATCTCAAGTTGAATTCGGCGTTGTGTCCTACGTTTCAATACATGTTAATGACGCAAAATCTAGAATTTAAAAAGTATCCAGCGTTATCAGTACATGTACTTGGTGGAAAAGAAGCCAAACCACCCTCTCCAGACTGCACATCGGAATCTAAACAGATTTAACAGAAGTTATTCGTTTTCTGGGCAGTAAGCCCATCCACAGCGTTTCATCTTTTCACGTCAAAATTACCCACGGCCATGCGGGTTCTAGTGCCAAATGTTTACGCGTTGGTGGCGCGCCTTATCTCAGTGTGCAGTTGTCTCAATGAAATCACAAAACAGATCACCCTGAGAATCAGACTGCGTTCAACGAAGTTACTCTGAACTAGGCAACTAGGGTCGTGACCATTTTGGCTTGTGGGACCCAGGTTGTAAAGGATTGACGGCTCGCCAAAAACGCAATCTAATCGTTATTTTAAGTGCAGTTGAGTGTCTTTGAGATGCCGGAGAGCGATTCTTGACAAAGCCGATCTAACACGCTCTATAATGTTCGAGTTGCGTGGTGGAAACTTGAGCGCCTTCCAGTCTGAGAGAAATCGCACGCTGGAACCACAATCGATGTCGTATCTCTGAACAAATGTTCAAATCACTGACAAATATTAGGCTGACATTTTTGTACAAGGCGACTTGACCGACATAATCGCTTCTCAATAATAAGTACAGATCTAGTTTTTCATCTAATTTCCACCTAAAATAATCAACACCCCCTCCCAAACACAGATCTTTTTAAAACTAAAACACAATATTCTCTCCATTATAGTACATATTTTTATTCTCTCTTGGTCACATTATCGAATAACATTGTTAATTGCATATATCTTGATACTTCAACAAGAAAACCCAGTGCTGTACAATTCATATGGTTAGCAGTTGCTTTTGCATGTCTTCATGTCTATTACAACACTGGTATAAGGCAATGCATTGGCCATAGCTGTTTTATTGGCCACAGATGTCCGTTTTATAGCATTAAACGTCCAATCTCTCCAGTGTCACTTAACCCCGACAGAAAATCAATATCCATCTCAACAAATCACTGCAAAAGTCCGTATTATTATCCTGGCCTTGCTCCTGTAACTCCAATGCTTTCAACTGGTATTACAATTAACGTGAACATCTATGGCGATCCAGGAAAGAGTTAGAGGGGAGGGGGCACAGTGGGCCTCCTCCCCCCACCCCCCCAAAAAAAAAAAAAGGATAGTTCCATCTCTATTTTCTACAACGTCATGTCTTATAAATTTGTAGGAAACATCAGTTGTTTTTAAGTATGCAAGGACGCCAGCAAAACGTGATCAAGTATCATTAATACTCGTTGTTTTCGTTGATTCTTCCTACTGAATCTCGCAGGAGGTTGTCCTCCTTTTGTATTTACCATCCATAAATTATCAAAATTGTTTGTCGCTTCTTCCTTGATTTTTTATACCAACTTTTTGAGGCGTCAATCATTGTATATATCTATATACATAACTCATTTGTTAATTACTTTGACCCTGGTTTTTATGACTTCTTTCCACGACCTTTGCCCTTTCCTTGACCTTTGCCCTCTCCCTTTCCTTTGCCTTTAGCCGCAGGTGGCTTTTTAACCTGAAATAATAATTGCATATTTGTATCAAAACAATTCTACAATATACAAATCTATGGATTGATTTTTCAAATCTAGGATCCTAGAGAAAGATAACACATGAAAAATTTTATGTTTTTTGTAATTGTTATCTAGGAGAGAGTGAAAGAAGGTTATTTAGTTTGTGTTTTTATTTTTGTTTAGGAAAAAAGTATTTAAATTAAAAAAAGAAAAGCGAACAAAACAAGCACACAATTGGGCAAAATTGTAAGTAAAGAAATCACCCCCAATTCTCCAATTGCCCTACAACACATAAATTGATCACCGTAAATAGACAAGAAGGCCAGCAAATAAAAACCATACCTTAATCATTGCATCAGCAGTCACTTCTTCCTCCTCTTCCTCATCCTCTCCTCCTCCTCCACCTCCATTCTCTCCATCTTCCTCCTCCCCCAGCCCAGGGTAATCCTCCGCACTGCTTACACTCTTCTTGCCCTTCTTCCCCATGTTAGACACAGCGTAGGGCGTCATGTGGGCTTCTTTATTGTAGGCTCGGGTGAAGGCAGACTTCACCTGGGTTATTGATTGAAAAAATATATAATAATTGAAAGTATTGTTTATGATTATTCTATAAAGGAAATAATATAAGCAACAGAGAGAGCAAGTCTGCGCAGTCAAATTAACACAGGAAGACAAACCATTTGAGTAACATGTGTGCCCTTTGGGCTTTACGGTACAGTGTACCAGTTTAATCCAATACTGTAATGAGGTACCATCTACGCCTGAGGCTCATCTTACAAGTGACTTTGAGGCAAATTTCACACACCTGGAGTCAAAGGCATATCAATCAACTAACACAGCACTGCTGCATTACACATGCAAATATTTATAGTTCTTGGTACTAGTATAAATAACTACAGTCTGGCAGTCCCAGGATAGCATCTTGGAAGGGACAAATGGGCAATGGTGTCCTCCCATCTACTCCACTGGGTCACTTCTAGTATATTTTATAGTATATTTATTTATTATTTATTATTATCCAGAACAACAAAGTATGGTAGTGGGGTACCTTGGAAGGAACAGAGGCCATGGGGTCCTTCCGTCCACTCCACTGCGTCACCTCCAGAATGTTATCAAAGTCTTCTCTCAGTAGACTGTACTCGTCCATCATATGGATGACATCGGGGACACCGTCCGCGTCTCCTTGTACCAGGGGCTGGGTGAGGGAGGACCGCAGGTGGGGGAGATAGTCCATGGCCAGACCCTCTTTGTTGGCAGAAACCCTGAAATGATTATTATTTTTTAAATTGATTTTTGTAATCAATTGGATGGTATTTATTTAAGTAAATGTGTTATACCCTGATTAGAATCATTCATAATTACGCTCTTCTTGAGGGAAAAAAACCTGAAACTTCTTTTTATTTTTAGTTTAAAATCAATCAATTTAATCAATTTGTTTGTAAATATTTTTAAAAATTTTAACGAGTATAAAATCCATAACAACTCGGAAGACACTCATGGTTTTAAAGAAAATTCCTTAAATTTTAGTTGAAAGTTAGTATGCAAATCCATTTTAACATGTCATACCATTCTGGTTGGAGAATAGCATTTAAATTCAGAATATAATTTTTCAATGGCACCTTATGATTTTGCAAACTTTTATTCAGTGTTTCAATTTATACGAGATTTTTTCACACTAAACTATAAACCTACTTGAGACACATGTGAGTCCTCAACTCCTGTAGAATTCTGTCCACTTTATTTTTGCTGGAGTTTTTACCCAACCAGCTTGGAAATGAGACCATCTGAGGGAGAGAACCCCTCATTAAATCACCAGGGATAACACTAGAGAAGATGGACTGAAAGGAAGAAATAATGGGGAAAAATTATACATTTTTATTCAAAAGCACTTTTTTGCCTCCCCCTCCCCACCCCACACCCCGTCATCAACAGTACATTACACATAGAGAGTTCATGGAAAAAAATTACAACTTAAACAATGATTCTGCAAATTGTGATGTTCTGTTAGTTTTGCAATATGGTTTGTTTTCTTTTATTTTCTTTTGGATAAGCAGATTAAACATGTTAAGAGCTACCCATATCAGTTTGGCAGACCTAAACTAAAGCGAATCATTTTTCTAAATGCAGCTGATAATCATACTGACATTGTTCTTTCAAAGTATTCAGTACATAACAATATTATCGATTAAAGAATATAACATTATCAAAACTCCGAGATTCACACCACTAATTTTTGACTTTACCTGACTTGTGAGCAGGCTCCACCTCTGTTGACCTCTGATGACCTTTGACACCATGTCACCGTCACACATGCTGTCAACAGCCTGGCTAATCAGTCGTAGGTGCTTCTTCATATTACCTCTGAAATAATTCACACCAATAATTTATCTTTCAACATCTCACTTATAAGGAATATGACAAAATATCTTTACTGGCAACAGTTAACTAAAAAGTCAAAATTTCAGGTACTTTAATTTCTTAAAATTCCCATCCCTGCACTATGGTAGCGATTTTTCAAAAATTAAACAGAAGTACATTGAGACCCAAAATGCTTGTGCCCACACAAATAAACATAAATATACAAAATTTTCAACTAATTCAGAGTTTTCCATTCACCAGGTGGCAGCAAATCACAAAATCCCACCACACTACCAGATGGCAGTTTACATCCAAGACAGACTTACTGTGCAGCCTGGGGAGTTGTCGACAGGTAGTTTTCATGGACAAACAGAGGGGTGAGGTCATAATCCTGGAAGAACAGGTCCTGTTTGTCTGCCAGAGTCATTCCAGCAGTCTCCGCTCCTCCCACCAACACCTTACGGCAGATGTCAAATGGACCCTGAACACAGAAAAATAAATAAATAACTACCTTAACGTCAATAAACATAAAAACTAAGGAAAGGAATAAATCAATGTATTAAATAAAAAAAAATAATAATTAAACTAAATAACTGTTTCTATTGTTTTGTCCTAATAAATAATTTACAAAATATCTTCAGGATATTAAAAACTTATCTATCAGTAAATTAGTCATAAATACTTCATTTTTTCTTTTACAGAAAATTTCCCTTACAATCTTCATGTCTTTCTTGGCTTGGTTGGCATCAGATTTTGCTTGCTCATATGTTAGGCTCTTGTCACTGGCACTCCACATGGCCAGATTGTGAATTATCTGAAATATGAGACACAATTTTATTGATGATCCTCTTTTCTTCCATTCTAATTTTTCAACACAACATTTTGTTTAGGAAAAGAAACAACCATCAATTTTCATCTACCACCACTAGCTTGGTACTGCCTGACACAAGTGGAAAGGAAATTACATGACAGGAAAAAATATGATTCTGATGTGCACTACTCAAAAAATTGAAATTGACCCACAAACAAATACAAAGGGTATGTCTGGCAAGGAACATGTTCCTGTTCATCACTAAAATTCCAACAGAGTTTGACCCAATTATTTTTAGACAGACTACCAGGGGACCCTGTGGTCAGAGGGGAGGATCTTCTCATGATGTATTTCACCATCACACATTCTACAGTTGTCTACTCGAAGCGTGATTTTAAAAGAAGACGCTGGAGAGAAGGACAACTGTCCTCACACACACCTGTCTGATATCGTGGTTTGCGCCAGCTATGATCTCATTCAATGCAGGAGGTGGCACTTTTATCTTCTCCTTGAAGCAAAGGGACAGCATGGGACCCTAGAATAAAGGAAGACATCTTAGGATTGCTCCAGATAACTTGCTAATGATGTGTGTGTGTGTGTGTGTGTGAGAGAGAGAGAGAGAGAGAGAGAGAGAGAGAGAGAGAGAGAGAGAGAGAGAGAGTCAGTCCTGTGTGTTTATGTGAGGCAGAGATGTGTGCGTGCGTGCATGTAAGAGTTAGTGATAGCAAGAGAAAACAGAAGCTTATATATGACAGAAATAAAGAAGACATCACACTTTATGTCCAAGAGAACATATTTTTCTGCTTGTATTCATCAATAGCACCGTCAACAAGATGAATGTCACAGACTCTTTAGGACTAGATACACTACAGACAAGCGATCAAATATGGATGCATCGTGTGCCTTTTCTACTTATAAATACTTGAAAATTTAAATGTTGTCAAAATAATGATAACTGACACAAATTAATGAAATAATTTACACAAAATAAATAAATATATAAAAGAAGTCGAGCCTTCCTGCCTTATCTCACCTTAATCTGTTCCAATCTTGGTTTATAAAATCTTAAGTCAAAGCAGTAATTGGCTAGGGTCCTAATCTTGGGGTGATTCCTGTCATTGCACATACATATTATAGGAATCTTGGTCTTCTTCAGCAGCTGAACCAGTTCCTGTTAAAATAAAAAAAAATCATATAAAAAGTTGCATTTCACTCTACTGCATATTGATAAGATAAGGAGACACCAAAATCTTAACAATGAGTTTTCACCCATGTTCTAATTTATTAAACAACTGTATAACAGTCACTACCATCATGTTCACCACAACAAACTGATCTAGATGGATTCTGTATGGTAAAAATGTCCCCCCAAAAAACAGAAGTCTGTTGAATACTATACATGTTAATTTCACATGGCAAAATTTCACTCCAGACCTAAAATCACATTTTTACAAGAAATGTTACGCTATGAAATAATAATGAAATGACAGAGGTTCTCCCACCTGTACTCCTCCCCTGTCCTCATTGCCGGCCATCCCGTCTACCTCGTCCATAATCAGGCAGTGCTTCTGACCACTGGAACTGCTCTGACCACTGCCTGTAGGACGGAGAACAAAGATATTTAATCACAATAATACTACGATACATAACTGGCAACATACAGTGCATAACCAAAATATCATCATACCACAGAATTTCCCTTCAGACCGAAAATCACATTTTTACAACAAATGTGACGATATGAAATGATAATGAAATGGCCGAGTGCTACTGACCACTGCCTGTAGCATGTATGACAAAGAAATTCAATCACAATACTATGGCCACATTCATAACAGCAGACCAACTAGTCCGTGGATCAAATATGGCTAACCTAATTGAATGTTTGTTGCGTAATCCGTGTGGAGAATCGATTCATTGTCAATTAGGGGATAAGACTGCAAGCTTTGAAGTGGGTCTCTATATTTGAATGCAGCATATGATACATAAAAGACAACATACAGTGCATAGCCAAAATGTTATCATTTGATATGTATATAAATGACATTTGAACGGATTTTTGTTTTAACACCTGACCTAAATATAAACATAAAATTGAAATATAGGACATAAAAAAACTAAAATCTATAATATTATAAAATAAAACACTTATCCAAGGATAAACCAGCATGTCATTTAAAGTGAATACAGTTTTTTTTTCAAACTTACCAAAGAAATCGACCAAAGTGTGGTTACTAAGTGCCTCCGCCACCTCCTGCTCCAGACTCTTCTTGTTCCTGGTGTCAGACGCATTCAGTTCTATGTACGAGAAACCTGCCTCCTGGAAGAAAAGAGCGCTGACATGTGGAAATTTTTCCTGGTCATAAACAAAACCGACTGTCTTCATCAAAGAAAACTTAAGCCTCAGAGAGCAATGTTTTTTAGGGATATGTTGATCAAATACACTGTACCAATGTTACCACATAACATATGAGACGCAGTATTTTTCGTTGTCAAATATTTCATTGAGTTAGCTTTGATACATAAAATGTGGCAAACATCATACAGATATTTGGCTGTAAGAAATCCAATTCAAGTGTAAATCCAGTAATAGATATACACAGTTACAGTAATCAAGCTGAAGAGGGGAATGGGGGGGAGGGGGGGAGTTTGACAAACACAAATTTGGTAACAGAGGTTTATTTGTCAAAGATACTATTGCCTCATAAGCTGATAATTTACAAAGAGGTTCCTGGAATAAACATTACTCAAATTTATGACAATTTTGCTGGTTCTATTAACATATTGAAATGTTAATTTACTTATGCGTGTTTGTGGGTGGAAAGGCAGGTCAGGGGTGGGGTGGGGGGCTTGGGGGGGGGGGAGAGGGCGAGGGGGGGCGGGGGGGGGCAAGCATTACCTGGCATACAACAGTGGCTGCTGAGGTCTTCCCCACTCCTGGTGGCCCTGATAACAATGCTGCTCTGTACCCAGCACCATCTGAGTCAAAACGACTGAATACTGAAAACAAGCAAAAGCATAGATTTCTGGTTTCATAAAGTCTATATAAAGGACCAAAAACGATTCTACTGAATTTTACAAAAGATTGATGTTTTCATGGAACAAAATTACATAAGTATTCAGTTCTAAATCATATAAAACAACTAATTATTTGTAGTATTTTCAAAGAATAAGAAAAAAATCCATAAAACAGGTTATTTTTCACTGGCTCATAAATAAACACATACCATGCCAGTAAACAATTATTAGAACAGTCAGAAAATTAATTCCAACACACCTGGCTTTTTCCCACTGGCAATATTCTTGTGCCAATTATTCAACCAATGAAACAACTTCTTAGCATTACTCTTGTCTCCTTGTTGACCAATCAGCTGCTTCATACTTGTAGGTTTGTACTTATCAACCCAAAGTAAGCTCTCTCCTGGTTTGTCAACACCAATTTTGGCTTCTGATTGGCCAGATTTTGTAGGGGTGGACTCTGATAAGCTGGTTTTTCCTGGTGTGGTAACAGAGGCTTCTTTTTTGAGAGATGTCTTTTTCCCTGAAGCTTCATTAACTGCCGATTTGTTTAAAGAATCCTGGAATAAACATTACATATAACATGAAACAGCAACGGCAAGCTTTTTAGTTCTATGAACATATAAAAATCTTAAGTTACTTCATTTTAATTAAAATCAAATTCGATCATCCACAATACAGTTGAAACTAATGATCTGTTTCAGTTGTAACAGCTACATTTATTTGTAATATTTCCATGTTAAGTGTTGGTTAACATTTGAAATGGACGTTGAGAGCTGTACAGTACTGTTTGAAGTTAATCAAACATTTCACTCTATCCTTTTTATAAAATAATGTCAGTGATATCAAAAGTACATTAAACATTTTAAATGATGATAAAACAATGAAAATAAACCTCTTTGACCATCTTCTCTGCTGCCACAGTGTATTTGGACTTCTTTCCAGGAAGAGTTTTGATTAAATCCAGTACACCATCTTCATCCAGCTGCTTGGTGCCTAACTGCCTTGCCTTCAACAGATTTGAAGGAAAAATATTAAAACCAGATTTACCAATCAAGTACATTAAGAAACTGCACATCATTCAATGTACCTGGAAACAGCAAGTGCAAGGAACACTCGAGTTGGCCATTCTCCACTTTTGCATAACATAAAGTGATATTATTTTCAAAACATTAAGGAGAGAGAGAGATGTTTGGATAAGGCAAGTTAAAAGATTCAACAAACTCCTAATTGGTGTAGGTGCATTCATACACGTAAATATCTCTATTTTATTACTTCTGTGAGAAGTGGAGTGGGATATAAATAGGATGACAAAATTATAAAGAATAAATAATGACAACTATATCCCTACCTTAGACAGCTTGCTTTCCCCTGCGTCTCTCCCCACCACCACATAACTTGTCCTCTTACTGATGCTTCCCGTCACCTTGCCGCCATACTTCTCTATGGCGCTCTTCATGTCATCGCGTTCAAACGACTCCAGGACACCCGTGATGACAAATGTCAACCCCTCCAAACAGTTGTCACCACCCTGAGAATGAAAACTTGTGTCATCTTCATGTTTAAATAAATAAATAAATACAAAAATAATATAAGTCACACACTCAAGACACACACACACACACACACACACACACACACACAGAGCTGAAACCTGAATAAGACACCCAGACTACAAGCCTCCATGAAAATGGAAAAATTGAGACATCTTCTTGATTGTATAAGCTAATAAATTGTATAAACTAATAAATAATTTAATTAATTAATTAACTGATATTTTTGAAATAATTAATGAAAAAACAAATCAACACATAATTAAATAATCTAATTAAATAATCAGTTAATAAACATCTGACTGGGCAAAATAGACAAATAAAATGATGCAATCATTTTCACATCTAACATATAAAAGAATTACCAAAATTAATGGAATCAGTTATCAAATATTACATTAATGAACAAAAGGCACGGGAAGGACCCCATGCCCTTCCCCAGGGTCTATCCCTCTAAATACACACCTCAGGTACTTCCTTGGCTCCCAAACTGCTGGGGCCGGCTCTGGTCAGGTAACTTTTATAACTGCTGCCCTTTCTCTCCAGTGTGGCAGGAGTACCGGGACTGGACTGGAAGAATGACGACTTGGGTTTAAAGAGATGTAACCAAAAAGCTGACTGGACTGTTTTTCCATTTATCATATACAAAATGTGATTTTGTTTTAAGGAGATGTGATCAAAAAGCTAAAATGAATGAGTTTCTCCATTTATCATATGCAAATATTTATCATAATGACATACACAGACTATATACTTATCATATATAGAAATGTACAAACACTAAAGTAAATATAATATGATTTAACAAACTTGACTAAAAAGCTGACAGGATCTAGTTTCTCACTTATCTTAAAACTTACATCTAGAATCACTAAAGTGATAAAAAATTGAAAAAGATATACATACTTTATTTTTGGTTAATCGCACAAACTGAAATACAGACATCCATATAATGACAAAGTTGGTAGTACAGTTTTTAAACTAATTTCACAATCTTGTCTATTAATCTTAATTGTCCCCAAACACCTGTGTTAAATTTGACATCAACATGACTTTACTTACCTCAGTTTTTTCTGGAGTAGCTTTCACTGGGGTTTTGGCTTTTGATGGGGTTTTCTTCTGAGGTGTTGATTTCTTTAATTCCTTTTCTTCTTCTTCTTTGGTGTTCATGAGTTCCCTTGACCTAGCTTTGGCAGCTAGTTTCTTGGCCAAGGACGAACTTTCTAAAAACAACATGTTCAGATAAATAACCATTACATACTAGAATATGAAGTACTGTATACTAAATGATGTCCTATTTTAATACACAGTAATGATATAACCATCCTCTTTAAAAGTAGAGCATGTTGACCCAATTAAAAATTTATCCAAGTTCTCTATGAAAGGTCACTGTAGTTTTTCTTTTTGGCTAGGTTCATATGAAAGAAAAGCTGTGGTCAACTTACCAGTTTTACTTTCATTTTCTTTCCTTCTAGGTGACTGTCGAACACTTTGCTCACTAGATGTATCCGATTTAGCTGGAGTACATGACCTTGACCTTGAACGTGTCCTTGGTGATGACCTCTCTGGTGTCTCTTCAACAACGCTGACCTCACTACGAGATCTCCCTTTAGAAGACGACCTACTTTTCTGGGGTGTTTGATCTGATGTCAATGTTTGTTTCTGAGGCGTCTTTGAACTTGACCTGGATTCTTCTTTGCGAGGTGTCCTTGAACTTGACCTAGATTCTTCTTTCTGGGGTGTTGTAGTTCTGGAACTTCTCCGAGGAGACTCTCTGACAGGTGTTTCTGCCACTGTTATTGATTTAGATGGCGTGCTGTCATGTCTTCTTGACTGACTAGATTTGCTTGGCGTGACCTTTGTGCTTTCTATCTTTGTCTATGTGGCAAAAAAATATGTATGATAAAAATAACAGTACCATGTAGGTAATACATATATATAAGAGAGAAAGCAACAAGACGTACTTAATGCACTGAATAAAAAATGAAGGAAGTCTTAATCACCTTCTTAGCCTGTTGTTCATCTAGTAATTCAAGTGTCCTTTGGAAGTCTACGTCATCGTGCTCTTCCTTGTCCATACTGGGGGTGTCCCCATCAGGCTGAAATCACATATACAGTAATGAATGACAAACTTAAAACTCCTTATATAAAACATTTTCCATAACTGTAAAACACTAAGAAAACCACACATTTTGACACAATCCCAACTTGCTTTCTGGTGCTAATTGCTGGTAATTAAAAAAATATTTCTAGGTATTACTTGTTAACAAAATGCTGTTGTGAGAAAAGCAACAAATCACTTTTTTCCTGAATTTAGCAAGTGATTCCTAAAATAATATTGTAAAAAAAAACATCTAAAGGATACTAAAGCCAAATCAAGAGCAACGATGAGACAGGCAAATTATCTTCCTCATGATCACACTCACAGCTTTTCTCTTCAACGCAGCCGTTTTCCTCTCAGATTTCTTGACACTGCCCCCTCCAAAGAAATCTGAAACACTGATTTGTTTTTTCTTCTCCTCTGTTGATTTAGCTGGAGTAGTTTTCTTTGGTGTCGGAGCTTTCTGGGCCTGTCGTTGAAAGGCGGCCTTGATGGGATCAACATCAGGACTCCTGTCTCTACTCTGATCATCTTAAAAATAAAATCAAACACAATTATTAAATGAGGAAATTTAATTCTAATCAATTTTTTTACCCTTTTAACCCCACTAATCAATTATACAGAATTCTGAAAATCTTAAAATCTACTAGCCCAAAGCAAAAATTGGGGCCTGTGACTGGAGGAATTACAGACATGATGAAACTGACTGCTTGAAATGCCAGTGGATTTTTGATATCACAGATCCTCTGGACTGGCAAGGATTATGTGGAAATATAATACATAATAATAAAAAATCACATGAAAACATAGGCTAAAAGAAATAAAATATTTAGTTTGAACCAGCACAGAATTGGGAGGACCTGCAGATTACATGTACTTGGAGTGCAGTTTCCACTGACCTTCAGTACCTCCAAAGTCCCCACCCCCCCACCCCCACCCCCCATGTCTGGAATTGAGGAAATTCCACTAACCTACTACCCACTTTACTACCAACTGGCATAGAACCAAAGGTTAGCATTTAACAAAAGTGTGTGCTAAAAGAGAGCCTCTCTGTGAAAAAGTTTGATCTGAAAACCAACCAATAAACCACCTTTACCATCATGAGGCTGAGGCCGGGAATGGTAGGTTAGTCTTCATACCCACCTGAATCTGAGTCAAGTGTCACAGGTTGTTTCTTGTGCTTTTTACGTCCTCTGCCTTCATATTTAGGTTTAACTGCAATATCTTCATCAGATTCTACAAAGCAGAAGTGTTAATGTTTAAAGTGATATAAGATTGTGCCGATATATATATATATATATATATATATATATATATATATATATATATATATATATATATATATATATAATAATAATAATAATTTATTTATTTCAAGTCTAAAATCCATAAAATGTTCAATAGACTGTCCAACATAAAATACAAAGAAGTTTATAGATAAAAATGGTTAAGATATATTTTATATAAATAAGAGCTAAACTAACTTAATTGTAATAAACAGTAATTAAAAGTAAAAAATCCAAGGTTTCTTTAAAATTATAAAATTTAAGATTCATGAATAAAATGTCTTAAAAATATGAGTTTTTAATTCCTTTTTAAAAGATTCTTGTGATTCTATTTGTCTAATAAAAATTGGCAACTTATTCCACTCTACTGGTGCAGCTACACAAAATGATATGTCACCATATGATTTTAACCTTGATTTTGGAACTTTCAGTAAAAGTTTGTCACCAGACCTCAGGGATCTTTGAGGGCTATAATGTTTGACTAAATCAGTTATATATGGTGGAGCTAGATTATAAAAAGCAGCATGTGTAAAAACTAAAACCTTAAATAAAATTCTGGCCCTAACTGGCAACCAGTGCAGATGCTTTAAAATTGGAGTGATATGGCAATCCCTAGGCTGTAGCATTAAAAGCCGTGCTGATATATTCTGGATGCGTTGTAATCTTTTGATCTTATCATCTGGACATCCATATAATATAGAATTGCAATAGTCTAGCCTGGAAGTTACCAATGAGTGTATAACAGTAGCAGCAGCAGATTGATTCAGATGTTTCCTTATGGTACCAATATTCCGAATGTTGAATAAACAAGACCTTGTGATGTTGGAGATCTGATTGTCCATTGAAAGTGTAGAATCAAAGTATACTCCAAAATTTTTTACATGGGGGGAGGAAAATGCCATACTAGCTCCAATTTTAAGTTGCAAGTTATGAGCAAGGCCCTTGTTGTGGGGTTGAGTAATGACTAAAAAATTCTGTTTTTCCATCATTTATCTTCAATTTGTTTGAAATGAGCCAACCTCTGAGGTCTGATATGCAATCAACAATTGTGTTCACAGACAATGCTGGATCATGGATGTTACAAGATGTGTACAACTGGGTATCATCGGCATAAAAGTGGTAACCTATCTTATGATAACGCAGAATTGCTCCAAGGGGTAAGGTGTAAACACAAAACTTAAGCGGGCCAAGCACGCTCCCCTGAGGAACACCAAATAAAAGCTGTGAGAGTTCAGAAAGCACACCATTTATATTAACTTGATGCATTCTCCCAACAAGATAGGATCGTAAAAGATCTAAGGCCTTATCTCTAACCCCTACACTCTGCTCTAGAAATGTCAATAAAATATTATGGTCTACTGTGTCAAACGCAGCAGACAAATCTAACAGTACCAATAACATAGCAGAATGTTTGTCAACACCACTTAACAAATCATTTTTAATTCTCAAAAGTGCAGATTCTGTGCTATGATTGAATTTGTAGGCTGACTGCATTTCCTCAACAAGATTGTTTGCTTCTAAATGCTTAAATAGTCTAACTGCTATAACCCTTTCTACTACCTTAGATAAAAATGACAAAATATATATATATATATTTGTATCTATTAAGAAATCTATTTTCTGACAAAAGAATTTTGCTTACCAAATGGTGCATGGCGTATTTTTGTCCTCTTTAAAACTTAACTGATTCTGAAATGAAAAAAAATATGGACCATCTACCATAAAAAAAATAGCCTGAACAATTCTTACCTGATTCAATCACATGGGTTTTCTTTGCCTTCGATTCCCGGCTTTTCTTGCTCTTTTTTACTATAATTTCCTCCTCCTCCTCACTGTTACTTGATATCTGAAGATTAGTAATAATAGTAAAAGATAATTCATCTTTCTCCAAAGATGTATGCAAAATATGATCAAAGAAGATATTGTGCTTATAGAGGTTTGAGTTTATTTTAAATCTACACAAAACTTTTGCATGTTTTGAATGATACACATGTATCCATTTCCAAACCTTTTTCCTTTTGGATCCAGACTTCTTTTCTTTTTTCTTTTCTTTTTCTTTCTCTCTATCACTTAAGTCACTGTCATCAACAATCATAACACTGTCTTCATCTTCCTCATCTTTTCCTTTCTTGTTCTTCTTGCCACTACTTTCCTTGCTGCCAGTCTTCTTTTCTTTCTTTTTCCCATTTTCTGAACTTCTACCATTTTCTACTACTGGTGTTTTTTCACTCTCAGACTTTTTAGAAGAAGTCTTTTCATCTGAGTGCTGCTTTAACTTTTTAGGGCTTTTGTAATCTTTAGTGTTATCATTGACATCTGGCTTAACAGATTTGTTACCACTGGTTTTCTTTTCTTTTGATCCAGGTTTTCTGTTCACTGATTTGTCTGAATGTTTTACTGGTTCTTTGCCATCTACTTTGGGCTTCTCTGGTTTTCTTTCATCCTTCTTTTCTTTTGGTTTAAATTTCCCAGCTGCAGGTCCAAAAAAGTTCCTGATATCCTGTAACGGGTAAAATGAAAAACTCATGCATCGAAAAAATTAATTGTTTTGGTTCTTTTTTAGATAAATCTTACAATTGGTTTCTTTCCCCAACAAAGTTGGATACCAAAGTTAAAGTATAGGGGATGCAAGGGGGCGGGGGGGGGGGGGGGGGGGGGGGCAAGTGTCATATTATTAAACAAAACTAAGGGTGACAAGGTTAAATTACCTTCCTGAAACATCTGCTTTAAACTCTGTTATTCAAAATCCAGTTCCGAAATCATTCAGTAATGGATCACAATGCCAGTAGACAAAGGGGTGGGTGGAGAGAGACAGAGAGAGAGAGAGAGAGAGAGAGAGAGAGAGAGAGACAGAGAGAGAGAATGAGGGAGGTACATGTAGCTATATATAGAATATTAATCCAATTAAAAGTGTGAGTTCAACAAAGTCTATCTATACACAACACAGGTCTGACATCTAGGATGAAGAATTTGTTTAAAGCTCACAAACAAGCAAAAGTTATCCAAATTATGACCGACGAACTAACACTAATACAAATAATTTTAGCTAGCAAGCATCGGCTGTGAAGAAAGGCCTGTGCCTCATCTCACAGAGTAAAGTTTTATGGTCTCAATAACCAGTACGATGCTCATACTTAATGCCCATACCTACCATGCTTGAATATGTCACCTGCTGCAAATCGTGGCGATTAAGCGGAAAAGACCATTTCAGTTCGCATCATGTTTCATTTCGCGCCACTTTAAGCAATGCGCATGTTCGATGACCTATTTGTAGTCTCGTCTCGTCATATTCTTTCACGGCAAACAATGGCTATGGTGACACATTATTTTGCTGTATTAAAGTGCATAATTTTTGGGTTGCTTAAACATGATTCCACACGTCCAAATTTCAAATTCAATCACCACAGAGCAGCAAAAATAAGGCTGTATACATCAGGGTCGTGTGCATGGATGGCAAGATAACACCGATTATACATCAAGTGACTTACTGGTTGGGAAAGACGAGAGCAATGCATTATCGATTAATTCACTTTTCGCAAGGTCAAACACACCAAATCTGGTCACTGATATTCGTATTATTTTATTTACAACTATGAAGACCTATCTAAGACCTATCATCAGATTCCCATTATTACCTTGTTCTAAATCAGTGCTGGCACAATATTCCATAATGTTAAAAGGCCGGTAGGCTAATACATTCCGTTTTCCATAAATCAACTATTTCTGTTTGTTTTGTAACAGAGACTTTGCGAGACGAACGGGATTTCCATTTCCGTATTTGAAAGTTTTACACGGTATAAGCCTAACATTCTCCATATATTTTAAACAAATTAATTTTTTTATCAAATAATTTTTCTTTTACCAGAACCCCAACAATATTGTATAGGCCCCTAATTTACCTTGTAATTTAACCCCAGAGGTCGCGCGCACTACAGGATATCGTCAGTGGGTGACCCAATCATTAAAACTTCTACAGAGATTCCCAAAATTTACCGAGTTTTAAGTACAGGTCGGCTATACTGATCACATAGCTAGCAGGCCTACCGGTACGTAGGCCTCGGGCTCAAACCCTGCACATGGAAAAGAATTTAACGACTACACGTTGTAACTTCAACAAAATGATATTTTACTGTACTAAATTAGTGGTTGCATCATGCAAACGTTGTCAAGTCTCCGATCCGGTCGATTAATCAAGATCTCCACTTTTCTGTAAGATTTTTATACACAATTATATGAATCAAAATGTCAATCAACCACGTTTCCATCAGAAACTGCATATGATTGGTTACTTGCACACAGTTCAACCCAGGCCCGCCCCAAGAAGATGGATACACAAGGGCTTAATTCACTTTATCGAAATTTAAAGGGTTAACAAGTCTAAAACAAAGGCCATAAAATTAATTTTGAACTCCATAGGTGTGAAATTTAACTGATCTATACACCGAAACAATATTATTTAGTCTACAAAGTACCTATACACTGAAACAAATAAAGACTAAGGCTTCGTTCACAAGGAAAGTCTATTTTCTAAAAAACTATTTTCTATTCGCGGTATATCTTGTGATCACGGTCTGTGCCCTGAATATCCCGCGGCGTAATTACTGGCTTTGTGTAAGTAACTGGCTCGCGCTGCCAGTAATTACGCCGCGGGATATTCAGGGCACAGACCGTGATCACAAGATATACCGCGAATAGAAAATAGATTTTTAGAAAATAGACTTTCCATGTGAACGAAGCCTAAAAGACGTTAGCTTCCATGCAATTACAAAAATATTATACCGATATTAACATTTTATTGACAAACAAATTTAAGTATACAAAGTAATCATCATTTTAAAAAACAACGTTAAAATTTCACTGTTAATTGTCGAAAATACAAAAAAAAAAAAAGCCACCAATATGGAGAAAATTCGAGATAACACGTGCTAGCTACATTTAGCACGATCATCATCGAGACAGATGAGAATGATTTAATTGGACAGGTGACAACAACAGCAACAAAAAGTATAATTGCATGAAAACCCTGTCAAAAATTGATTGATTGATGAAAGACCTACAAATGTACAGGTACCTGTACACTGCCTACACGTATATGATCACCTGATGCACAAGTAGCGCCGCAAGATTTTTTTCGTCATCTTGATCACTTAAAATGTTGGGATGACAAGTGATCGTTCAAGTAGTTATTAACGTTATCCACGTGAACAGTAATTCAACTGTGAGAATCATGTAGGCCATATATACCTTGTAGTATGAATACCTAGATGTGTGAATTGTAATGCTTCTTGTCATAGGGCCTATATACACGTACATATATGCATGCACTAGGTAGGCCCGTATGCGTTGCATATATACTCATGTATATCATAACAAAGGCGGGTCTAGGGAGCACACATACACGCACGCACCCACACATACACGCACGCACGCACACACACGTAGCACGCACAAACACACGAGCGCAAACACATACACACATGCACATCTATCTATAAATCTTTCTATCTATTCATCCATCCATTAATCAATCTATCAATCTAGCTATCATTTTTATTGATCGAATTATGCATTTAAGCATTATTCACCAAAATGCCTCATTACTATCAACGTTACTATGGAAATAGTGGTTACAGTGGAAACAGTACTATGCCACAAGTTTGCGGTTTATGTTAATTCTATACCGAGAAGCGTGAGATGTCCTCTTGGATTTGACTAGTGTCTTTGCAACATTATTTCGTTTACTAATTAAGGTACTAAGGAGCGGGATTCCAACAGTTTTTGTCACTTCCTCGTACGTTGATGTCAGATGATTGTGACCAATGACTCGTATCTTAATTAATTACCTCCTTCTCTCTCTCTCTCTCTCTCTCTCTCTCTCTCTCTCTCTCTCTCTCTCTCAAATGACCATAGATACATTCAAAGGAATTTCCCAGCAAACATATAACGTTGTAATAACCAATTACCATAACATTCATATTGCCAAGTAACGTTATGGTAACGTTATAATAACGCTGTATGTTGGCTGGGTTAACTGGTCCGTACAGGTATCATAACAGTTATAACTAACAACGCATGAGCCTTGCATGCTTTATACAGGGACGGATTTAGGCCGTCTTCTGAGTCTTCCGGAAGACGATCAGATTTTCCAGTTAACATTGACGGGTATTTAATTTTTTTTTCTGTCGGAAGACGGTCAAAACTGGCAGATCGATCGACAAAGATAATCCGGAAGACTGTCAGAAAATATTTCTGGATCCGCCCCTGTTATATGTCCGATAGGCCACGTGTGACGATTCTCCCTACCCCCCACTCTTCTATTATTTTCTCTCCATTGCAACCTTGCTACAGATGTATGCCAATTACTCTAATATTTTCCCTATAAATCACCTGAGATCGCAGTTCACCCCTGGGAGTAGTTAGCCGACTAATAATAACCTCAGGTTGCTGCTATAATTGCGCGTAGAAAAACGGTTTGCGCTATATTAAGCTTAGAAGGGGATTGGCAAAGACAAAAATCAATAGCTATTCTCGGAGATAGAAAGGTTAAGGAGAGACACGACAAGCTTTGGGCTACGACAGAAGGAGTCTTGTTTTATAGACAAAAATGTCTCCAGGTTAATTCTGCTGATGCTAACGAGACTGAGAGAATACTGGGTGTTTTCTGATCAGAAAGCGGATACCCGTTAAGATATTTATATCTCAGATAGCGACGTAAGATGTATATAACAAGATTTGGAAATCTCTTAGCAATCATTCTGATCCGATAATTGCCGTCATTCTGCCAACTGGTCGTCGTCGGAGAAGGCCACGTACGTCTATTTCGGAGAAAATAAAACGGCATTGTGATTTCACAGAAATTATCATATGCGGTACGTAATAATTTTACAATACTTGGGCATATTCTCTTTTTCACCTTTGGGCTAAATGCCCGTGCTATATCATTTTCTTTAGTTTCGGTTGAAAATTATCGCGGAGGTTCTATCATTGGTCATCCTTGAACTTCTCTATTTTCTCACACAGCTGTGACCTTTTTGCAATATTTATATTTGCTCTGTGAAATATTTTATTTTATTTCAGTCATTATAACAATATCATTATTATTATTATTATTATTATTATTATTATGTGAGTCATTCACCATTTAATTACTCCCTTTGTTTTTAAATAGCACAAGGCTAACCTTTAATCATTCGAACAATTTCCAATACAATCGGAACTGAAAAGTTGAATGAAATATAATCTTGAGCAAAACGCAATATTTAAAAATAAAACCAGAAAAGCACACATTGATCGCATACCTCCGCCAAGGCACCTTAATTCTCATGATCAATTTAATAATTTATGGATCACCGTCAAAAACTGATCACCTCTAGGCTAGACCATTTCTAATGCACCCTGATAATTTGTATTGATTTTTTCGTTGGACGTACAAACCAACAAAGGCAAAGGCACAACCTCTTTAGCAGAGATAAAAAAGAAGCACAGCTCAGCAACGCAATCTAAATTAGTTGTCTTCAACGTCGTATATAAAAAGGTCGTCTACAGCTGCTGTCACAGATGAAATTCGGCATGCGACATGTGAGGGTCCCATTGGGTATTTTCGTTACCCGTGAAAGACACCTTTTCTTTTCCGAGATGCATGAAACGGTCATTTTATTTAGCGTGCTTTGTGAGGTACCCCACCCCCGTGACTTGTGAATGCAGTTTTTTCCCGCCCTTTGTGAAACGAAGTCATGATACTCTGGGATTCGTAATTTTAAGGAATTTCGACACACATCAACTGTGAAATATATATAAAATATATATATATTATTTACTGCGATTTGTGAATTGACTATTTTATTTCCCTTGAACTGTAATCACTACCCCCCCCCTCTTTGGACCCTCATATGTGTCTTTGCTGCGTGGATTCAGCTATTGATTGCCATATTTCCTAGCTTCTCCGTGAATAGAAACCCGTTCATTGTAAGCTGTAGGGTATCTGTACCTACCCATTCTTCTATTCTATTCTTCTATATTCTTCTATTTGTACTCCGCATATCTCACCCAATGTCCATATACTGTCTGTCTGTCTATCTATCTATCTATAGGTATATGCTTATATATCTAGAAATGACTGCAGTGAAGATATAAGAGTATTGCTACTCCTTGGTTGTAAGCATATAGTATCAATACTCCACTGATTAGCTAAATCAAACCCATAACAAACTGGTGGTATGATTGACTATATAATTTGGTTCACCATGTGCGTATGCACTATATATCAGATACCTGTGGTTAATAATTGCTACATGTACGTGGCATTTGTCATCCATTTGGCGTTACGAGGCAATTAACTAACAGACCTTTCTATTTAACTGAAAGCTTCGTTCAAAGCGAATATATACAGGTTTTTGTTTAGCTTTAATAACGTTTTAGTTTTAATTACATATTATTCATTGTGACTTCGTTGATCGTTATCATCTAAAACATATTTAATATTTATAATCGTGGGAATTAATTTGGAATAAGAGAGAAAAAGTTCTTTCCCCCTTCAGTTATGATTACGTGAGAAATGAAGAAACTTCACACGTGGTTTCCCAAAATACGAAAAAAGAAAAACTGTTGTTCCTTTATCAATGGTGGAGGTCTCCCTTCTAACCCCCAGGGAAATATCTTTGCATAAACTTTGGAGAACCGTAAAAATAGAGACATCAAAGTGACATCACTCACCGTTTAAATTAATGATGTGCACGTTTTGAAATTATGAGGTAAAACCTGACATAGAATGCAGTAAATGTTTAGAGATTGCCGCGTATGATGTTTAGCGTTAAAAAAACATAAGATACTGTTTAGCATTGCACTCTAGTTGTCACAAGTCTATAATGAATCTTCAAAGCCTAAAGAAGTCGCTAATTTCTCTCTCCAATTAAGTTTCAGACAGCAATTCGTTGAGAAGGTAGATTTACAACGAAGCAGACAGCAAAAAAAAAACTTAAAGTAACTGAAGCCAGAATATCGTCTGTCAGCCAAGTCTCAAAATATGTTCGACGTAGGAAACTGCTTTGGTCATCGTGGCAGCGTGTCTGAGGAAAAATAGTTCGAGTCGTTTCTCTTACGCAAGGATTTCTGACTCACACACGTAGTATGCCAATGGGAAAGTTCTTTCGTTCACACCTGCGTACCTAACAGGCTCATTTAAATATATAGGAGTATGCATAAGGCTTATAATAGGTACATACTCAGGAAATCGACTCAGAGAAAAATGAACACAAGCAGCAGCTCGGAAACGCTGCCACAGGATTCCAACTCTGAACAAAATCCAACAAAGAAATCGTTTTGGTCTCGCGGTGGAGGCGGGAGCGGGGAAGTAGGCTTCAACGTTGTTGCATCGTCATCGCCAAAGGGAAACACTTCCAATGTGCGCCGAAGAGAGAAAGAGAGGAGACGCACGCTGCACGTGCAGGATATCTCGCAATCTTTCACGGAGCTGTCGACTAGCCAGTCTCCACGCAAGATCAGCTGTGACGATCCTCCCACCACCGTCAAACATGCATACGAGCCTTTCGGTACCACGAGCGTGAAGCCCTCACCTCTAAAAGATGACGCCGCACTCTTGTCAATCTCCGTGCACCCACCTGCGGATTCGGGTCATGTTATATGCGTGGGGGACAAGCCTACCAGTTACCAATACGGAGTTTTCGAGGATCCTACTTTCCCGCCAGACAAAACGTCCTTGACCTACGTCTACAGCGGGGACGATAGGTATGAGAGGATGACCTTCCAAAAACCCTCAGTAAGTACAGCACTCTGCATATATCCCTACCGGCTTCGGTAGAGTATACGCTTTAAAATATTCCTTCTATTATTGGTCTGTTAATTTATTTATTTGTTCGTTTCTTTATTTATTTGCTCCAAACAGCAATGAGAAACACTCGAGACGACCGAGTACCTTTAAAGATTATATAAAACTAGCAATTTTGGTGCTGTAAATAGTCCAACCAAATGAATGTCCTATAGTGTTGTCCTCCCAGACGGTATATCAAGATGTTACATTGATATGAACGGATATTATTTGATATAGACTGAATCGAGGCTGTAAGCACTTTGTGTCGTCATACGATCTAAGAAAACGCGCGAGACTCTGAGTTTGGTGGAGCGGACAATGTAATTGTTAACAATAAGGGTGAAACTCTGTTTATGATGTACCGGTAGTCTGAGATATGAAAGCAATACAAAGGTGATACGCAAAACTCAAACATGGTAAATTGACACTCTTTTGCAATAGCCTGTCAGCGATGTGAGAGAGCTTTAGAGAAAACAACTAATAATTATATCCTTGAATAAGTTTCGTCAGCTTTTATTCGTTCTCGCACTGCACTTGCTAGTCTGCCATTATTTCTGGTCCTACACTCCTTCAAATCCCGCGAAATCCCGCTTGATGTAACGCTAGAGTGCGAGACTGCAGGCTCTCCGGATCCCGTTTGGTGCCCTGTGTGTGCTGTAAAATCACAAGGCTGCTTACTGTATTTTACTGTTGATGTTGGAATTAAATTCAATTGTTATTTATTTATTTATTTATTTATTTATTTATTTATTTATTTATTTATTTATTTATTTATTCAGGGTTTTGTTATAATTTACCTTTTTATAACTTAAATCTTTGATTGCAAGTTACTGTTAACGTTGCCCTCGATGTTTCATCCTCGGGTTGGAATTGTTCCAATGTTTTTATTTCTTCCAAATAGTACAGAAGATACAACAATAACAAACCCCAAGTGCCATTTTGTAAAATTCAAAACTTGTCTTGTTCGCTTATATTATTAACCGAGGTGTATCATATTTCCACAGTACTTGCGTACAATCGGTGACATATATGCACAGTCGTTTAGACAGACAGACAGATAGATAGATAGATAGATAGATTAGACAGACAGACAGACAAATTTAAACAGAGAGAAAGACAGACAGATAGGGAGCAGCGTTGTGCGTGGTCTCTTTAAGGGTGTCACTATAAGAGTAGCTCAGCACTCGCTGGACAACCACAAAAATAGAACCAGGTTTAACGGTACGTACATTGTTTGAGAGAACCTGTTTGCTGTTTGTTTCTCGCATTTCTACCTGTAAACAACGTACATGTACACCGATCGAGTCTAGAGAGTATAAGATATGATAAATATGTCCAAAGTATCGAATTCAAAGACAAAAAAGAGTGACTAAAACACAGAGAAACAGGAAAATAAAAGAAAGAACCGTATTTTCGTTTCTAATTAATTTGAATCCCTTCAGCACGATAATCGCAGGGATTGGGGACTTACTTTAATCACGCAATGTTTTGCTGCCGGTAGAAATCTAATTTCCCGGCTTGATCTAATTTGTACATGTAACGGTAGTCATCGTTAATCTGTTGGTTATGATCTGGTTTTTGGGCACAGCATATCGCCAGTTTACCATCTACCAGGGACACGGATGGATTTTGCTGATTTTGCGGGTTTTGACATATGTGTCCCTGACTTTATACATCATATATGTATAATTTTAAAAAATTATTTACTATTATTACTATTATTCCATATATATATATATAATATATATTAGGCCACACTTTTTTAATTTTATGGATGACATCCTGCGCGCGCACGGATTTTCGCCCGTTCTCCAAAAAAAAAAAAAAAAAAAAAAAGCCCCCCCCCCCCAGCCCCCAACGAAGTCGGTTGTCGCAAACGTTGTTATTGAATTTGCAAGGAAATGAGCTTTCTGCGCATGCGTATTTTCGCCACGTGGAAATGCGGCCACTTTGCTGTCAAATTCATCTCTAGGATTACTTTCAAATTACACAACAATAAAAGTCATAAAGAGAACGGGCGCCATCGTTTTGGATTGGTATGCCATTGATATTGGGCATGGAGATATCACCTTTTTACAATTGTGCGAAAGGCTGGCGGCGGCCGAAACATTTCTGTGACATTCTGTATAAAGCAGCACATTAATACCAGGTTTTCTGTAGCGAAAGAAGGGTCGACAAGGGCGTCGAGGTATTTGGTGGGCTGAAGGTCGGACAGGCCACCTGACAGTTTAGCTGCTTCGTGTGAGTTGAAGTTGACAAAATGGCATCGTCTGAAATGACCTTTAATAGATTTGGTAGTATTAAGCATATCTTTGCATCATTTTTTAAACATTTCTGTGAAGTGATCAAAATGTTTTAATATTCTGAGAATACAAATAAAGACACACTGTTTGATTGATATTTGTTTTATTGATTGCTATACCAAATGAATGCATGAAATAACCTTAAATAGATTTGGTAATATGAAGTATATCAATTCATGACGTTTTTTACATTTCTACGAAGTATTCACAATGCTTTAATATTTTGAGAGGATGGATAAAGACATATTGTCAGTTTGATACGTGTTTCTGTGGTTAAATTTGTGTTTCCAGCTGTGTACTGACAGCATTCCTTTACTTAAGCAGTTTTTTTTTTGGACTGTTTTTTTTTTTTTTTCGCCCTCTCGCACCAATTTTGGGGTACTCAGAGGATGTCATCCATAAAAATAAAAAAGTGTGGCCTTAGTTAGAGAGCCTTTAAATGTAAAACATTTCTGTGCTCAAGAAATTATTATTATTATTTCCCTGGCTAATTTATATCCCAATACACCGCTGTGCCCTGGAGAACAGCACACATAATTAATCTTCTGCCCTGGCTAGAGTAAGCAGGGGGTTTATCACATACTTCAGGTACAGCGTTATATCTGAGCTGGCTAATTAAACACCAGTGATTTTCATCAATATTATAAGAGCATTACCGATGTTCAAACGTCTGTCAGTTTCATGCACCGCCCGCCGATATACCTCATTATTATGCCTAAATATAAATACATATGTATCTGCAGGATCCAGGACTCACACAAAATGCATCTAATTTGGGAGCTACATGTCCCTTAAGGGTTAAGGCGTCTTGATCTTCATGCCGTAGCGAAGCATTAACTAATGTGCATGTATTTTGGAGTTGGATTTTTAATAGATCTTTTGTTTATTGGAGGTGTGAAACTGGTATTTTCTATATATACAGGAGGCATATTCCTGCCACCTTTAATAATTATACCAAGTCCACGACACAAAATATATGAAGGGAGCCGGTAAGACTTTCCTCCAAAATTCAACCCAATAGCTTTCTTTGGTTGACTCCCGATTACGACACAACATGAAAAATAATTACACTGTATTAAACATGGCAAATGGTTTTTCTCAGAATTCGATGTATGAAGGAAAATGATAAAATCTCCTGCTAAAACCGCTTTGAATCAGTTAATACATCCTTTCAATTACCTAGATATATCAAAATTGCACGAACGGCCGTCTCGCACAGTTGCTGTCAACAGTTATCACTGTCACCGCCGTTTTCTTGCATAATTGTGACTTGCTTACAGCAGGATCTGTCTGTGTTCAGCTTTCACAGCTTCAGGGCATGACAGTGCTTAAAAGATTTATGGAAAAGACATGAACATGGCTCAGCTGTCTTTTTTTTCTTTTTTTTTTCTGTACATCATCTTCTTTCTTGAGCGGAAAGTCTTATCGGCGGTTTTGATGGCCCCTTGAGGAGACTGACAGAGAAAAAGAAAAGAAAGCAAAAAGAAAGAAAAAAAAGTAGGGAATTTTCAAATCTTAATTACTAACGAAAGGGAATCTCCTCTCCGCATAGCATTAAAGATTTAAAGGAGGAAAGATATGAAAAAAAATGTATGGAAGACCCTCATCGAAGCCTTACATAAAGTTATTATCAAAGACTTAAATAACCAAAATGGATAAGAGTAGAAATTGTCTTTTAAGCAAAGATATGAATAAATTGAGAAATAGAAAAAAATGCTTGGGCAAATAAATTAATAGACAATTAAACATAACATAAATAGGAAATTAAATAGAAAAACCAGCAAGCAAAAGAATTAATAAATAAATATATGTTGATGGAAAATTATTTTTATTCGTGAATCTCTAATTGTCTTGACTTATCTGTATTACTGATATAGCAGTGAAATAGGAACGGTTACGTAAACATTGTCGTCTAGCACGTCTGTCATTGCTTCATTATAGTATCAATATAGTATTCTTCACGAATTATGCATGAATCTTTTCTTTAAAATTCTATACGTGGGTATCCGTGTCAACATGATAGAAATAACTACATTGTACGTCACGAACGACTCACAGACCTTGATCTATTGTATCTCAAACACATTCTGCACCTGACCATCGTTTTGTAACAAGCCTGCTGCACAACATAAGCAACCAGTGGGCATTGAAATTACGCTTACATTACACGTGCAAGGTTTCACTTTATTTTGGCCTATCTGTAGTTGATGTGTAATACACTGTTGTGGGCACTGAAATTACGCTTGAAATCCTTATGCAAATCTCGCTTCCATTCCCGTTTGTACTGATGTATGTATAATAGGGTGATAAAGAAGCCAGTTACGTATACAACTTAGTGATTGCGTGTCCCGACGTAATTGAGATTTTTTAAATTATTTTTATTATTATTCACACTGCATGATTTCGGTAATGTCTACGGCAGTGTCTCAGTCTCTTCAGTGGGGATATTTTTAATTTTAAAGATACCGTGATTTTTAAGTCATAGATTATTAAAATTGAACATTCTTTTGAATGGTGGCGACAAAATTGAAAAACAAGCTATTCTGTAGTTCGATTCTATAGAGTATAAGCACCACAAACACTATACAGAAATGTAACTTTTTAATGATTCCAAAATCAGATATATCTGGAAGATGGATATTTTTTGCCCGTTGAAAATTTGAGTCATTACCGTATATTCAGTCACCTGTGATAAAAAAACGAGCAAACAAATTAAAATTTTTAAACAAAGTCGGACAGGCGATTTCGACGAAATACCTAAGCTGGCAAAAAAAAACTAAGGTCACCTATAATTAAGGTATTGGGTATTACCTATCCAAACCTGTTGAGAAAATTAAGATGTAAAACCTCGTTTTTGAGGAGTTCTAGAATTAAAAAAAAAAAAAAAAAAAAAAAAAAAAAAAAAAAAAAAAAAAAAAAAAAAACACCCATTTGTGAAACTCACCAATCTTTATCCGCATTTCTGAAGTGACTCATGTTACAGGAAACACAACTCAAAATCGGGTGCATGCATCATAATTCCGTGGACGGGTTTGAATAAGGCAGGTAATAGGGGTGGGAATAAAAAGTGAAAAGCGTCGAATTTCCCACGGGAGATCACTGCAGCACGATGTAGATACAGACGCTTGTAGACACGTGGCCTTTAAAGAGCACAAACTGATGCGAATTGTGTTTGAATTTGGTGACATTTGGCGGTTTCTTTTCAATTTCATGGGCATTTCTACCGCTATGGAAATTACCGTAGAACATTTAATTTGAGGGGGTGCGTTCTCTAAATTTGCATGAATGATATTACATAGGCATATCTTCGTCGTACGGCTTTTCACTACCATCAGTCGATATGGTATCTGGAAATATATATATATATATATATATATATATATATATATATATATATATATATATATATATATATATATTAAAATGGTTAACAGCTGTGATGGGATAATTTGTAAAAAAAAAAAAAGGAGATGTAACACATTGTTTTGTTCAAAAGTGAACAAAGAATTACACTTATTGTGCACCGTAGCTTAATTACGCTAAAACAGAAATAAGAAAAAGACAGAAAAAACATGATACGGGTTTTGATAGTCAACTTTTATCAACCAATTAAACCTGTGTGTCAACTACAGTTCCGGTAGGTTTTACAGGAATGATTTTTTTAATGAATCGTATGGTTGATTTTATGTCCCTTTAAGCTTTTTTTATTTCCATAAGTTTTAAATAAGTCTTAGTAAACGCAATAATTTTAGGGTACTATATAACAGTGATGAGAGCCCTGCGAACAATTTGTTTCATTTAACGTTCACTTACGTTTCTCAATCTTTTCTGGAACATTTTGTGTATTTTTACGGATCTAATGCTGATCTGTTATGAGTGTAACAGTTCGAGAACTGTTTTTGGGAAGCCCTTCAGAGTGTCCTAGAACATATTAAGAACATTTTTCATTAAAAGAGAAAAAAAAACAGTATGTTCTAGGACAGATTGAGAACCGTAAGTGAGCATTAAATGAGACAAATGTTCGCATGGGAGAAGCCCTGAGACCCTGATGGGGCTCGTTTTCAAAACTGAAAATTATTATTATTATTATTATTATTATTATTATTATTATTGTGTCAATTCTTTATTCCTACTTCAGGTTTTGACGTCTTCTCCCAGATTCGTCGGTGTCGGCGGGGTTTGTGATGTGAGGTTACCATGGCAACTGTGGAGTAAAGACTACTGGATCCAGTACGCCCTGGCAATCGTGTCTTTGAACAGTCAGTACATGGAAAAAGCCGTCCCAGGCTACACCAAGCTGGGCCAGACGTTTGGAGGAAGCGGAAACAGGGGTAAGGATTCGTCAGTGTTAAAGTGAAAATCTTCCTCTTTGTTTGCGTCTCTCTCTCTCTCTCTCTCTTTCTGTGTGTGTGTTTGTGAGTGTGTGTGTGTGTGCACGCGCGCACGTGTCCTATCAATATTAAAACAATATTGTCTCTCTCTGTTCTTATAATATTAAGACATAAATTCCTCTCTCTTTCCCTCTCTCTCTCTCTCTCTCTCTCTCGCTCTCGCTCTCTCTGATCTTTGTCGTTTACGCCGTCACACATCTGCACCAACAGTAAGCGCGTATGTCCCTGACTGTATGATCTCCCTATGTCTCCACTTCCTGCCAGGCTTGTTCCAGTTCAATATCTGGCAGTACGGAAAATGGATGGCCATCCTTGTCGACGACTACCTGCCCGTGTTGGACGGTCACTGGGCTTTCTGTCCCCCTCTTGGATGGCCTGGAGAGTTCTGGGGACCACTGATAGAAAAGGCATATGCAAAGTAAGTCCAGTTATATTAATGTTCAGGGTTTATTGTTCTCTCTCTGCAATACATACAATATATATTGAATGCATACATGGAAATACAATATGTACCAAAATGTATTTAGATTCCAGGCCCATAGCCAGGGGGCGGGGGGGGGGGGGGTCGAAAGGACCGCCGAGAAATGGTCTCTTTTGGGTAAAATTCTATCTACATGTACGTACACGAAGGTTTCATAGTAAAAAGTCCAATTTTTCAGAAAAAGAGCCCCCTTTTGAAATTGCCGGATTTGGACCTGGATTCAATCACTTATAAGAAACCTTTAAATTGAATACTAAAGAAAATGATAATAACATATAGGCCTACAGTGTACGTCATTGTGTAAAAAGCTAAAATTTTCATATATAGACAATATTAGTATAAGCAGTATGACATAATGGTGTTTCTACAGATCATCATTTAGCCCGACATTTAGTTAAAACATAACTGCAATGGTTCCTGAGGTCCTTTTTATTGATGCGGGTATTTGTCAAAAGATTATTTATTGATGCGGGTATTTGTCAAAAGATTATTTAATCTATGATCAGTTAATTGGTATCATCTTGATAGCCGCACTCGCTCAAAATTTTTAAAAAATTCCAGTTGTTAACACGCAAGATTTCGACATCCTGTACTGCTGACGTCATTTCAGCATCTGTATGGTAAATATTATTGTTTTTTAAGTTTTAATGGAAATGTGCTAAGTGGCGATAGGTCTGTTTAAAGTAAACAGTATTTAATTTGTTCAGTATTATAGGCCCCATTCAGAATGAATGATCCGAGTACTTACTGATCCGCCGACAAAATATGGCCGACCACAGTTCAAAAGCGATAACGCTGATTACTGATAGTCTCCCCAACTCCACACGCGCCTTTTAACGGATTAAATCTCTGCCCTGAGGTTTAATTGCTAGGCCCCTGCAACGACGGCGCATGTAGAGGCGGGGAGACCATCAGAAATCAGAGGCATCGCTTTTGAACTGTGGTCGGCCATATTTTGTCGGCGGATCAGTAAGTGCTGGGATCATTCATTCTAAATGGCCCCATATATAGATTTCACTTATGATTTGGCAATGTTCAGCCACGCTCATGTTATTGCACAGTTCCCGCATTTGAGGCTGTTTTGATCTCTGTTCTCCACCTCGGGGGTATTTTAATTCTCAGGACAGGCTGCTTTGGTTATTTTCGACCCTCAATCCACGTCATTTATCGCGCTTCTTTAACATAAAGGACCAACTTTGTGAAATTTTAACTACATTGGGAAGGTATTTGTTTGCCTAGCCATCATTTTGAGGACGGAGATCAACGTGGTGCTTTTATAATTAACTACTACGACGGTGATGATGTACCAGGGCGACAGATTGATTTTTCACAGCTCTCCACAGATAAGTCTCTAGATAAATAGACGGTCATTTGGCTCTGTGTCACCCTCTAATGAAATCTCATGGTTGGTCCAAGCTGACAGGTCCAAGCTAAGTCCCCTTGACAGCAATCAAGACAGTTAATTACTCTGGTCTTAATCACTTGCTCTTCTGTGACAGATAAAATAGCTTCTGTGACAGATAAAATACTTCAGATTGAGGTTAACTGAGGAATCTCCTGTAGTAGCTCCCTACAGAGCGGGAATAATGCATCTGTGCGAGCGCAGATTTAATTGCTTCTATCTGGCCAAAAGTCACAGGGTGGCTTTTTTCCATTTTTTTCCCATATAATCTGCCACCCTGGTAGAGGGTAGTGATGATGTAGGCTTGAAGGACGTCGGCACAGCCAGAAATCGTGAAAAGGAAATGACTTTTTCATGGTTATTTCTATGATAATAACAGTAGATGCTATATACCATACCGGTTGTTATCATGGGCCTGATATGTTAGGTGATTTACATGACCAATTTTGATTGCGTGTGAGAAATTTAAATTTATATCAGGCGTAGATCCGAGAGAAAAACGTTCATGCCTTGCCTTTGACTCGTTTTAATTAACTTAAGTAAAAAATAAAAGAAATTCAAGAAAAGAAGAAAGAGTAAGAGAGCGCACTTGTGCGTAATAAAGAAGAAAGAGACAATTCTTCATGTCATTTCCATTCTAAGCCAGATGGAGGTACAGTAACGGATACAAACCGCTCCCCAGGATTTGTCCCAGTACTTTTTTTCTCCAATTTTTCTTGCAGGTGCCACAAAGCTTATGAAGTGATAGAATCGGGAGACCCTTTAGATGCCTTAACAGATTTAACCGGCGCTATATGTGAACACTTCATGACGTCAGAACCGCCGGAAGTACTCTTCAATATCCTCCTGACGTCACATGAACACAAGTCCGTGACGTCATGTTACAGGAAGTCTGAAACGCAGGTAAGGGAGACAGTAAATCGAAAAAAGGGCATTTTTGCTTTGTATTTACTTGTAATGTTAAACCACTTTTGATGGCCTGTCGTCGGTGTAATGGAACTGAGGGTCCACGCAACTACAGAAAGTCCGCCCTCCATTTACTTATAATGGTTAGGGTTAGCCTGACCGAAGTGGGTCAAAATCTAGGGCTAGGCTTACCTGTACAAATGAATGGGAAGCGGACTCTCTACCATTGGGGACTAATTGGTGACAGAGATTCCCCCATGCTATTCCCCCATGTAGTTGAGTAGTTATAGAGCCACTTGGGCTCTGCCTAATATATTTTGCATTTTTCTTACAAGTAGACACGTCATATCACTATTTAATATTGTACATATTTATTTATAATAACATTCTTATTGTAAAATTTTCATCCAACCATGTAGATGCATACGATATAATGAATAGTGTATAAAGTGACATGTAACAGCAGCATGTTTTAGGGTAAAACTGCAATATTAATTTCAGGCAGATCTGCCTCATTGGAAAAGCTATATGTATCATGACCCTCTACCAGGGCCACTTTTCAAAGGATATTCAAAGATATGTCTTTAGATAAACAGGCGGCCATTTTACTATCTCTGGCTTTTTTGCTTTTTCCCTATAATATCTGCCATCCTGGTAGAGGGTTATGTATCAGAACTATTTTATTGCCTTTTCGATCACGGCAATAAGTGCTACAATCTGGTGCTAGGAAATCTTCTTGAATTATAGTTCTTTTTCAGTATCGGATATATGTACAGTCCTCCTCTTAGTTAGGGAACTTACTGGTGTAAAAAAAACGTGTCATAATACAGAGGTAAAATTCCAGTATGTACTCTACGTTTGGTCTCAAGGCCCTTTGCACTAATATCCATTCTTTCCAATTGAAAAACAACTTTAATATGTGAAATGTCCTTGTTGATTATCCAGGTGGTGACGTCAAAAGACGAAGGCCAATTAGCATTCAATTGCCCTGGCTTTAGGATAAATAAAATTTTCTAGGAAAGAAAATTTTCCAACCAAAATAGATTGTTTCCTTACCGGGTTGATTTGTTGAACAGTCCGTCGTTAAGGAAAATGTGAAATGTGGAAAAATTTCCAACCAAAAATAAATTGTTTCCTTACCGGGTTGATTTGTTGAACACGGCCAGTCTGTCGTTAAGGAAAAAGTGGAATGTGGAAAATTTTGAGTCGTATAAAATTTCGCAATACCTTAGGCCTAAGCATCGAGCCAACATTACAACTATATAGGAAAGCAAAATTTGATATAAAAGTTTGAACAAAATGTCCAGCAATATCGGCTGTGAATTCATTTAGTTCCGTCATCGTTAAAATATATAATTTTACGCCAGTGCAGGGATAAATGCCAATAAAAATAATAGTTAACATTTTAATAACAGCTCTTAAAATTGTGATTCCTCACCATAAATTTGTTTGATAGGCGCACGTTATGATTTCCATTATCCGTTTATATCATGTAATGCGGAAATGTACATTGTCATTTTGTGAGTTCATGGAGTTTCATCAGCAAAAACATCAGGATGAATTTGCAACATCGAGCGACGACGTACCACTAGTGTTTTGGGGTTAGACCTGTTAAAACGATTTCAGACAAACCCCCCTTGGGTCAACGCCTATTTAAATAGTTGGAATTGGTACCAGAAAGATTTCCTGAAAATATTACTTCTGGTTTTATCAGCGAAGAGGCAAAATAACGCTTTTATTTAATAGAATTTCGTAATTTTGGGCTCATATCTCCTGAAAAAGATTTGAAACCAAACGCTGGCACCACACTGTAGATCACTGTTAGAAGCAGCGTTACGTTGGATGTTGATCGTAATCTAACGCCAGTTTCCAAATCAGCTAAATTGACGATAAACGCTTGGTCAACCTGTGTGCACAAGCGCAAGCATGGCGTGTTCTTCGTGGTAAATTTTTGCTGCAAAAGCGTAAATTTTTTCATACCATTTCCGATTTTGTCTTCTCAAAGACTGCAGCTATCGGCAAAGATTGATTCCCCCCTAATTAAATCGAAACGTGCTAATACAAGGCGCACACACCTAGCAATCAGATTTCTGATTCAGTGGAATCTCTCCGAAAACCTTATATGTGGCAGCATGGGGTATAGCGTGACATTTGCTTCCAAGAAATAATACGTGCTCCAATAAAGCCTTTGTTCATGGAATATAATATGTGTGTCATTTGATACTTTGAAAAACATCGACAAAACAGTGTCACTTTTTTTTTTGCCCCGTAATAATATTCGGTTTCCACCTTATTCCGATTTCATTTATATTTTCTGGGCCGAAGCCATTTCAGGGGCATGGTTAAAACTGCATCACTTTCTTGTTCTATATAGATAGCTACATAGCGTAGTGACAAGGACTTTTTCATTACACAAAATAATCAATACTCCTGCTGTTCACGGCAACCATTAGCCAATTAAGGTGCGCATAGTAATCTTCTAGTAGTTTTGTCACCTACCACATAAGAGGCTCGGTTATTTCCAAAGCCAAAGCTTCTTGTAGGTATTAAGGGACGCCATATAACCGAGTTGGAAGCTCGCAAAACTCACCTACAAATATTAAAACATCATTGTCTGGTGTGTGCGGGTTGCCGGTGTGTATGGATTCGGTTCTCGGCTGGGTCACATTCAGAAAATAATAATAATTCAACTTCTAAGTATTCTATTTATCTGTTTGTTTGTCTGTCTGTCTGTCCATTCATTCATTTATTTATTTATTTAACTGCAGTATAGTGTATTTATCCATGCATTTATTATTTATTATCTGTCCATTCATAAATTCATTTATTTATTTATTTATTTATTTATTTATTTATTTATTTATTTATGTAACTGCAATATTTATCCATTCATTTGTTTATTTTTGTTTATCCATTCATTTGAAATTATTTTTTTCATTTCATTTCAGTCAGACAAATCCAGCAACAATAAGAATAGCCAGTATTTATACTTGGTCTGTGGTGTGACATCGGTGAGTAAGGGCGCATTCCCATAGATATTTAGATCGATCTATCCCCGTGGGGAGTCTCACTAGATTACTGTCAAATAATCCGGCTTAAATGTCTGTCCCCCCTACTACAAGCTGTAAGGGGGTAATTAACTTTCGTGCCCGCTCGGCTGACAGCTATTTAGCGTGAACCCCCAGGGAGTT
This sequence comes from Lingula anatina, assembly GCF_051362555.1. NCBI lineage: Eukaryota > Metazoa > Brachiopoda > Lingulata > Lingulida > Lingulidae > Lingula > Lingula anatina. Next base: position 14,594,558 of record NC_141774.1, on the reverse strand, counting down.
AGGTCGGTCTAGTTGGATCGATCTAATCTCTGGGAATGGGGTCATATACAACAAAACCGAGGGTCACTTTCTTTTTAAGCATGCGTTCACAACAAATCTATCGCACTAGCTGCTGCACGCTAACTATACGTGGAGACTCTCGCTGAGTGCAATCGGGTTAAAAGACTAACACGCCTCCTCCTGGCGATGAGTACAATATAGAAAAGCTGGTGATTATACGAGTACACTGGAAAGAAGAGGAGGCGTGTTTTATGTGTTAAGCTATCAGCGAGATCCCCCGTGGAGTTGGTGCGCAGAAGCAAGTACGATAGATCCTTTGTGAATGCACCATAAAACCGCGTTCTCCATAAACCCATCGTACTAGCGGGATAGATCTACACGTAACTCTGCGGGGATTCTCGCTTAAGTATTTTCAGTGAAATCAGCTTAATTGTCTGGCATGCCTCTTTGACTAACTAGGGGGTAATTAATTGTCGTTAATTACCCCCTAGCAGCTTGAGCAGGCGTGCTAGACATTTAAGCCGCTTACACTGAATCTTTTTTTACTTTTTTATTCCTTAATCATTTCTCACTTTAACTCTTAAATGTAATTCTTATTATCTTTGTAATACACTATGTTATTTAACGTTTTATTTCCACATCTCAAACTTGGTGATTTATAATTATCATTACTTTTGTTATTTGATTTTTAGATCTTTTAAGAGGTCGACCAAATTCCAATTTCTGACGTATTTATATATATGTTATTATACTTATCATCAGGGCACAGACGCTGAGGGTAAGAAACAGGCCGCAATACAACTCTTCTGTCCCTACCTGTCAGAAATAGACCAAATGGCGGGGCTGACTATAACGCGCGTTCAAGCACCGCCCAAAAAGACTTCCAATTTTGGATTTTGGGTAACATTTGAGGAATTTTTGGAAAAATTTGCCGCCGTAATTATTTGCAGTAGCCAGAATCCTTTTGACATCTCAAAAGAGCACATCAATTACTCAAAGATCAGAACCTATAGCAACGGGCCTCGTTCCCAAGCATGTAAGTGGTTGGATGGCCTTGACGGCCTTGACGACGAAAGCGAGGTCGGAGTCACGCATACGGTGCTACAAGAGAATGCTGGTAATGCCATCAGAAGTGACCTCACTCAACAGTTGAGCTCCATGTCTCCTAAAAACAGCATTCCATTGACGACGTGTAAGAAAACTATTGGCTCGAAGAATTTGAAGGCAATAGTACCGTCGCCATTTTTGTCAGACCGTGATATTGAATCTGCATTTGATGCAGCTGGGAACAAAAGTGGCTGTAAAACTAAGATAGAGGTTGGCACTAAAAATAAAGCCGACGGTGACGGTAAAAGTTGTACTGTGCGTAATTTTCCGGTTTTGGTTCAAGAGTCCAGTAATAAACATTCACCAAGTGGTGACAAGGAAAGCCAACGTCTTCGACGCAAAGAAAAATCAAAAACTTTCACAGCACCATGCGAGACACGGATCCAAATTAAAGAGGAGCGGAGACATTCTTATCATGTTTACTATCATGGTGGCGGCGGTGGGACTAACGACTGCAGCGGTGGAGAGTTGATCCCCAAAGGTGAAAGAAAGGTGGAAAATGGCACCAACATTACCAACAGCAACAATAACAGTAAAGTGACGCGCTATCTGCGAGAGCCTTCAATACTGCAAAGCCGGAATGGTCTACGCCGAAACTCAGTCACGCCCAGCTCTAGTGAAGATTCGGACTTCTCACTAAACGGAAGCATCAAAAGTATTACGGACCTCACTTTGCGCATCGACGTGAGCAAGACGATCGAGTCTCACAAAGAAGAAGTAAAGACCCTTCCCCGCGTGCACAGCGCTTCGGACGCTATGGCCTTAATGGGAGCAAGGACCAGCACAAGCATAATTGATATGTTTACTACAAGTCAGGGCACTGCAGAAGAAAAATGCTGGAAAGTAGTTCTAACTCAGACAGTGTTGTTAGGTGAGTGGGGACTACTTTGTCACTCTTATTATGTATTCATACAGTAGGGCAGACCGTTCAGGCGACATTCCTTGATTTTGCTTTTGAAAGTGCACGTTTAAGTGAAGTTTGGGTTTTATGTTTCCTTTTATTACTTTTAATGCTCTTTTGTGACATCTGTCAGTTGTGGTTGATATATATATATATATATATATATATATATATATATATATATATATATATATATATATATATATATATATTTAAAAAAAAACAGTGACAGTATCAAAACTACTGTGGACCTTTCGCATTATTCAAGTTACGGAATCCTCCGCCCGTATCATTCACACACCAGGTGAATTTGGTTAAAAATATCTGATAGGTAATGCCACGGTGTTTGATGGTAAAATCGGTGTAAGAAAAGCCATTAGGCACGGCTAAAATACAAGCAGTTTACCTTCAACATATAGACAATGAGGCGCAGGCAACTCCAAATCATTGGGGCTAATTTTCCCAAAAAGTATTTTAACAGCTTAACATTTAAAAAAGGTTTGAAAATAAAGCTGACTTTTGTAACAAAAAATATAGCATAGTGGTTGTCCGAAAATGATAAACCTTGAGAAAATAAAATATAGAAAAAAGTTCGGCCTTCAAAAAACTTTACATAATTACCGTACGTTGGATACAGCAAAACACTTTTTCTATGAACAGGAAGCTCGGAATACGGCCCAGCAGGCCTCCAGAACGATCTCCCCAGGGTGCGATTCAGCGTGGGTGGAAAAGAGAAAAGCGGGAGCTTTTTAAACCGTCAGCGGAGTCACCATATCCTCTCTGTCATGCAGATACAGACGAGGACATCCCGCTATGCCATGCCGGTGTCTATGGGAATAGTGGTCTATAGGGTAAGTGGCTGTTTTCTGTAATTGATCCAGTATTATACTAGTAGGAATGGATACAAGCAGAAAGTCAGGGCACGAGGACGATTTTACTAAATACGTACTAGTAGAGTACAGGAATGGAAGTTTTTGCGTTTTTGTATCTTGTTTCCTTTAGTCTGGGAGAGCGTGGGGGGAGGGGGGGGGTCATGGATACCGTGCACCTACTGTAGGTTCTAGTAGGTCTATATATCATTATTTAAGAATAAGAGCGTTGTGCTACGTGGTATTATAGAATCACAGAGAGACTGCGTGTTAAGTTAATATGTCGATCGGGATATGTTAAATGTCACCTTTCCTTACTCATAGCTCGCCTCTTGCCGTACTAATGTATCGTATCGGTCGGCGCTTGAACTTAACAAGTCGGAACTTAACATCTGAATATGACTGTAAGAAATCTAACTGTATTAACAGTCTTCAAAAGAGTAACTTGCATATTTTATTCTATTCATTTATTTATTCATTTTTTGCTTTTTTTTATCAGGTAAAGCACATTGAGAAAGACGGCAAGCGAGATCTCTCGAAGTTACAGCTCGTTCATCAAGTCGAGGCCAAGCACAAGTCACGTGAGCTGATCACGAGGACAGAGCTGGATCCGGGGAGTTATTTTCTGGTTCCTTTCCCAGTGGAGCAAGCTTACAGTGGAAATGTTTTGATACGGATTTTGGGAGATTGAAAGAACATAATTTAGATTGAAGGAAATAGAATTTAGAATGCTATGGTTATAACTGATGTTGTTTTCATGGATATGGTTGAGGAAATTAAGGTTTTAAGGAACGATGTGATTAATTCGTCCAGGAATGGAAACCAAACAAGCGTTATTTTGCGAGACTGAGCGAGGACGCATTAACATGTCTGTGAATCTGGACTTTTTTTTCTTAGGACAGAAATGTGTTGCGACAGTGACAATGTCAACAGTTATCGGAGATTGAACAAAAAGCCGCGACTTCGAATTCCATAGTTTACCATTTACCTCGCGTCCAGACTTATCCACGTAGAACAAAGTGAATGACATTTGCGAAAAAGTTGAATAGGGCTTGTAGAATGTTTTCGTTAGATTTACCATTGAGGAATTAGGAAAGGTGCCATTTAAAGTATGATTTATACACCTGGCTAAGTCACTGTACGATTAATGATACGATTTTAAAAGCTGTGAAAGTTGCACAGTTAAGCACGATTTTTTTTCTGTGAGCAGATATACGAGTACCTGTAAGTAATAATAATGCAGGTACTGGTATCACATGATATATGTATTGTGATTATCCTTATAACATTCCACACATTGTAACGTCTGAGGTTTACTCAAGCCTTTAGTTCGGTTTGACTTTGTGATATGATCATATTTATCTCATTTTGTTGTTCATAAAAGTGTAAATGTATATGAAAAGGTGCTCCCCAACACTCCCAACGTACGCTCGTTGTTGAACGATTTATAAGCAATATAGGCAAACGAAGCCTTTCCAGTAAGCGTTTTAACATCATACATAGGATAGGTGCAGACAGTTTCCGTCATTTTCCGTGAATTCCCGACAGTTTTCGTCAAAATTTGGTCGGCCTATTTCGACCCGAGTTAAATGACTGAAAGGTCACTTGTGTGAATATCTTGCGCCTGTTTTATAAAACCTGAGAGCTAGATAATGCTGTAGAACTATGGTTAATTGCTTATTTTTGGCAGAATACTGGAACACAGGATTGAGATGGGTCTTATATACCCCGCCTTGTAATACAGACCGATTTTTGACTTGAGTAAAATAAGGTCCAGAGATGCTTTTCTATCGGGTTGTTTCCATCCACTTTGTACTATACTTCAATATTATTTTATTAACGTTTGTCGTATGTATATGCCTTATTAATCACCCCTGGTAAAACACTGGTGCCCTCGAATACAACATGGTGCGTCTTTAACTTAAACTTTTTAAAGTTTCAATTTTTTACTGATCGTAACTTATTTTAATCAGATTTTAGAGTGATTTTATTTTTATTCGTGATCTTATGTCCTGCACTTTTTATTTTGTTTCGTCCTTTAAGTGTTAATAAAATTAATGTAACAAATAGACATAACTGATGAAAAGAGTACCCGATGAAACTAACGAGTGTGTATTTTACATGTAGGGCCCAGCAATCTAAAAATGTGTCTTGTTTGAAGTGAAGTGCCTAGGACCCATTACATAGGGTAATCAAAGATATCGTGTTGAATGTTAACAATCTATATTTATATAGTTCATACAAACATGTCGAGCTAAGATGAATAAATTCTATATCTTGTTTATGTTGATGTCTTGTTTATAATCAGGATTATATATTTATTTATTAATTTATTTTTGTTGGGTATGCAACATATAATACATTACAAATTATGGAAACTTTTTCAGATAATCGGAGGTTAAAAATCTAAAATGCGCATGCTTTTTTGTCACCTGTAAGAAAGACACATGTAGGAAAGTTAACCATTTTAAAGACTTGTAAAAGTTTTTCTTAAATCTTTTCTCTAATCATGCCTTAAGCGGTGCCTTCTTTAAGTGATTAAATGACGTCAGGGAAATGGAAGAAATCTAAAAAAATCTAAAAAACAAATTTTAATTAAAACGTATATTTAAATACCCAGCTGCGAGTTAAGGCATTATTCTAGCTGACAAAAATATTACAGCTTAACTGGCAGCATAATCAAATAGAAACACCAATATCACCCAGTGAACTTAGCCCGAAAATAGAACTAAACTTTTGGACCACCTAGTGGAGGGCAATCCAGTTAAATGAGCTATTGTGCCTGCATAAAAACAAACAAACAAAGACCAAGACATAGCTAATGATTTGGACTAAAACTACTTCATTTTATTGGGATAATACAAATGTTATCCAACCTAAAATAGATAAAACTTTTGGCTTTAAAGTCAAGACCAATTTTCGGGCTAAAGTTGTATTGTGTAACCGACTCCAGCGTTACCAACACGACAGCGTTAATAATGTGTTAATATGTCATTTTACAATAGACTCACACCTGATGACGGATGACAGTAGTAATCGATATGATAGCTACGATATTACACACATATAAACTGCAATCTCTGAATGGGGGTTCCACGTGGGTCGCTATCGGTTGAAGTTGGCCGGTGTAACGAAACTGAGGGTCCGTGTAACAGAAAGTCCGCCCTCCATTTACTTATAATGGTTAGGGTTAGCCTGACCAAAGTGGGTCAAAATCTAGGGCGAGGCTTACCTGTGCGAATAAATGGGAAGCGAACTCTATCATGGGAGACTCTCTGTCACATTACACCGGTGTTAGAAGAATGGTAGTCTCCGCTAGGCACCGTAGTCCGTTCTCCGTTACTTTGTACAGGTGACATTCGTCCCATATCCCAACCCCAATACTCCGACTAACCCTAACTTGGCTAATCTTATGTAGGACCCCGGACTTCCATTCCTAGGACTACCATTAGATAAAGAAATAAAGAAACGAGAAAATAAAACAAATTAATAAACAAACATCGTTCAGGAGTTAGACAAAGATTTATGCGAAGACCATAAGTTGGTAAATAAACATGATTGAGAACAGAGGGAAGGTTAATCTAAACCTCTTGAATTGTGTTAGAGAAGATATTGGTTAAAATGTCTTGGAGAAGATGCCCAACACAATCTATTATGCAAAGAATAACACAAAGACCTTGACTCCAATTTTCGGGTTAATAGAGCTCTTCAGTTAAACGGCACCAAACTCCACGATACTAAGATCCTTTTAACATCGAGCTGTAAACGTTACCGATACTGTAGGTATAGATACACTTTGAGAGATACACATTTTTGTTAAAACGAATAAAAGTTTAGACCAATGCCCCATTAGAGAGTGGTGGGTGGACGAGGGAAGTAAGGCGTGGAGAGGGTACAGTTCGGTAGCGAATAACGAATGAAGAGTGATTGAACTATATTTTTATTGTATCTAAACTACTATCTAAGACTGACTACTTCTGCACGTGTAGCACAAATATATACATGGTATAGGCCTATATATTATATAGCACGTGATCCTAGTTGGGTGGGGTTAAAATATAAACTGTCTGCCAATCAACTGTCTGAGTGCAAATCTCAACATAAGGTAACTTCTCCGTTAGTCCCATGCCTCGCACAGGTATATTGAAGTATGAATTAAAAGAAAAACTCTGCAATATGCATCACTATGAGCAGACTATGACATCTCCTCGAGTGTACAGATAATTCCATTCCTCACGCAATAGGAAACATCGCACCATTACAAAATCCACGTTCTGGCCACAACCCGTTGTTACGTTTCACTGAATGCATGTAATAAACTCACTCATTTACATATCATGTTTATATAATCAGTCAGCCTATTATCATTCACTTTGCTTCAGTCTTGAACGAATAATTATCATCCTGTGTATAGGTATAGGCCTACCTGATAGTTAGAACTGATATAACTTATAAGTAGAAGCTCTCACTTGTCATCTATTGCATTGCAATTAGTATTTAAATCAGTTGCTGCCACTGTGGCATGCAGATATATGTAGATACCCTGTAGATAATGTATATAAATGCTGAATGCTTGGACTTAATAAAGGGACTTTTTAGAGTTGGAACTGTTGTTAACTTCCCTCTCCCATGCATCAGTGACAAGTGAAATTTAAGAAGAACCTGGGTAGGGAGGAACATGGACCCCTACACCGTATACCTTGATGTCCTAAGGACCTTGGTCCGTGTAATGAGGAATACCAGCCCGCTTGGCGCCAGGTGTCGCTAGTGTGAATTCAGTCCTTCCTAGGTCGCCATGTTGGATATTGTATACGTTGGACTGTGGTACTGGCCTTAATAAACATGCCTCAGTATTGTTGTGTACCTGAATGTCAAAGTCGGCAAGGTGGGAATAATTTTCTTGAGGATTCAGGGCTTCGTTTGAAGTGAAGGGTTGCCCATGTCAACACACCTTCCATGTTAAAGGGTCAGTTACAACTTGACCCAGGAACAGTAATTAGGCCCCTAAAGATAGACGAGTTGCCTCAAAAAGAATACACGTAAAAAGGTTAATTGATCTTGGCAAAACTTATAAAGTTTTGGAAAGAGAGCTCCATAGCAAGAAAGTGCCCCTAGGAAGTATGATTTATCAAAGTGCGTTTTCTTATGTCCGTAATTTCAGAAGAGTTGTCAGTAAATATATATAAGTCCCGGTAGCCTACTACCCTCATAAGCAGGGGCGGATCCAGAGATATTTTCTGACAGTCTTCTAAATTATTTTTGTTGATCCATGCTTCATTTTTGACCGTCTTCCGCCAGCAAAAATTAGATACCCGTCATTGTAAACTTGAAAATCTGACCGTCTTCCTGAAGACCCAGAAGACAGTCTCAATCCGCCCCTGATAAGGTTGTGTTATTAAGTAATATCCTTTTTTATTGATGTATTGAGCATGACCGGTAATGTTAATTAAATAATAATTTTTATTTAAAATCATTATTCAGTACCTCGTAAGAATCATAAAACTAGGTATAGTTAGATAATTTATTTGTTCATGTATAGATGCAATTTCTCAGCCAATGGAATAATGCATGTTTGGAAATCTTTTTGTAACAGTTTAAGAAATAAAATTTAAAGAAAGAAAACATTTTATAAATGAACAGTTTTTGTTCTTTTTTTACGAAATAGCACTTCTGAATTGTTTTACTTGTGTAGAAACACCATATTATTTCATCGCTCTGAAAATTCATTAAAAAGCAGCAAAACCAAATATTTTATTTAAACAAAATAATTATTCAGTCCATAGTAAAAACCATGAAACCATGTAATACTTAGATAATTCATTTGTGCTATAACTTTCCTGAATATATAGCTGCAATTTCTCAGCCAATGGATTACTGTAGGCATGGAAAACTTTTTGTAACAGTTTAAGAAATAAAAATTAAAGAAAGCAAACATTTTACAAATTAACACAGTTTTTTGTTCCTTTTTACAAAATAGTACTTATGAATTATTTTACTTGAATAGAACCACCACATTATGTCATCACTTTGAAAATTCTTTAAAAAGCAGAAAAACCAAATTATTTGCTGTAAATACAACTAGCAATTTATTTCATCCCACTAAAATACTTTACAAAATAGCATCATAGGTTTTTTTTTCATTACAGTTAAATATTATTAAAAACAGCATAAACACATAAGTACTTTTTGTAAAGAATATAGCATCACCAAATTATTTCATTTTAGTGAAAACATTTTTTAAAATTGCACTTCAAAATTATGATTGCAGCTAAAACCATCTCATACAGGGGTACTTTCTATAAACTGGTTGACACATACTTCCTATAGTGTTTTTCATTAAAAAAAGTTATCCTGGGCAAAATACATGTAGAAAAATATCCAGCGTCAGAATGAATCAACCCCACAAACAGATCTTTGAATGTAAACACAACAAAATAGCAGAATGGGCGATTTGTAATGAACATCTGGCCTTCTAACTTAGTATAGTATTCGCGGGTTTTCTTTAGGCCGATTCGTGCACGAGATACACATTCCAAAAAGGGGAAATCAGGTCCGGGTCCAACTGTCATGTGTCTGCAATGGTTTTGGACACAACAATTATTCATACAGTTTGTTCATATACTTCTTCTCTGTAGCTGACATTATCTCTCCAAATCTGGAAGCAGTGATCCGCCATTGTCTCTCCTTGTGTCAGATTGCGCTCTTTCCTTGTTATAACTTGCTATGCTCAGTGTCCTTTGCTGTTTGTTCCTCAACCTGAAATAGTCATATCCCATTAAAGCATGGTAGATGGTTACAGCATTAAATAGTTAAGATACAATTTTATATTTCTATGATGTCACACATCACCTAGTTTGATAATTCTTTCTCATATTTGGGCCTGATTCTTAATATTAGACCTCTGTTTTCACTTACATCATTCCCTCTATCCATGCATTATTGTTTTCATGGCACTTGGCAATAGTTGTTGTCCATCACAGCCGCCTGTAAGTCAGCTTTAGGGTAGGCATAACTGGTGGCTACATCAATCTTTGCCACTGATGTGAAGTGACGGGTAAGATTCCTGAAGTAATCATTTTATCCTGCTCTTGAAGTTGGCTGTCCTGGGGTCCTGAAATCGACAGTTTCAGGCTTTGCCCCCAATATATGGGCCTTCTTTGGGTAACCTTATAAAGAAAAAAATAAGTACATTTACTAAGTATAAAAAATCTTCGTCTTTCGTGCTACTAAAACAAAATATGAGCGTAGGCCTACTCGTACCTACAGTAGTCTACATGTACATAACATGTCAAATTTGACACACACACCTCGACTAATGTTCGATTTTTTTTCAAGGAAAATAGTTAGCATTCGTGTTTTTCAAGCACTAAATGAAAAGAAAACACATACCTTTCAGTCAATTCACATTTTCATCCAGATGTTATGGCACCACATTCAAGTAAATTGCGTTTGAGTTGGTTCACTGTCAGCGGCGCGTGCACACGCTCCATGTTAAACTCTGGTGTAAAGCCGTGAGCGAGATTCTGCGAGATTTAAGAAGGACTGCTTTCACACCCACGCCATCTAGCGGCAGACCCTTAAAGCGGGTATTCCCCATTGGGTGAGAAGAGTCGTTTGTGTTCAGCCAGCCCATTACGGGGGCGTGCAGTATCTTCAGCCGGTCACGTTATGCATATTGAGATGTTACTGCCGTGATAGATATAACAACCGGATATGCATCCATATAGATATGGGGCAAACTAAATGACTTGTTTTGGTGGACATGTCCTCATTATTCCTTAGCTCGGCCACCAAGCGAGACGTGTGTCAGCCGAGGGTTATTTCTTGTAAGGGAGAGACAGTGCCGCGTAATGAATGAGACACTGACCTAGCTTTATATTTATCTTAGGTTTGAAATGTTTATAGATGTATTGCTTAACGCTTTTCATATGATATTGCTGTGACATTTAAATAAGTAAGGACCTATCACTTGAATCACTATATGATGGACCAGACGTACGACTGGGAAGAGCTGAAGTGGAAAACCAAGGCAATAGCGGTCATTTGTCCGTCATCTTTCCTGTTCTTCTTCCTGGTCAAGCGACTGGTCAAGGCGTACGGCATTCCGCGTGCGTGTGCCGCCATTCCAAACCGCTGGAGTAACTACGCGACGTCATGTTTTCACGCGCTGGTTTGCGGGGTGGCCGCACTGGCGATGTAAGTATCATGAAGGTAACCTGAATTAGATTAAATGCAAAAGGAAAAAAATGAAAATCGGTAGTACAGCTATTCCGTTAAAAAGCAAGGAGTGGAACTGGGTCCATATTCCCCTTAATTGTTCAGTGTTTGCGTGTTTGAGAGAGAGAGAGAGAGAGATGTTGGGCTACATTTAAAGCAAAGTCACCAGATTTTCCATAGACAACGCTGATGTCAACACTTCTACACTACTGCTATTCCTTTTGTCAGGCAGAGAAAATTAAGTGGTTTTTCGTATAGGGGTCATCCATCTTTATCATCATTTTCACGAGTATACAAACCGTACGCTGGGTGGGGGAGGGGATGAGATAAAATGCCATCTTTAGGCCCTTTGAAAATAATAAAAAATAATGATCCAAATTGCCGACAAAGGTCCTCACTTTTAGCTTTTCATCTTGTTTTTCAATTTCCGTTTTATATGAATTTTATATTTATATATTAATGGCTGAATAAACTCTTATCTTATCTTATCTTATCTTGTTTTCTCTGAAGGGAGGGAGAGATCTCGAAAAAAGTCTACTCTGTCTTCATGGTGTAGGCTCAGAAAATAATGATAAAAGTAGCTGACTCTAAATTCATCATTTTCATTTATTTACTTTCCAGCGTTCTGACGGGGGATGGGTGGATGGAAAGCAGCCCGCAGTCTTTTTATCTACACTGCGTTGCCGCAGGTAAGAATATGACATCGTAATTAACATTGAGAGTAACTTTGAGAATGTAATGGCAGAATTAGGGATGTCCACAGCGTTTACGGAGATGACTAAAAATGCCTAGAGACAGCAATTTCAAAGTTGGGGGGGGGGGGTCTTAAAAGTAAATACTTATAAAAGTTATCTTTTTAAATTATTCATCTCCACGCGTTGGCCTTCCAATACAGGGTAAGTTATTAATTGTACCACCAGCGTTAGCGCTGGCGGTACACATGGTTTCGGTCCCGTCCGGATCGTTCCGCCGGCTCCGCCGGACGGCTACCGTTACCGCTTCTCCTCCTAGACGGTAAGGGCCCCCGTACCCATCTCATGGATTTAGGTCACCTATAATCTCAACTCGTTCCACGTAAAATTTGGGCTTTGTCGGTATTGGGGTCTGGGTGTGGCACTCATTACAATGCACCCTTGTCTAAAAATGGCAAAATTAAATGCTAATTATCTACCCTACGGAAGGAGTTATGGGAAAAATGTCTATAGACGGCTTTCCAAAAGTCATATGTGTAGATTTCAAATATACCCTTGGATTTGACCTTTGACCTTTACTTCAAGGTCAAATGGGCCAAAATTTTCAAAAAAAAATGAAATTTTTTACGAAAAAAATTTTTTTTTCCCTGTTATTCAGACACTACACAGACTTAACCAATAATATTATTGGAAAGTGTTACCCTTCCGGTCATCTTTCATCTCCATGAATTTGGGGTTAATCGGTGCATTTTCACGGGAGTAGCGGCCATAAGATACCGAAACTGAAAATGTCTCTAATTCGGGAACCGTTAATGCTAGAGACCCATTCTTTTTTGCATTTTGTAGAGCATGTAAAGCCCAACACTGAAGGTGGTCTCGGTTTTTTTGTATTCCATACGGTTTTCGAGTTACGCTGTATCAAAAAGTACATATTGGTGGTAAAAGCAAAATGTGCAGTACGGTAATGGATAATAAATTTTGAACTCTGGAAAAATAAAACATAAGGCTTGGCAAAGCAGACAACTTGTGTTCAAAAATGACATTATTTCATCAAATTTGAACTTCTGAAACTTCATAGCACCTCCTATTTCAAGAATTTTGACCAAAATGACATTTTCTTTATTTTAATTAATTTTTTCTGTACGAAATTCAAGGCACATTATGGTAACTCCAAAATTATAACATTTAGTCCCTTATATCTCCAAAACTGGCAGAGATAGGTCCATAGTTACTATTGAAGTTGAATAGGAAGTCATTTACTGGCATTCTTACTGTGACCTTGAAATTGACCTTTGACCTACTTTTCACCATGAACTGAACTTTGCAAATTTTGCTTCCCTTTTTTCTCCAAAACTGGCAGAGATAGGTCCATAGTTACTATTGAAGTTGAATAGGAAGTCATATACTGGCAATCTAAATGTGATCTTAAAATTGACCTTTGACCTACTTTTCACCATGAACTGAACTTTGCAAATTTTGCTTCCCTTTTATCTCCAAAACTGGCAGAGATAGGTCCGTAGTTACTCTTGAACTTGAATAGAAAGTCATATACTGGCAATCTAAATGTGACCTTGAAATTGACCTTTGACCTACTTTTCACCATGAATTGAACTTTGCAAATTTTGCTTTCCTTTTATCTCCAAAACTGGCAGAGATAGGTCCGTAGTTACTATTGAACTTGAATAGGAAGTCATATACTGGCAATCTATATGTGACCTTAAAATTGACCTTTGACCTACTTTTCACCATGAATTGAACTTTGCAAAATTTTCTTCCCTTTTATCTCCAAAACTGGCAAAGATAGGTCCATAGTTACTATTGAACTTGAATAGGAAGTCATATACCGGCAATCTAAATGTGACCTTAAAATTGACCTTTGACCTACTTTTCACCATGAATTGAACTTTGCAAATTTTCTTCCCTTTTATCTCCAAAACTGGCAGAGATAGGTCCGTAGTTACTATTGAACTTGAATAGGAAGTCATATACCGGCAATCTATATGTGACCTTAAAATTGACCTTTGACCTACTTTTCACCATGAATTGAACTTTGCAAATTTTGCTTTCCTTTTATCTCCAAAACTGGCAGAGATAGGTCCGTAGTTACTATTGAACTTGAGTAGGAAGTCATATACTGGCAATCTAAATGTGACCTTAAAATTGACCTTTGACCTACTTTTCACCATGAACTGAATTTTGCAAATTTTGCTTTCCTTTTATCTCCAAAACTGGCAGAGATAGGTCCGTAGTTACTATTGAACTTGAGTAGGAAGTCATATACTGGCAATTTAAATGTGACCTTAAAATTGACCTTTGACCTACTTTTCACCATGAACTGAACTTTGCAAATTTTGCTTTCCTTTTGTCTCCAAAACTGGCAGAGATAGGTCCATAGTTACTATTGAACTTGAGTAGGAAGTCATATACTGGCAATCTAAATGTGACCTTAAAATTGACCTTTGACCTACTTTACACTATGAACTGAATTTTGCAAATTTTGCTTTCCTTTTATCTCCAAAACTGGCAGAGATAGGTCCGTAGTTACTATTGAACTTGAATAGAAAGTCATATACTGGCAATCTAAATGTGACCTTAAAATTGACCTTTGACCTACTTTTCACCATAAACTGAACTTTGCAAATTTTGCTTCCCTTTTATCTCCAAAACTGGCAGAGATAGGTCCATAGTTACTATTGAACTTGAATAGGAAGTCATATACTGGCAATCTAAATGTGACCTTAAAATTTACCTTTGACCTACTTTTCACCATGAACTGAACTTTGCAAATTTTGCTTTCCTTTTGTCTCCAAAACTGGCAGAGATAGGTCCATAGTTACTCTTGAACTTGAATAGGAAGTCATATACTGGCAATTTACTGTGACCTTGAAATTGTGAAAATTATTTTGTGTATGTGGGGGTCTATACGAATGCGCTTGCTCCAGCTGGTGGTACAATATTCGGAGGCGGTATCGCCTCTCTGATCCTCTAGTTAATTGTATGTGTTCATTATTATTTATTACGCCTGACAGTTTGGTTCCCACATGCGTCGCACACGTATGTTTTGACTATTTACCTTCTAACGACCTTCAAAACAAGCAAAACTCCCAATACTACAATGGCTGTTTTAATTTTTAAAAAATACAGACAAAAAGTCGTTTTTTTTTTTAATCAGACCGCACATGACATTCTCCTTAATTTAGGCAAGCACCAAGAGTGGGAAGCAAGCTTAAGGCGGGTTTAAGATATTTAAATACTAAATGATAACCCCCATAATTGCTTCATAGCAATTACATGTAGGCCTAATTATGTTTTGTTTTTTGTTTTTTTCGGATTTCCAGGATATTTTGCTTACGATACCCTAGACATGTGGATTAGTGATGAACCAATAGGGAGCACTGATATGTACGCTCACCATGTGCTGGTAAGATTCAAATTCCCCCTCCTCCTCCTCTCTCTCTCTCTCTCTCTCTCTCACACACACACACACACACACACACACACTTAAAAACACCAGATTAATCAACGTTATAGGCCTATTTTAATATTTTCATGCGTGTTGATATCACAACCACCCGGTTATAAGTTAAGAACATTTAATTTCTCATGTGAGGTCTAAGTATGTCGAATTAAACGATTAAATTAATTTAAATTAAATGATAATACAATTTATAACTGTGACTTCACTGGATCTATATATTTGTCTTGCAAAGCAAATTACCAAAACGATAGCAGTTGCATTTTCTTCTTTCAATCTTTTTTCCAGATATTTTTCTTCATCACGATAACACAACTACCGCCATGCGGCAGAATAAACGTTTACTGTGCCATAGACTACCTAAGCGAGCTTTCCAATGTCTTCCTGCACGCCAGAAAACTACTGTCTCTTCTAGGGAAACGAGGAACGGCTGTTTATCTCAATATCAACATCTTATACTTTGGTAGGTACTTATGTCTATCACGTGTTTTTTTTCCTTGTTGTTTCCAATTAAAAATATTCGAAAAACGGAATGTGAAATGGTCGGTTAATTTCTTTTCTTCCGCGAACCCCATCTTCTCTCTCTCTTTTTTCTTAATTACCAACTTGATACATCTTGGGAAAAGGCCCAACCCTGTTTATTCAGGACCAAAACTTAAATGCCGATGATGATGATGATGATGATGTTCTCTAATGTAAACTTGGGGACGTGGAGCGTCTTTCTTGACAATCCGGTTAATTCCACCTTTACTGATAATGACAACCGCAGAATATTAAAAAATACTACCATCTGATATCAGCCCCCCTCCCCAAATATTATACAGAATCACACTGTGAAAATCCACGTTCATATAGCCTTGCCCTTTGTCATCTGTCATATTATATTCCCCGTCTTTTCCTAAATGTTCGTTTTTAATATTTCAGTGTCATTTTTCGTCTTCCGATTCATCCCGCAAATGCTGATGTTTGTAATGATGCACGTGGACCTGTGGAACTCCAAACTTTCTTTGTTCTGTTACCTCATCGTCATCCCCCAGCAGTCGTTGCTGGTCATCATCGGTTCCCACGTGGCCTACAAAATAACGATGAGGACAATTGGCGGGAAACACGCTGCCCGGAAACCGACTGGCGTGTCACGTGATGGAGATCCGTCTGTCGAGAAGCAAGAATGAGCCAAATTTGACAGTCAGACGAATAAAAACCTGCACCTTTACTGACAACTAATATGTCTCATTCAAAAACATTTTGAGTAATAATTTATCATACTGTGAAAATGTCTGTTGCATATTTGATTTTGCCCTTATAGAAAGAAAAGACAATACAGCTCGTAGTATAGGGGAGACCGGGGCTAGTTGGACCCCGGGTTAAGTTGGCCCCCCGTCATTTTATGAAAAAGTAACTACGAGGTTAAGAAATTGGCCACATACTCTTGTAAAGTAACCGTAGCCTACAATGCTAAGGAAGTGTCGGCCGTTAAAAAGTTTTAATTAAGCGGTGAGTCCAAATAAACTTTTTTTGCACCTAAAAGTAATTGGTGAAATTGACAAAGCTTGCCAGTGTTTACCGTCTGATTGATTTTTTTTTAATTTGCTCTCTGGTGTCTTTTCGAAAATTTATATTAGAAATGTTCTGTTGATTGTATGTATTAGAAAGTAAATCCATTGGACTTTCCTCAGAAAAACATTTATTTTGCCTTAATTCATTGTAAGGTGATTTTATTGTATTTATAATGTTATATGTGGCCCCAAGGGGATTTTCCACCGCTCCCATTGTTGAAACAAACTCAATGGTTTAAAACTGAATTTGTTACTTTCTTTTAAAACGAAAATTTATTATTCGTTTTCATTCATTAAAAACCTGCTTTATAACATTATTAATTTATTCTTAATTAAAGCAAAACAAATTTTATTGATAGATTTTTTGGTTCTTGCAACACATACCCCCCCCCCCCCACACACACACACACACACACACAACGTGACGTACGGAAACCTCAATAAATCTGCCTCATTTGAACTATTTATTCATCAAAGACTCTCAAAAATCAATTTAATAAATTAAAAATGTATAAAAATGTATTTCAAGGCGTTTACATGGGATATATACTTCATTTTTGTATAGGGGGGCCAACTTGCCCCGACCCTGGGGCCAACTTGCCCCGTGGCGGGGCAAGTTGGCCCCCTTGACATCAACTGCGCTTTTTGTCAAATTGTGACCCATCTGGCATTATATTTGAAAAATAATGGCGTTGCATACGTAGCTTAGTTCATGGGGCTTACTTTGAAACCGGTTTTGTTACTCTAACCCATTCCTAGTTGGCTCTACAAGGTCAAAAGTGTCTAACTGGGCCAACTAGCCCCGGTCTCCCCTATTGGCAAAAACGAATAATGTCAAGTTAACGTTACTATAGGCAGGATGCGTGCCTGCGTATCTGCTATGAAGGTGCAATCTGACAAACCTGGCTTTCATATCAAAATATGGACTGTCATTCGGCCAATCAAGCTGACATAAAATTACAAAAACGTAAACCTGATTGTAGTAATTTATTATAATTTGAACTAGATGCATTTATACATAAGGACAACTGTGTCACATTGGTCAGATTTCAGCAGACCATAGCGAGTGGATTGTAAAACATTGTAAAACAGATTGGAATTTCCTTGTGAAATATCAATATAAAGAGTATATATAGCGTTACTGAAATAAATCTACAAATTCTTAATGGGTACAAACTTTGGAAAGACTCGGTATTCTATTTTTGACACTCTACAGGCATCAAAAAGTTCGCATGAATGCCAAACTATTGAAAAACACATTTACAAAAGATGGCAGTCTTCCTTCATATCTCTTATGAACACTGCTGTTGCTATATCATAACCCATCTCTCTCTCTCTCTCTCTCTCTCACGCACACACACACACACACACACACGTTTAAGGCTTTCACAGACCTTAACTAACCCATTCTGCTACAAACGGACATGTAACACTGATAGACACAACAACACGCTACCCCCCTCCCCCATGACAAAAAAAAAAAAAAAAAAAAAAAAAAAAAGAAAAAAAAGAAATGCAGCTGTTCCTGAAAGTCCGACACATGTGGAAAGGCCAGTTCATTGACACCGGTCACCAAATCCAAACCAATTCTAAACTGGTTGTGAATTGCATACACCAGCTGACTTTCAGCTATATATATATATATATATATATATATATATATATATATATATATATATATATACTTCCTAGAGTTTGTTTTAAGATGATTTTAACCTAAATAGTTCTGGAAATGGTCACAGTCACTGAATCACTAGAGAACTAATTGTCACAACAAGTGGTCATGGTAACTGAATCAAGTCAACCCTTGTTGCCATAGTTACATAATTCAAAGTGGTTGTCACAGTAAATCAATTTGATAAGAGCTGGTGTCCATAGCAACTATATATTAAGTTCATAACTGGTGCCCATAGCAACTGAATCTTTTAAGAACTTTAAGCTGCTGTAACAGAGTTGGTTTACAACTGGTAGCCATAGTAACCGAGTCTGTTTACAACTGTTGGCCATAGCAACTACTTGGTATACATGACTTTAGAACTATTAGCCTTGGTAGCCTACAGTTTAGAACTGGTTTAATGTGTAACTGGTGTCTAGCAACCTGCCCACCATTATATGATAATTCTAGAGTTCATCATGTGGCTTGTTGTTGACAACAAAGGAATGTAAGGTCTCCAGATCTCTGGGTCCTGTGTGTTCTCCTTTCTTCTCTCCTTCATGAAACAGAGTCAGAGTAGGATAGCCGCGCACCTGAGGCATGAAAAGAAGAAAAAAACTCTCAAATTCATTGTGCTAAATGGTGGAATATCATCAATGCATTAATAACTTCATGTGAATCCATTACAATGATGATGTATTAATATACCTACAATTTTAGATTTGAAGTCATAAGTATAATTTTTACC
This sequence comes from Lingula anatina, assembly GCF_051362555.1. Taxonomy (NCBI): domain Eukaryota; kingdom Metazoa; phylum Brachiopoda; class Lingulata; order Lingulida; family Lingulidae; genus Lingula; species Lingula anatina. Next base: position 14,575,339 of record NC_141774.1, on the reverse strand, counting down.
AATAACACGAAGGCAAAAAGGGGTATATCAGGACTTTTAATATAAAAACATAAAAAAAAATATTCAGCTGTGCAATATGAAAAAAGCACCATAAAAATAAAGAAATATTGGAGGCACTAGTAAACAACAATTCAAGTTTACCGACTGACTGAAGTAAACCACTACTTTATTCTTAACAATCATGCAGTTTTCACAGTATTCATCTTACCCCATGCTTTAAACAAAGGTTCCCATATTGTGTACAATCTACTTTGACTATCTTTATATTGGGCTGATCAGAAAACTTCTTGGAAAGATCATCCCAGGTTGGGGCCAGGCGTTTACAGTGACCACACCTGAAGGAAAATGACAAATTTTATAAATTTATAAATATTATAAAGGTTCTGTATTTTCTAAATTTCTTTCTGTATTTTCTCTCTCTCTCACCCTCTTTCTCTCTCTTTCTCTCTCTCTCTCTCTCTCTGTCTCTCTCTCTGTCTACCTCTCTACCTGTCTGTCTATTCACTCTTACTCTCTCTCTTTTCTTTTCAAACCAGTTACCTTTGCCTTCACTTGATGAACAATATGACGGGTGCTTAGACTTACCACGGTGCATAAAATTTGACAAAAGTTGTTCCTGTTGCTATGGTTTCTTCAAAATTATCATCTCCCACTGCTTGTGCCACCACCTAGCATTCAAATAATAACAATGAAAACATAATGTAATGAAGCAAACAAAAAGAAATAAATTTTTATTCATATTTTTTAAAGCAATACAAAATTTTTGGGAAAAATCAAGAAATTTCATGAAAAACAAGTTTTGCAGACAAAAGTGAGAGTCTGAATTTAAAACATTTATAAGAAAATTTACTAAAAGTATTTTTGAAACAGCAAGTACTGCTTACTGTAACAGTTGTCAGATGACTTATCAGAAAAATACTTCAAAGTGAGAGAGAGAGAGAGAGAGAGAGAGAGAGAGAGACTCACATTGGGCTCAGTATGATCCGTAGGTACACTGTCTGGAATTTTGCCATCAACACTCCCATCCTTGTCAGCAGATTTCTCCTTCATTCTTGACACAAACTGTTTCAGATCTTTGTGTGTTCTGGCTCCATCATAGGTATCCAGCTAAATGATATAATATAGATGTCCATATATATATATTTTACATATTTTCAACTAAAAAAAAACAATGAAAAGGTACCCATCTGTTTTTTTTTTTTTTTTTAATTCAACAAACTAAGTAATCAGAAAACTTTTACACATTTTAAAATTGACAATAAATGATTGAAAGGTGTCCATCTTTTTTTGAACTAACACAGATATGATCAAATAAACACAACAAAAAACAATTCTCATTGATAAACAAGACATGCCAATATAATTTTACAAATAATTAAATATGGCAGGAAGGAGGGAGGAATAAAGAGCCAAACTCTCCACAGAGGTGTTGGAGATGATTTGTCATACAAATTGTGTTGGAGAAGATGTCCAGCTAACACACTTTTATCAAGGAGATGAGTTTTCATACAAATTGTGTTAGAGAAGATGTCCAGCTAACACACTTCATCAAGGAGATGAGTTTTCATACAAATTGTGTTAGAGGAGATGTCCAACTGACACACTCTATCAGGGAGATGATTTGTCACAAAAATTGTGTTAGAGAAGATGCCCAGCTAACACACTTCATCAGGGACATAAGTTTTCATACAAATTATGTTAGAGAAAATGCCCTGCTAACACATTCTATCAGGAAAGAAGCAACACAGTACCTTGACTCCATTGTGGTACCATAGCAATGTGGGATATCCCTTGATGTCTGCCTTCTGACACACAACATTGTGTGCTGTGCAGTCAACCTATAGCAAACAAATGAATATAAAACAAGTCAGATAAAGCTGATATATGGACAGACAATCTTTAATCAGGGATGAAGGAAGACCTTCAAAAAGAAAAAAATCTTGAGAAAATTCAAGAAACAAAGGCACACTGCTCTATTTGGTATTAGAAAGGAACCTGCCTCATTTATATTTAAAGATGCTCGGCAAATTTGAAGTAAGACAAAAATACACCACTTATAAGATGAACATGGCAAAAAACATGCAAAAAAAAATAATAAAGAAATAGATAAATTTTGAAAAGATTTGTAAAGGTTTGAAGAGACTAAATAATACTCCCTTTTACAAAATTGTTTCAACCTGTTTAAGTGCTTTAGAGAAATTCAACTACGTTCTTTTCCTTAGACAAAAAATAACACGTGTTCAGCATACCTTTGCTATGGTGACCGTTTCATCATGCTCAAACGTTCGCGCAAGCTCTTCCCAAACAGGTGCCAGACGCTTGCAATGGCCACACCATGGGGCATAAAATTTCACAAAATGGTGTCCTAGTCCAATCTTATCCTGGAAGTCATCTGTTGTTAATTCAACTAAACTTTTCTTTGGCTCTGGTGGTTTTGGGGCTTCAGCCTTTAAAATAAAACAAAATACTGTATAAGTTTAAGTATTCTATCCAGAAAAGAGAGTGTAGCAGCAATTAGTGCCAAAATCTGTTAAGAATGCCTTCAGTTCATTAGTACCAGTCTGTGCCATAATCATTTCAGCTTACAAGGCATTCCGACCACCACATTCCCAAAATCTACTGGTTTGAATCAGGATTCACTAGTCCAGATAAAAAAAATTTAACATTATAAGGTTGAACAATTCTAAAATCTACTGGCTTACAGCAGAAACAGAGGAGAGAAACTGAATAAATCCATAAATATGTTTTACTACAATGTACTGCAGCTTAAGTTTCACTGCCCTATACTGCTGGCTAATGTATATTAATGACTATCTTTTCAATGGGTAAAAATTCATTAAAACATCATATTTCTATGTAGCGTCTGTGGTGCTTAAATTTACCATATAGAATAAAACTTAAGGGTGGCTAGCTTTTTCGTTTGTATTGCTATCACTCAGTAGGAATGTTTTAACTTAAAATCAAAACTGTATAACTTCATAAAATGCAAAATTTGTAAAATCCACAATTTTCTCCAGTTGAAAAGCATGAATCATTACCGAAAACAGGCTAATAAAATAACGCAGTGTTGTATAATAATTAATAATCTTACTACTTCTCCAGCCAGCTGTTCTGTTATGAAGGCCTCCAGTTCTGACAGGTCCCTCTTCCCCTTGTATCGTACTGAAGATGTGGCGGAGGCAGAACCAAAAAACTTCAGTCTGCAAAGAAATATTGAGTTTCTTAGGCAGGTTATTGAGATGAAAATAAAATATTAGAAAACTTATTAAAACAAAACTGATACTTCTTCCCTCAGTGGGTCTATAACCAAGAAATAAAAATATGATAATCATTATAATACCTATTTCTTACAATAATAATAATAATTCAACTGATATATCTCCAACATCAGTAATGGGTCTAGACAAACATTTCCTTCACCTCTAAATTCCCCCATTTATTCATCAATTATATATTAAAACCAGCAGCTTTCTCAACATTCTACCATTAGTCTAGTGGGATTTCCACAAAAGATGAATAGTAGGGGCATTTTGGGGTAAAAGTTGGGAACTAGGCTTATTGGCATAATTTTGGGATGCTGAATCCGATTAACCCGGTTCCCAAGCGAAATTTTGCGTTTTTAACGGTCTAATTTGCAAAAAAACAAAATGGCCGCCAGATTTCCTATTTTCTGCAATATCTCTGGAACTAGACAGGCAAATATGACAAATGAAGTGTCTTTACCTATATTTTCGGGGTCGAGGAACATTATTAAGATGTTTCTGTTAAAATTAGATTTACGCAATTTTCCTAAATATGCAAATTAGGATCGCCATTACTGATAAACCGTTTTACTTCTGTATCTCTATAACTAGGCAAGCAAACATGACAAATGAAGTGTCTACACCTATGTTCTCAGGGTCAGGGAATGTGATAAATCAGATGTCTTGTCTGATGGGTAGCACTGACTTTGTGAATCGTGTCCGAGTAGCACCTTTTATTGTTTCTTCCCTGTATCTGTCAAACACAAGTCAATCTGGTGATAGTTAGAACCTGCCTTCAGAACTGCTCTTACGTTAACTAGGCAAGCAAACATGATATATGAAGTGCCCACACCTATGTTTTCAGCGTTAGGGAAAGTGGTTAAGACATTTTCACTATAATCAAATCAGCAATGAGTGCTACACTGTGACACTGTAGCAATTATTCGAATCTGAATTGAATTTCCCAATTAAATACTGCGCTGCCATTGGGATGTGAACATATTGGATCACACAACTGCCCCTTTTACCTAGATTTAAAAAAAGATTTCCTTATTAATGCAATGGAGGGATTTGCTGAATCAAGTAATTCATGTGATGCAATGTACGGACTTGACATTTAAATGGAGTTTTTTTTTCAAACATATTTTCTTTGATTTTTTCCCATATATTATTGATGGATGAAAAACACTTGTTATCATGTTCCATATGGCTTTAATAAATCAACCCGTGTGAATACATCATCAAAAATTTAATTTAAATACGTATTCAAATCAGCGTTATAAACAGCGCATGGATAATTTTACAGCTGATAACAACAAGGTATTAAATACTTATGAACTCGATATTATCAAGAATATCAGTTGGTAAGGATTTTCTCAACAGAGTCATCAAGACAAATGTGAAAAATGGGAACTGATAAGAACGCGTGCAGCCTCTTCTAGCTGCAACCAGAGCCCTCACTCGGCGAGGGATCCATGCAGAGAGGTTTCTGAGAGTTTGATCCAGTATTGTGTTACACGCATTAGTCAGAGCTTGCCTAAGCGTGTGCCGATTTGTTGGCTGGACGGGTAAGCTCTTGATTCTGCTAGCGATTTATGCCCACAGGTTTTCTATAGAATTCATGTCAGGGGAATTCCGTCGGCCAAAGCAACTGGTTTACCTCTTGGTTTTGCAGAAAAGCAGTTATTGCATGGGCACGGTGTGGTCGGGCATTGTCATCTTGCAGGATGAAGTTGTCCTGGAAGTACCTTCTTGCAAATTGCAAGCAAGTATTTTCTAAAATGTCCCTTTATTTTATCTGGTTAAGGTTTCCATCAATTGTCACCAATAGTGTTTTGGCTCCAGTGTGGAAACCGGCCCAGACACAGATACTGCCACGGCCACAAGTCACTGTAGTGTGACACAATCCTCGTGCAGTAACTCGTCTGAAAGCCTACTGACTGATTCAGCCATCACGGTGGTGGAACTAAAACCCTGCTTCATCTGTAAAAATCTACATGAACCCAGTGCTGTGCCTGGAACCGCAAATGGTGTCTAGCCCACCACAGACGCAGACGTTGGTGTTGCTCTGTTAATAGAGGTAACCAACTAAAAGTAGACTTGCATTCACTAGAGCTCTAGAAACATGCTTTTGAATGGTAATTTGCCACTCATTTTTTTACAGCAAGAGTTGTATTTGTCCGGTTGTTGCGACATAACCGCAGAAGCAAGCGGTCTTCCCTTCTGGTGGTGACTTTAGGACGTCCTGGCCGTGGTCTCTGTGTTAATGCACCAGTCTGGGCGTGTTTCTGTAAGACGTTAGAAACTGCTCCCTGGGACACATGCAGCTTTCTGGCAATAGCAGTTTGCTTCAGTCCATTCTGGCATAATGCAACAATGGTGTGGCAAGTTGCTGCCGTTAGTTCACATACCGTAAGGTCAGCTAACAGTCTGCAAAATATCAAACTATTTGACTGGATGTTGCCGAAATATAGAGACTTATTCCGCAGAACTGCTGCCCTTTTATACGCATTCTGTAACCAGCCAAAGAGGACTGCTCAGAGAAACTGCCACATATTACGTAATATAACCGCGCTTCAGAGAAAGCAGCCTAATGAACAATAACCAACACACCTGGCTACACATATACCTGATCACAATTGTCGTATATGATCAATTTTTCTCAAAAAGTTTACTTATTATCAACACTTTGCTTTTGAACTAAAATATTCCATATTAAATGTCAATATGTATGTGTATACTTTAAGTACACGATGACATCTCACCTCATCCATTTCAGTGATTTTTCCATTAGCTTATTACTAGGTTATCCGTTGGTATCGTTTCATTTTAATTAACAAAATTTCTTGAATTTTAACTTTAATCTTCTGATATTCTATTGATTCCAATTAAATGATTGACGATACGGAAAACATTTCTGTGTTAATAGCAAGTCTGAGCAGTTTCTCAAGCTTCTAAACGATTTCTTTGAGACCAAATCTGTAACAGAAAGGTTAACAGAAGACGTATTCTGCCCTGATGAAATTAAACTGATTGACTCCTAACCAAGTGGCGGATTTAGAGGGAGTGGGATCAAGGGGGCCCTGACCCCCCCCCCCCTTCCTTTGAATTCTGGTCCCCCTCTTGAAACTATAATTTTGACTAGCTGAATCATACAGTAGTTGTAAACCATACCAAATGGCACCGTTTGCCCTCTTAAATACCAAAATTGTTCGTGACCCTTCAACAGGCCCCTAACCCGTTGCCAAGTGTGTGTGTGTGGGGGGGGGGGGGGGGGGGGGGAGGCTTTGCATCCGCGGACTCCCCCCTTCAAATAATCCTGGATCCGCCTCTGCTCACCTTGCCTTATAATTGATTGGCAAGCACTGATGATTTCACTGGGAAAGCCTGACAATGCAGTGACCTTTGGTAGTTTGGCTGACACGTACGTAAGGTTCTAACTATCAGCAGATTGACTAGTGTTTGACAGATACAGGGAAGAAACAATAAAAGGTGCTACTCGGACACGATTCACAAAGTCAGTGCTACCCATCAGACAAGACATCTGATTTGTCACATTCCCTGACCCTGATAACATAGGTGTAGACACTTCATTTGTCAAGTTTGCTTACCTAGTTACAGAGATACAGAAGTAAAACGGTTTTTCAGTAATGGCGATCCTAATTTGCATATTTAGGAAAATTGCGTAAATCTAATTTTAACAGAAACATCTTAATAATGTTCCTCGACCCCGAAAATATAGGTAAAGACACTTCATTTGTCATATTTGCCTGTCTAGTTCCAGAGATATTGCAGAAAATAGGAAATCTGGCGGCCATTTTGTTTTTTTGCAAATTAGACCGTTAAAAACGCAAAATTTCGCTTGGGAACCGGGTTAAACGGATTCAGCATCCCAAAATTATGCTAATAAGCCTGGTTCCCAACTTTTACCCCAAAATGCCCCTTGCCTCTTATGCAGAGCCTTTTTTCAAAAATCTCGCTAGACTACATTTAACATTCTGATGGAAATTGATCTGCATAATAATGTTATTCATGATAGTGAAGTTTTAAAACTTCATGATGATGCTTTCAATCACAGTGTATACACTGAACAGTTTTAAAACTTCAATATCATGGACTACCACTCTATACTTAAAACAGGAGGAGGCTGTACAAAATGGAGAAATAACCCCACATAATAATAATGTAGCTATAATAATACACATACGTTGGATAAGCTTTGACTTCCTGGTCGGAGCAGAGGGCAGTCTCGGCAGTGCAGTCCACCTTGGCTATCAGTACCTCCGCACTGGACGGGTCAGTGTTGAACTTGACGGCCAGCTCGTCCCATACTGGACTGAGACGCTGGCAGTGACCGCACCTGTTAACGATTAATTAATGGATTCAATCAAAGGGATGACAGTCTGATATTGTAGACAGGCCTGTAGCCCGCAATTTCAAGGAAGAGTTCTTTTTTTTTTTTTTGTTACTGTGGACCGTTTACCATGAAACCTTTTTGTAATTAGATCAATTTTTATCTGGAGTGGGCCTTTTTGGCAAAAAGGGTGGTTCTTTTGAAACCTTGAAACAGGCTAAGGGCCTGGTAAATGACAAATATGTTCAAAATTTTTTTATTTTCTAACTAGCACCTGGTTAAGCATACTTGAAACTGATGAAATGACCTGTAGTCAGCAGTTTGACAGGGGTGGGGGGATATTTTTTACCCCCTAAGTTGACCCGACCTGAGAAATGGCATATAACCTTGATCAAATTATGATCCAATCTGATTTGAAATCTACACTGAAGATAAAACTAGTTCCTGTATGCAAGGCAGTTTACAAGTAATAAGAAGCTGAGCTGATAAAGTAGACTACATTATTTATAATCACCACAAATCATCACACTAATGCCCTCATAGTCCAGAATATGAATATAGCATGGAATCTAATGTTCACCAGTTGTACAATACACAACTTATCATAAGTGTGCCCTGAGTGTCAGGGCATTATAAAGCTGAAATCTAGAACTTAGGGTACTTATATGTGAAGCAATATATAATACATACTAGTAGTTTATTATCATCATCCACACATTAACATATTAAAATATTTTAAGAAAGCTGCAAGTCTATGAACATTCCATACTGAAGGTGAAAGATCACCATGACTGTGCTTACTGACCTCACAGTTTACAGTTGTCCATCTTTAATGTACTAGTACAGTTACTTTATTATGCTAATTTCTATTCTATTACTTGCACTCAATTTGCTTTTCATTTCCTCATCCATTACTTTTTTCTTCCTATAATTCGACTTTATCATGTCTATTTTTTTTTTTTTTACTTCAGTTGTTTGTCTTATTCCCTCAACAAAAAGTCAACAAAAAAACTTGTTGATTGAGACTGGAGATATGCAGCAGAGTGAAACACATCAAGTTACTAGACATGCCAATGTTGGTTAGCCAAGCTTTGAGTGAAAAATTAAGATTTTATCTACACTCTACAAAATATTTCATATAGCACTGTATTTTTTATAACTCAGGGGGATAATCCTTCAGTCATGAGGTTACCTTTCAGTAGTTTCAATGAAACTACTAGTAATGAGTTAAAGGCCAAATAAAGGCAAATCTGTGTTTGGGGGTGGTTGACTCATTTCTTGGTTTATATATATATAATCAAAATAACTTGATCCAAGGATGGGCCTCTAGGGACGTATGTTTTGGCAGCACCCCTAGCTCTTCAAGAAAAAAAAAATCCCCCAGCTTGCAGACCATTCAATGATCTATCCCTGCACTTGGATTGGATGTTTTAGATACTTCAAATGGAAAGAAAATCTAAATTATTCATAATTGTGTTCCAATATCAGGTAATGTTAATTGAACTTTTTATTTATTTATTTATTTTAATTTAAAGTTTGAATTGGGTGGGATCAGTAACTGTTAGATTTCAGTGTTATTTAATTAGATATAACAATATGACTTTAGGGCATTTTCAAAAAGGCTCAGTATATATTTGTGTGATATAACCAAGCATACGGTTGGTGAAAAAATACCTAACAGTATCACTACGTACAGGTCCATTTCGACTCGAGCAAGTCATGTATGAGCCACCTGTCGACCAACTTACCACGGCGCGAAGAACATTATAAAATGCGCTTTCTGAGGAACCTTATCGTCAAACATCTCTTTGTTGTACTTAAAAGCCTTTGTCCCATGGTCATCGTCGGCAGAATTACTGGAAATCGCCAACAAGAGGCACACTAAGATTCCTCGAGAGACCGCCAGCGTCATGGTTGTAAAGAGGGGAGGAACGTTTACAGCATTCAGTTAGGCAGTATCGTAATTTCCGATTCAATGTAGTTAGGCAACAACTTTGTTTTTATCTAAATTGTGTAAGTTCTCCCATAACATATGTATTAGAAGTTACAATATAAGTGAACTGTGTTTATTTTGTACATAACTTGACTATTTATGAATGATACACCATTAACGTGATATTGCATATCTCGGCTCCCTGACCTTCAAGATGTACTTCCGGGTCACGGCCTTTTCCACCATATTGGTTCGAGAAGTGTACTGTCCTCCAACGAGCTAAGGCCGAATCGGCGACATACACTGTCATTTCAAGCCATCCGACAGGATAACAAAAACACACTACAAGAATGTCTAGCAATGATGAATTAGCTTGCACTTACAGTGCTCTTATTCTTGCTGATGATGATGTACCGATCACGGTAAGTTGATGTGTTCACAACTAGCATTTCACATGCATGACATCCCTAAGTACCTACTGCGGCAGATATTTACTTAAGTTAGTGCCTAAATTTACCTTGCTCACATGGAAACCCGATGAAAACCGTCGTCTTCTATCCCCGTATGGCTTTGCCTGCCTTGCCACTTAAAATCTCAGCCAATAGGCCGTTGCCTTGATTTGACTCGAGACTTGACATAGTACATGGAAGTGGTATTACATAGCTCTTGTGCAATATGTCATTATACTCCAGTGCCTTAACTAAATCATGATTTTTTGTCAGTTTTACTTTGTATGTTGAAGATGGCGTATTAGAGCACTTTGCAGTTTGTGTGTTGCTATTCAGTATAGGCGCACCTCTCAGAGATGGCATGTGTATGGTGGGGGTGGGGTCTTGAGAAAGAGATAATAAAAGATGTTCCTCTTCCAGCTATCAAATTTTAAATCATGTAAACCTACTTCCAGGCAGAGAAGATCTCCACCATCCTGAAGGCAGCTGATTACTCAGTAGAGCCCTACTGGCCTGGTCTGTTCTCCAAGGCTCTGGAGGGGATCAACATCAAGGATCTGATCTCCAATGTTGGAAGCTCAGTGGGCGCTGCCCCCGCCGCTGGTGGTGCTGCCCCTGCTGCCGGTGATGCCGGTGCAGGTGCCTCCAAAGAGGAAGGTGAGGGGATGAGCAGTACAAGTCAAAGCGAGGTTTAACAGACATGATTTTTCCTTCGATTTAAATGGGAAATAGGATTTTTTTTCACTGTGGTTTGCTGTCTTGAGACCATCCCTTCCCCCCAAACCTTCAGTCTTGAGGCCACTGACCTATTTTTTTCCTACTTTATCCTTACAACCCAAATCATGTCTGGTTTAAATAAATGACCAAACAAGGATTGTGAAGTGCTTGTGGCAGCTTTCAGTCTCTCCCAGTAAAAACTTTCAAAAACAGCTAGACATTTGGACCAATGGTTATGAAAAATTTGCCTGACTAAAAGAATATTTTGCCCAGTTTAACTGAAATTTAAAAAAAAATTAAAGGGATAATAACTCTTCGTATGAAATCTGTATTTCACAATAAAAACATTGTGAATGGCTCATAAAAATATAATATATTCTGTTTTCCCACAAAAACGGCTGTTATAGCTATTATTCTGATATCTGAGCTTGTCTTTAGACCACGTGACCTCCATTGATGGCTATACTCTGTTAAAATCTCTTAAGAGATTTTAACAAAAAACCAAACTTTTTAGAAAAAAACCAGGGACTAACTTTGAATGTAAAAATGGATTCATTAACCATTGGTCAGTATGGGAAAATTGTTTTTTACTCCAGGAAAATTCATTTTTTGGTCGAAACGAAGAGTTATTATCACTTTAACAACTGCTCTTTAAATTGTTGGTGGTCCCTTGGATCAACTGAGCAGAATTTTTATGAAAATTTTACTGGTCGTGATCAGCAGGATTGCCAGGTACAACATGTCTGACCAGACAATCCAGGCTCTTCCCCTGAGAATGTACTAGATAGAATTTTAGAATCTGATGTAGTGCTAGCACTCCCCAATAAAGCCAAATTCTAAGTGGACTTAAAATTGCTAAACAAAATAGGGTTGATCTAATTTGTTTTAGTCAAATTTAAAGCATTTGGAGAAAAAAAAATGATGAAAATAAGTGATTTGGCTAAACAAAACAAAACAAAAACCCCAGAGAATAATTTATGAAGTCAACTGATGCTAACCCGATGGTTTGTTTTTCAGCTAAAGAAGAGAAGAAAGAGGAATCAGAGGAGTCTGATGATGATATGGGCTTTGGTGAGTATTCAGATGACACACCTGAGTTTCAATGTCTACTGGACACTTACAAACTTAGTAATCTTAAAAACTGGGGCTGCTATCTAGTCTGGTTAATTAGTAATGCAGTATTAGTTAAAGAGATTACTGGAAAGTAAGCTGGGCTCCGTAACTCCAAAGCATTGCGAATAGTGATATAACCTTTTATTTCGAAGCTATTATATGGGGTGAGTATATTTTTTTTTTAAGAATTGTTATTTATCACAAAGATTTAATTTGAGCTGTTTATTTATGTACTCAATTTTTTGTTTTCCAGGATTGTTCGACTAGACTGAATATCTTCAACTGGAAGTTTGTACAGAACTGGAAGAAATTGTACAGATTAAAACTGGGACTGAGTTAAGAACTTTTTAACCTTCAGGTGTATTTTCTGTACAAAGTTTTAAAGAAAAGAAAAACCCAGAAATAAAAAAAAATGTGAAAGAAAAAAGTTTAATGTCATTGATAAGCACAGAGAAATGTGCAAGTATTGTGAATGTTGGAGAACCCCCCTCCCCCCCCCCCAAAAAAAAAAATAAAAAATAAAAGTACTGCTAATTTGCAGGACTACACCCCACCCCACCCACCTCCCAATTAAAAAAATAATTTAATAACGTAGTACTTTTGATAACATTGTACATAACTGATGCACACAACTCAAAAATTGTGGGAGACTTTTGCCAGAACTGTCGGCCTTGTCCTTGACCCATTTACCTTGATTATGACTTAATTATTTGAATGTCACAATTAAGTTTCCACGGATGGTTTTAACTATTCAGAATTAACGAAACTATGAGACTGGTGTTGAAACTGAATTTTATTAAGACCACCTGCTCTCAGCTCCGTTCATTTCACAAAATTTGCATTTAAAACGTCGATCTTTTTCTTCTTCAAGGCATCTGCAATCACTTGGTTCTGGACTTCCGTGTAATCAAATATATTCACCATAGCCCGCAGATGCTGTAGTCTATCCTTAGAGTCGGTTAGAAAGTGAAACATGGCGTCCTTCATAAATCTGACCTTGACCTCCGCGTCTGTCACTGGCGCGCCGTTCTTGTAAATTTCATCCCGTTTCAAAGACTGCCATCTCTCGAGTTGTTTTTCAGTGCGCTTAAGCTTTCGCAGGATCTCTTGATCGGTCACTGTTTGGGGGGCCTCGGCGGCAAGTTTTTCAACCTAGTTTTAAAAATAAATAAATAAAATGTGACCAATTTAAATGATCACTGTATATTTAAATAAGGATATTCCGATAAGTAGAACAGGTTGATGTTGAGCCGTAAACAGAAAACAAATGCGATCCATCAATTTATGAGTTTTACGCACATACGGTTTTGAAATAGATGAGCAAAACTTCAGCCGGTCATGGTTTCAAATATGCGGCCTCTCTATCCAAAATGCATTTGCATATTTAATGACATGTTCACACATATACATAATCCTGACAGTTTATTTACGCATATACTCAACTGTACGGGCCGCTAGTAGTATAGAAGAACAACAGCTAGTGTGCAAGTTTTCCCGGTGTAACGTGACAGTGAGTTCCCCATAACAGAGAGTCCGCTTCCCATTCATTTGTACAGGTAAGCCTTGCCCAAGATTTTGTCCCACTTAGGTCAGGCTAACCCTAACCATTGTAACTATATGGAGGGCGGACTTTCTGTTACATGGACCCTCAGTTTCGTTACAAATGGCCAACGGTTTGCGCCAGGTTATATTGAATATGACTGCATATACTACCTCTTCCTGACGCTCAAATTCGGCACTAGCTTTCCCCTTCTCATACATCTTGAAGTACATCGCCTGCGTCTCTTCGTCATTTCTTTGCATCGTCTTCTACTCGAAAGAGAAACGCAGAGAAGCTGGTTAGATTATTATTCTAGGACCGTTTAATGGATCGTAAGATCATTTCAATTCACATTTCTTATCTAAGGAAGAGACTTTGACCCCATTCCCATACCTAGATCGATCTAGCGGGATTGGTCCTCCTCCAAGGCGATTCTCGCTAAATTGCTTTCAGCATAGATGTCTGACACGCCTACTGAAGCTGCTAAGCGATAGTTAATTACCCCCTAACAGCTTCAATAGACGTGCCAGACATCGCAGCCGCTAAATCTGAAAGCAATTAAGCGAGAATCCCCTCGATCGGAGATTGACCGATTCCGCTAGATCGATCTAGGTATGGGAATGGGGTCTAAAATTATCTTATTTCACCACTATATAAATTGAAAGTTGACGTCAGCATTCTATTTTATTTATTTATTTATTTTCCGGCTAATGGTGATTAAATGTACTAAAATTGGTATACCAGTCATATATTATATTATTTAGGAACAAATACGATATAAGTTGATACAAGTAATTCAATTCACCCAATACCTTTTTAATATAGCTTGGAGATTAATTTCTGCCACCTGCATACCAAGATCACGTGATTTTCTGTCAATATAGATTTTCCCGTATAGTGAACAATAGACGTTAGGGTCTAATTATGAGATGCCAAATATAAATATAGCTCTAAAATACGTTATCTATTATGCACGAACAGTCGCCACACTTAAAGGCGATGCTGTTTAAATCTTTCTTTCTTTCTTTCTTTTTTTAATACAAATAAAATCACCTTTAGATTCTGTATCATATCTTCCAGCTGAACCACCTTTTGGCTTAAGTCCACATTTTTCTTCATGTGCGCCGTTTTTTCCGATTCCGTCTGGTCAAGGCGCCATTTAAGGTCCTCAATCTCGCGATCTTTGGCGTCGACGATTGCTTTCCACGTGGCCTCCATCTCCTTGTCGCGTTTCTCTCTGTCCGCTTCCATGGCAGCGAGTTGGTTCTGTGCGCCCTTAAGATCCGCTTTCAAATCTTTGATCATTTGGTCCTTTTTCTGCAAGGGGGTCAAGTAGTCCATCGGTGGTGGACCTGGATCCGGCAGGGGTGTCCGCGCGTGCTCGAGGCGTATTCGGCTGGCGATGCTGTCCCGGTAGTGGCCATCTTTGTGAGCGTGATCCGACGCCGTGGTCGACTTACTTCGGACCATCTTTTGCTGAGGGCGGTTTCCAGTTTGTTTGTGGCCTGACGCCGCACTGGTGAAAGCGCCGACAAGCGAGGGCCTCCTAACTCCTGATTCAGAAGAAGAAGAAGAGGATTGTGTTCTCCGGTTACTGGCTGAAATCTTCGTGGCGTCTGCCGTCTCAAACGGACTGGGAGCCTCTCCAGATTGACTGCTTCCTGTCGACTGACGCTCAGCGTCGGCGAAAACACTGTCGGCACCATCGCTTTTTGCATCGTTTGCATTTGAAAAATCATTCTGCTTATCGGCATCGCCACAGCTTCCCGGTACTTCCGTACAGTATGGTGTGTAACCGCCATTAGTAACCGCAGAATAATCTGCCTCACTATCTGCCGACTCCACAGATAGATATGACGAAAGGTGCACCACTGTCTTTTCTCCTTCACGAGGTGTTGGACATCGTATAGGATCGGAGGCTCTCGGGTTTTCTGTCTCTTCAGACATGTCTATATCAATATGTTTTCCCGCAGTTATTTCGTCCTGCTTTGTACGATCGTCTGCTGCGAATCAACTGCCGTCTGCTATCTGTAAACAATGCTGGTTAATGTATGATTTCAGCAAACTTTCATCGTCTTTTTTTTTTTCGTTACAAAAGTGTACTCCTCGACATTATGCTGGCACACTCAGTGCTGTATCAGTGGTAACGCAGAATAGAAAAACCTGCAACGCAGACAGAAGCGAATCGAATTCATGTAACATTGAGCATCCTTGAAATTTAGGAACCTGGATGTTTTATTCATTTACGATCACACGATGTTAGCTAACAACATTTAATCATTCCATTCGTCAGATTCCATATTCTCTCCTGACATCATCAATGATGCATAAAGATGAACAATATAAGTTTAGTTCAGCGATCGATATTATAAATGATACTGACATTAATTAGCTATAGTCATGTTGTTGGGAAGTACGCAGTATTTGCCAACGTTTTTTTTTTTCTGATTTTCCAACCAGAATAAAACTCTACCACATCCTGCTGTGTCTCCCCGCGTTGAAGAGGTTACTGAAAACTTAAGCTATATCTTCCACCCCGCCTTGAAGAGGTTACTGAAAACTATAAGCTATATCTCCCACCCCGCCTTGAAGAGGTTACTGAAAACTAATCACTATCTTCAGCGTAGCGTGTCTGTTCATTTTTTGTCAGCACCCTGAGTTTCAGCGGCCAATGGCATACTGTACGCGTTTAAAAATGCCCCAAAAGTCATATTTAATATGTCTACATACATGTACTATATCCTGTAATCTGCAAGTTACTTTTCCCAATTAAATCTCGCAAATAAAAGCAGCTGATGTTGATAGTTCCTTCTGAAATGTAAAGGAGGACATGGCGGCTGAAAGGCCCAAGAATGGCTGGACAGTCATTTAGAACGACTCGTAACTTATTAAGTTAATTAGAGACTGTATAAGCCATTGAATGCAAGTGCAGGGATCGGTATTGGTGAGCTAGGGACCAAACAATGGTTTGTGAAGGGGAAGAAAATTAATGTTTTGGAGGAAAATTCGATTTTTCATAAAAAAATGTCTGACCGTATACCTTGTATTAAACAGCAGGAAGTAAACTGGCATAATTAATTGTCAAAGGGAGGGAAAACCTGTAGCGTAATTACATGTTAAATCCTGCCAAATGTACTTCATCACTAAAATTATTAGACCACTTGATGTCAAAATGAGTGCCTTAATTTTTATCTTTAGGAATTAATTACTTACCGACTTATGCCCTGATTCGACCGATTTTAGTGTGCATCGAAAGGCACATCAAATCGGGACATAAGTGGGCAAGTAAGCTTATTTTAAGTGTGTAAGAGACAAAATCACACGAACAAAATGCCAGAGTTTTCAACGAAAAAGGGCGCGGGAAGAGAGATGAAAAAGACGGATTCGGAATAGACCTCAAAACACAGGGTGTCCCAGTAAAACCACGAACTGTAAAATGAAGATACCGGTTCCTGTGTGATGTTTTCATAATAACACCCGGCTCGTATTTATAATATGGTTTGTATGCTATAATTAGCTTACGTTTATCTATATCCGCTATACGTGTATTGCTAAACGGTGGGAAAACGTACTGTGCTCCTTGTCCGGATTATTATTATTATTATTATTATTATTATTATTATTATTATTATTATAAAAGCAGACTGGCCTGTAGGCTAATTTCAAAAAGGGGGGGGGGGGTATTTCTGAAAGAGTGGACTTTTCACATGAACCCCTCGTGTACCTAGATAAAATTTTACCCAGAGCGTATACCTTTTCCAGGCAAAAAGGGGCGGTCCGTTAGAAACCTCTAAACTACGAGCATGCATGGTGAGGCTGGGTTTTGCAGGACCTTCGTCAGTCTCGGATCAGCCGTCTGAATAGGCCTATCTCAATCTGTTCAAGTTCTCTGCACGATACTAGTCTGACTAAAGTTAAATTTATGAAGGTTCACGTGACGCTATTCAATAGTTAAACATTAATTAAACCACCGGACTGAAAACGCAGCCCAAGACGAAACCAAGTGTTGTCTTTAAATTATTTTCCGGCTCTAGCATTATACAAAACTTCGGGACTCTGTTTAGTAGTTCACTTGATAAACAAGCGACATAGTCGTCCTTACATACTGTGACTTACCTCTCTCTCACCAGCTGGTTGCAATACTGTCACTCAAATAATGCGGGTGGTTAGGAGGACAATCCGCACCAGTATCTCGTTTACAGTATACACGTACACATACACAGGTACATGTAGGCCTACAATGTACCAGCAAATTGCTTTCCTCTTCAACAGTCCGCTACAACAAAAGTGAAAGAGAGACCCTTAATTGTTTGGAAAGTGTCCTAAACCAATGGGAATAGCGCGCGAATATGTTCACACTAGTACTGAGTGTACATGTAGTTATCATATCACAGCCAAGCTACCCTGCTGGTTTTTAATGTCTAATTCCCAAGTATTCCTTCATGACCCTTTTGCTTGATGTTTCAATGCACAGTTTGATAAGATTGATAAAATTCCTTTACCACTACAACCACCGACCGTATTACAGGTATTAATTAATATCTCCAGATCTTAAACTCACAGCGTGTAAATTAGAGGGCATTCCCACAGATTTAGGGCGTATTCCCAGAGCTTTTAGATCGATCTATCCCCGTGGGGAGTCTCACTAGATTATTGTTAGATAATCCGGCTTAAATGTCCGTCCCGCCTACTACAAGCTGTAAGGGGGTTATTAACTTCCGTGCGCGGTCGGCTGACTACAATTTAGTGTGATCCCCCAGGGAGTTAGGTCGATCTAGTAAGATCGATCTAAGACCCCATTCCCAGAGATTAGATCGATCTACTTTAGATCGACCTAACTCCCTGGGGGTTCACGCTAAATAGCTGTAAGCCGAGCGGGCACGAAAGTTAATTACCCCCTTACAGCTTGTGGTAGGCGGAACGGACATTTAAGCCGGATTATCTGACAGTAATCTAATGAGACTCCCCACGGGGATAGATCGATCTAAAATCTACGGGAATGCGCCCTTAGTCACGACTTTGCAATATTCATTAACTGTGAACAACCGTCTGATAACGACTGACTGATTGGGTATCGTTCTACCAGATAAGATTGTCTAAGACGTTTGTTTGATACGTTCTACAGCATGAAATTATGTAAAGCATATGGAACATATACGTATTACACCCTGTATGAGTTTCCGCAAATATTGTCGAAGGGACAGGGAAAGCCCTTCCGAAAAATTCCAGTTAGATGTCCCACATAGGACTATCGGACTCTATATATAGGATCTTGATTAAGGACTTTATGGGACATTAAACACTGCGGGATTTAACGTTATCAACGGCAACCATGCAGTTTCATTGGACACAAACCACTGGCCTGACGCCCATATATACTGTATATATGTCACTTAAATTATATCAGTAATATTTTCCTAGTATAAAGCGTCTGGTCCAACTGGACAAGCAGAATTAAATTTTGTAGAGACTTGATTAATTCCCATAAAGTTTTGAAAGTATGCTTAAATTACGTCCAGGTAACAAGTAGAAGGTCAGAAAGGGTTTTAAATTCCGTCTTTTGGCGTTGAATTTTGGACTCTGTTTGTTAAAACACTGGAGGGTGGATCGAGTTTTCTATAGCTGTCAGCTGGCTGAGCTTTCTTAAATACACCAACCTGCTGTTTTAGCTGTTTATTCATTCCTTGGATATCAGGGGATATCTTCCCATCAAACAGTTGTCTCCGGAAACCATGTGTGCAGGCTGTGCTGTAAGTTGTGTGTGTGTGGAGGGGGGGGGGGGGGGGGAGAGATCAACTTGACGTACATCGGGGGGGGGGGGGGGGGGGGGGAGAGAAATCAACTTGACGTACATCGGTCCCTATAAACGGGACTTTGCTGCATTCATGAAATGTTGTATCAAAAAGATCACCTATTTTCTTACTTCATTTCTTTCAAATCACACAATTCGCTTTAAATCACTTTGTTATCATGTTAATATTGACAGCACAGTTAATTAAAGCTATTAATAAAGGCGTTCCAGCATTTATTCGCTTTAATCTTTATATTGTTCAACCTTTTCTTTGATAATTGTGGGTAGCCATAGCATATCCCAGCACTTCCCCACATTGGAACTGATCGGTATGAGTAATTAACTCACATAAAACAGACAGATCACTATATTCGACTTAATAGATGGCCCCAGAGGGCGACTGAGGGTCTCAGTGGTCACCTCTGCGAGAAGAAGGTTTATTTCTAATACTACTTCCGGCGGTACTTCCGGTACAGACGTCATTTCCGCCCATTCGACTTGTTCAAACACGAGGCAGTGGATATTGACAGTGAACCACGTGTGAATGAATGAATGTGAGTATGTTAATTTTCCCGGAACGCTCACTTATTGTGCGAGTGTTTCACTCAAATTGTCAAGGCCAGGGTCTCCCACAGCCAGGCACTACAACTTTCAAAAAAGTATAAACTATCCCTGGTCTAAAGGGCAACGAAAGCTGCACATTTTTTCCATAGAAACTTGGAATTTCCACAGAGTAATATTTACGTTGATTTCCTTTACATGCCTTTGTAATTAGCTGCTGCACACCTGGTTAAGAGATAAAAGCTGCCTTAATATAACTGCAGATCGTTTTCTGTGATCGGGTACTTACAGCAGAAGATTGAAAGACAGTGCTTGACTTGTGTCAGCTATTACCTGGATGATTTCTTTTAACAGGCTTTTGTACTAGTAAATATGCCACTATATATCTGGTTTTGCATAAACTCCTGTTTCACCTAAATGTCTTGAAGGATATAGACAAATCAGGACAGATGAGGTGTAAATTAGAATTTTTAACGTAAAAATTATTAAGCATAATTTAAGCCAAACAAGAGTGTTAATTTTTAGTTGTTGGAAAAAAATATTAGGCATAATTGTACAATGATGTTGCTATAAACTTATATGTATAACAGTGCTTAAAAGCTTTGAGTATTACTAGTAATTTCCTTTCATTTATTATTTCTTTCCAGATAAATACAAACAGTGTGACTAAAAGTTTACCAGCAATATGATGAAGATGGTCAGCAGCTCACCAGGCACCTGGTCCCTGTGTGCCCTTGGTTTTCAAAATCAAGCTGTCCCTCGTCGTTGTGGATGGTTTTTGAATTTGGGTCAGCACAGAAGATTGACTTTTGTGAAAGGACAAAGACAGATAGATGGTATCTATCGCTCCTCCTTCTCACCCACTAACCCCCTCACACTCTCAGTCAGAGCATTCTATGGAGGACAGGATCATTTTTTGCCTGATGACCTTAGTTTGCACGTCAGGAGTCCACTAACAGAGGAAGAAGCAACAGAAGAACTATCGAAAATAGACCCAGAGTTACTTGGTATTGTTCGAGCTGAATACATTCTAATGAAAGGCTCTGGTTGGCTAGTTCCAGACAAGGTCACTGATAAGGTGTTGTTAGAAATGACAAAACTCTCAAAAAAGAAAAGACAGAAAAGATGGGAACACTTAGCAGTGCGTGCTTTAGCTAAAGAAGAAAAGGCAATGAAGAAGGAAGAACCCAAGAAACTTACTGAATACGATAGTTTATATGATTATCGTAATATCGTATGTAGAAAGTCGCTTTTGAACACCCTTGTCCATTATCAAAATATGCATCTCATGAATGCCATGATGTATCACCAACCCCTCCTGATTGACTTGGGCTATGATTCACTGATGACTCATGAAGAGAAAAAAGCCTTAAGTATTCAACTTGGTTATATTTATCATGATAACAGGGAGAGCAGGGACCCATTTAACTTAATGCTCTGCCATGCTTCATCAGACTCTGAGAGCACCTATTCTATAGGTGTACAGAAAGGAATACTGCAGCCATCTTGGATGTGGTCTGTCACTGGTCGGGATATGGTTGACCTGTACCCTCGAAAGAGCTTGGTTTACCTTTCTCCTGATGCTACAGACTATCTCACAGAGTTTGATCCCAATGCTGTGTATGTGATTGGTGGACTGGTTGACAAGAACGTCTCAAAGAAATTGTCTCAGCGAAAAGCTCAGAACAGAGGCGTGGCCAGTGTTAAACTGCCTATAGACCAGTACAAGTAAGTTGTATCACTTCGTCAGTGTACCATTGTTACCCTTTAACCAAGTTTTGATTCATCCAGTTAAGCCCCCTTTACACTGGACGGCGTCCTTTCTGCGTCCAGTAGTACGGCCCCATTTGAGAGTTAAAAAATTATAATGCTGTACGTCCCGACAACTGGCCGATCATTGAGCATTCATTCTGATACAAAATTGATGCCCGTGCCTCCTTATTTAGACCACAGCGATGCCAAATTTTATGGTCGCAGAAAGGACGCCGTCCAGTGTAAAGGGGGTATTATTATACTAAGGGAGATTGGTACACATTATTTTTGTCCTGGCCTATCTCGTCTGCTGGCTCTGCCGCTATGTACATCACCATTACAGCTCCTCCTCCTAGACTGGTGTAGATTTAGGTCACTTATAATCTGAACCCTAAATTTTGGGCTTTGTAGGTGCACTGGTGTAGGCTTGGCAAAATGTTATGGGCAAGTTTTCAAGTCTTAAACACTGAGGGTCATCTTTCACTTTCGTGAGTTTAGGGTCAATCGGTGCATCATCACAGAAAAAGCAGCCATTAATAGAGGCCGAAACTAAAAACTCTCTAATTCTAAAACCATAAAAGCTAGATAACTCTTCTTTGTTGCAGTTTATAGAGCTTGTCAAGCACAATACTGGAAGTGGTGACATTTTTTTTTTTTTGTTTGTTTGTTTTTGTTTTCCATACAGTTTAATAGTTGCGCTATATCAAAAAGTACAATGTCACAATATTCAGGGGTGAAAATAAAATGTCAAATACTCGTTACACCTATAGTAACCATTGAACTTGAATGGAAAGGCATATACCAGCAATCAAACTCTGACCTTGAAATTAGCCTTTGACCTACATGTCACCATAAACTGAACTTTGCAAATTTTCCTTCCATTATATCTCCAAAACTTACAGAAATATGCCCATAGTTACTATTGAACTTGAGTAGGAAGTCGTATACTGGCAATCTATTTGTGACCTTGAAATTGACATTTGACCTACTTTTCACCATGAGCCAGACTTTGCAAATTTCCAATGTCTAATATTTCTTATTGAACTTGGATGGGAGTCCTTCATTTATAATCTTAATGCAGCCTTAGATTTGACCTTTTCCCCACGAATTTGTCATAAATTGTAATTTCTTTAAAAAAATTGAAAACTCTTGTTTACTGTATTTTGTAGAACTTATGAAGCACAGCATTGGAGGTGGTGTCCCTTTTTTTTTCATATGAATGCGCTTACTCCAGTTAGTGGTACAATACCCAGAGGCAGTATCTCCTCTTTGATCCTCCAGTTATTTCATTATTTTTGATTAAAACCAACCAATAAGCTATTTAGTAATTACAGTAGAATCATATGTTGGTCACAGTATTAATGGCATTTGGACAGAATGATATTGTACGATAATTGCTAAATCTTTTAAATGGGAAAATATTTGTGAATTTTATAGAATGTGTATTTTTAGTGATTATTTCTTGATGTTAGAACATTCCTATAGATTGAATGGTAACAACAAAATTAAAAAAGCAGGCTACTCTTTTATTCTGAACAGTAAAAGCACCACAAATGCCATATATAGGAATATACTTTTTGTTATTATAGAATTATGTATCTAAATGTTTGATAATTTTTGCCTGTTGGAAGTTCTGGCTACATACCATGTGTTTGTTCAACATATCGGTATTTTCTTTCAGATTACGAAGTGGTCAAACCAGTATACTTCCTCTCAACAAAGTGCTTAAGTACCTTGTTGAACTACGTGACACTGGAAATGCTTATGAGGCTCTTAAAAGATCTGTACCGAGAAGAAAACTGGAGCAAAATGAAGAGAATTTGGTTGTCAAGGAGAAACGCAGGAGGAAGTTTTATTAGTACCACCAGCGGTACTCACGGTTTTAGTCCCGGCCCGTATCGTACTGCTCCGCCGGCTCCGTGAGCTCTACTGGCTCAGCAGGGTGGCATGGGATACAAGTCTTTGTTACTGTTTCTCTTCATAGATGGCAAGGGCCTGTGTGCCCATCTCTTGGATTTAGGTCACATATAATCTCAACTTGAGCCCTCTGGATTTTTTTGTCTCATTGAGTGCATTCACCTTGTTGTGATGCTCGTTGAAAGGCACCCTTGTCAAAATTTTTGAAAATTCAATGCTAAATATACTGAAGGAAATATGGGAAAAGTTACTACAGCAGTCTGACCAAAAGTCATGTGGAGATTCCAAAAATGCCCTTATATTTGACCCTTGACCTTTATTTGAAAGTCAAACAGGCCAAAATTTTCTAAAAGTGGGATTTTTCCCCCCAATAAATTTTTGTGCCAATTTTCAGAAACTACACAGGCCTAAGAACTCATATTCTCCCTTTTATTGAAGGGAAGCAATTAGGGTCTCCTTTCATTTTTGGGAGTTTGGGGGTCAATTGGTGAATTTTCATGGGAAAAGCAGCCATTAGATGTTTAGACTGAAAACTCCCTAATTTTGGAACCGTAAATGCTAGAGACCTCTTGTTTTTTGCATTTTGTAGAGCTTTTCAAGCGCAATACTAAAAGTAGTCCATTTTTATGTTTTCTATATGGTTTAAGAGTTGCGCTATATCAAAAAGTACAATGTAGCAATATTCAGTGGAGAAGATAAAATGTGAAATACTCCAAAAGTAGCAGTTACTATACTATACTATAGACACTATTAAACTGGAATGGGAAGTCACATACTGGCAATCTAACTGTGACCTTGAAATTGAACTTTGACCTACTTTTCACCATGAACTGAACTTTGCAAATTTTCTGCCCCTTATATCTCCAAAACTGGTATTACTATGCCCATAGTTATTATTAAACTTGAATAGGAAGTCATATAAAATTGGCAAAGAAATATCCATAGTTAGTATTGAACCTGAAAAGGAAGTCATAAACTGTGACTTTGAAATTGACCTTTGATCTACTTTTTTATCATGAACTGAACTTTGCATATTTTCTTGCCCCTCTTATCTTCAAAACTAAGAGAGATATGCCCAGTGTTGCCCCTAGGTTTTTTTCTTTTGTTAGCATATATGCAACACTGATAACACATTTCAAGGAAAACCATCAGGCCTATTGTCTAGAAAATCACAGGAGTGATCAATGTTAGGAAAATACAGGTCAGTTCATGAATTGGAAAAACCACTTGATTGGACCATTTTTACAGTTATGTTCTTTGTGCATTTTTGCATATTTTGAGAACTCTTGTTTATTGCATTTTATAGAGCTTGCCAAGCACAAGACTGATAGTGGTATCCCTTTTTTTTTTTTTGGTTTTCCATCCGAATGCGCTTACTCCAGCTGGTGGTACAATATCCAGAGGCGGTATCGCCCCTCTGATCCTCTAGTTGCTTCTATTTTTGAAAAAGAAGGCAATGAATAATAAATTAGACATCATTTTAGTTAACAACAGTGGGTTGTAGGGTAGACCAACATTGTCATGTGGTCTTGGTTCCCAGAAGAAATAGACCAGAATTTATTGTATCAGTCTCATTAGGCAGAAATAACAGGAGGCCTCAGATCTATAAGCAGGTTTATTTCTCTTCTCTAAAGTCCAAAATGTTCAATTAAAGGGATAATAACTCTTCATATGAGATCTATATTTCACAATAAAAACATTGTGAACAACTCATAGAAATATAATATATTCTGTTGTACAAGAAAAATGGCAGTTATAGCTATTATTCTGATATCTGAGCTTGTCATCAGACCACATGACCTCCATTGATGGCTATACTCTGTTATAATCTCTAAAGAGATTTTAACAAAAAACCAAACTTTTTAGAAAAAAAAACCAGGGACTAACTTTGAATGTAAAAATGGATTCATTAGCCATTGGTAAGTATGGGAAAATTGTTTACTCCAGGAAAATTCATTTTTTGGCCAAAATGAAGAGTTATTATCCCTTAAATATACAGGTCATAGTAAGGGTATGGTATGGAATTGTTGATAGATTACAGTTAACATAGAACACAGTTGTATTATAGGGAGCATTCAGATTCAGACATCATACCAGCTGGATTGATCTAACTCTGTGGAGATTTTTGTTAATGATGATGTGATCAGCTTTATTGTCTGACATGCCTCCTATTTCAGCTAAGAGAAATTACGTAAGCTGAGTGATCGTGAAAGTTGATTACCCCCTTGCTGCTGGAGGGGGGGGGGGGGGGGGCGTGGTGGATAATTAAGCTGAATACATTGCATTTTAGCAAGAATTCCGACAGAGTTGGATGCATTTAGCTGGTATGATATCTGAATCTGAGTGCCTTCATAGAACTACACTAGTACAGGAATTGCAATAGAAGGTGATCTAATTCATACTAACATGTTGAATAATACTGGGATAAAATAAATTACTTTCATGAGACTTGGACCCACAGTCTGGTGTTTAGATGATATTTTGTACATATTTGTACATATTTTGTACATATATACATGATAGACTTTATGCTGAACAGGAAAAAAAGGTCAATTTATTCTGGTAAATTGCTTTATTAACAAATGGTAAAAGTGTCATAGTGGTGATTTCACAGCCAAACTTCATTTTAGAAACTTCCACATTTAAATCAAATTAAATCAACATTTGGTAAAGATTATTCACATGTCTCCATTATAATGATGTTACATGAATCTTTCAATACATTTTATTCTTTGGAAAGAACTGTAACCAAGTTTTAAAGGATGTTTTCAGTTTAAAAGGATTGAAAAACTATTTACGGCTTCATCTCCAAGTTGAAGTTTAAAGCAGTCTGAATTTAACAATGTTAAAGGTCACTTGTAATATGTCTTAATTCTGTTAATTGGCTTTAATATCTCTGACTTGTTTTAGGATTCATTGTAATGTATTTTGTGTGTATTAGTTATATATAGAAGGAAAAGAACTTGAATTGTAATAAGAGATTGGAGATCACTTGACCATGTAGCTCATTAACTCACAGACCAAGCAAAAAGGAATTTTTTTAAGCCCAAAATTTACAAAATGAGCTTTCAATTTGTCTACTTTGATAAAGATATTGTTTGTTGGGCTTGTTTTCTGGAGAATGTCATCCGTTCAAGCCATTCTGACTGTCTGCTACAAATCCTTTTATTGTCATCTGCGTCTCAAGTGTGGCTAATGCCAAGCCTTGGCAAGGCCCTTTATACATTTGTAAATTGCAGATACTGGGTCGGTGTTCAATGCAATTTTTCGATTAATGATCTGTTTATAGAAAATAAAAAAAAAAAATAAAAACCTGCAGAACTAACCATAGCATTTCTTATTGATGCACATTAAGCAGGGATGGTATAATATTGAATTTTTTTTTTTTAATTGAAAAAAAATAAATAATTTTGTGGATTTCTACAAATGTAATGAAACCTTATTTATCATTCTGTACATCCTTTTCACATTTTGTTGTAATGGTGAAAAAAAAGAAAAAAAATGTTACATATGAAGGCTATAACAAACATTGGAATTGTTTTTAAACTGAAATTGTCTGTAATTCTCAAAAGTCATATAAATTGTTCTAAATTATTAAGTTGATTTGACTTACACATTGCGAGTTGGAAGAAAATTGCTTTCATCCCAACAACATTTTATTTTGGTCGGAAAACTCAGTGCAGTAACCAATGACATTCCTCCACAAGGGGGCACCATCTGTCCACTATGTGACCACATGGTGTCATATCAGTGTCATTTTTAAATTATAGACACATTTTAAATTGTCAAATTAATGCCACAGATTTTTACAGAGGGACATTATTAATAATCTGTGTAAAATTGTTAGAAAATGTGGACTGTATCTAAACCACTCCCAAAAATATGAAAATAGCAAAGTATGGAAATATCAGGAACATTTTACTTTTTAAAATTTTTGGGGGGGCCGTCTAACATCATTTATGTATATAGTGATATATGTTTGCATGCAGGCGCACCTAGCTGCATGTTCAGGTGATCAAGGCTGTCCTACATACTCAATATATATTGTGGCTGATTGAAATTTTAAAAATGTTTGCCAACATTGATCAGAAACTTTTTGAGAAAAATATAGATCACCTCTTGTATCTCATTTATTTATTATAATTTTCATTTTTTTATTATCTTAAAATAGTTATTTATTTATTATTATTTACTTATTATTATTTACATTAGTGCATTTTAAGGGATAATAACTCTTCGTTTTGGCCAAAAATGAATTTTCCTGGAGTAAACAACAATTTTCCCATACTTACCAATGGTTAATAATTCCATTTTTACATTCAAAGTTTGTCCCTTTTTTTTTTTTTTTTTTTTTCTAAAAAGTTTGGTTTTTTGTTAGCCATCAATGGTGGTCACGTGGTCTAAAGACAAGCTCAGATGTCAGAATAATAGCTATAACTGCCGTTTTTGTGGTTAAACAGTTATTCACAATGTTTTTATTGTGAAATATAGATCTCATACGAAGAGTTATTATCCCTTAAAGTATTTACTATGGTTGAGCCAGAGAGTTGAAATAGACAACAAAAGAGAGACACAACATATCTTATCTGTGTACAAAGAATGGGCAAATAAATTTTAATTAAAACTCTCACTGCTACAGCTTTACTTGCGAGTTGCTGCCACCTGGCGGATAGAGATTGCACATGTCAAGACACTCCTCGTTCAATCCTGTTGCACTTCCTGTGTAAGGAAAGCGTTTATTTCGGTGCACTGTGCCTGTGTCACTGCAAGGTTAGTGCCGTGTCAAAAATTAATCACTTTTTAATGAATTCTGTGGCAATTTTTTTATGCTGTATGGTCAGTGGAAAGCACGGAATCAGAACACTTCAAGGATTGTTTAACTGAAAGGCTGCGGTTGACTCAGCTCCACCGTCTGTTGTTACCCTCTACCAGGGTGAGTGATAGATTTTTTACAGATATTATTTTTTCACAAATATGTCTCTAGCTAGATAGATGGTCATTTTCAGCTAAACCCACCCTGTTGAGGAATCCCATGTGGGAGCAATTATCTCTGCCCGCGCGCCAAAGGCTTTGTACTTGCTCTAACATAACATAATTTATTTAACATAACATAATTTTATTTCACGTCAGTTTTCCAACAAGCACAACACTAGCCATAGCAGGCTAATATCACCGACAGAATGAAATAAATTAATGTGAAGTACTATAATAGTGATATAAAATTTAAATAAATAAATAATTTATTTTTATATGCAGTTGTTTTACCTGAGAAAATATTAAAAGTATTTAAGTGTTTAATACTATTGATTGTATAAAAGTGAGATGTTGCCTTAGAGGCTACCTGAGATTTAAAACCAGAATGCCTTTTAGGCTATACATTTGCACACAATTCACATTTCCAGTTTGACTGGGGTGTCCAGTTTTGGACCATACCTTTAAAAGTGTCCAGATCTTTACAATTTTTCATTGATACTGGCAACATATTCCATAGTTTAGCACCACTGTAGGCTAATGAATTTAATCCATAGCATTTTGTCCTGCAGTGCTTCTGAAGCAACTGATTTGAGTTCCTTAAGCTGTAAGGTACTTCTTTAACACTGAACAAATCCCACATGAAAGGTGGGGAGAGCTTATTTACTGATTTAAACACTTCAATTATTACAGCTCTATTCCTAGAAAGCTCTGCATGAGCTTCGCTCCACAACCATGTGATAACTGCTCGTTACGCAACCAGTCTAAGGCTTTTTTATCTGTCACAGAAGAGCAAGTGATTGAAGTCAGAGTAATTAACTGTCTTGATTGCTGTCACGCAGACTTAGACTGGACCTGCTAAGTGGCAGTGCCTGAGCAGTTATGCAAACGATTATCAGCCATGTAATCAGCCTTGAGATTCCTCAACAGGGTGAGTTCAGCTGTAAATGACTATCTATCTAGCTAGAGACATGTCTGTGAATATCTGTAAAAAAAAATCTATCACTCGCCCTGGTATAGGGTAGCCTGTTGTCACGTTCATCAAACTCCGTCAACTTATTACTGTAGGGTCAATACGCGACTTTGCAGCTAGATACTTGGGAGTTTTTTTATACACATAGCTACATTTCTGGGCATGAATACACCGTTTAGTTTTTGATCTATCTCATTTACATCAAAGGTTATTCAAATTTTAGTGACCATGACCAGGGCCACAGATTGATTTTCACTAGACATTCACAGATATGCATTTAAATATATAGACGGCCATTTTGTTCTCTGTGATCCTGTGACTTTTGGCCATATGATCTTGGAAGCAATTAAATCTGCACAGGTGGCATTGCACACGCTCTATAGGGAGCTAGTTCAGGAGATTCCTCAGTTAACTTCCATCTGACTTAACAGTACATAGATTAGTGGCAATCCTGAGTAGTGATGCAAATAGTCAACAGTCATGTAATCAACCTAGAGATTTCACCACAGGGTCACAGTTAGAAGATTGACCAAATTTAGCCAGAGACATTGGCTGTGAATGTCTAAAGAAAAATCAATCTGTGGTGCTGGTACTAGTAGAGGGTAGATTTTTTGCGCAATACAGTGCAACACAGCACAATACACTTGAAAAAACAATTCCAGTTGCAATTACACAATTAAAAAATTGCAATTGCAATAACCTAAGAAACGGTCTTTTCCAACAAGTAGGTTGATATAAATACAAACTATATTACAGGGTTATTAATTGCTGTTGTAACATAACAAATCGGCAAGATTTTTATAGCGTTAGATTGGCAGCCATGTTGGCAAATGGCTCTTCTTGGACACATTACCAGCCAAGAAGAGCCACTCTCCAACATGGGGGCCAACCTGACGAAAAAATCGAGCCAATTTGTTTAGTTGTATAAGCGATATTCAGTACTAAGTAATAAATTTGACCCTTTTTGGTTTGAAATTCCCCTCTCCTGTGTTAACTTGCAACTGCATTTGTTTTTTTTTTTGTTTTGTTTTGTTTTTTTTCATGTGTATTTCGCTGTGTTGCACTGTATTGCTGTGTACTGCCCAATTCAGCCAATTAATCAAAAATAATACATCATCACCCCCTACCCCCCCCCCCCCGCCCCCCCCCCCAAAAAAAAATAGTATATTGTTAAAAACAAATGTTATTACTAGTACAAGTAAATAACTAACCTGTATCAATATATTAAATAATTTGTGACAATATCACAGCTTATCTCAACCAGACAGAAATGTGCATAACTACCAAAAACTGGAATCTCATTAAAAGTTTTGAGCAATTGGCATGTTTGAGTAAAGTGCATTCAGAAAAATTCTAACATGTGCATATAAAAAAATCTTTATTCTTATATTATTATCATACTGATGTTAACAAGACATGTTAACAACAACAATCCTACAACAAGAAGATGCATTTTAAGGACACACAAGTGTTTTGGAAAATGCTGTAAATAAATATATATATATATATATATATATATATATATATATATATATATATATATATATATATATATATATATAACTCAGAGTTGGGGTTTACACGTCTCTTTTTTATTTATTTAATATTTTTTGTATATATTTAGTTTTTTTATTTATTTTTAATTATGTATAAATGCTCTGCATAGTTGAACACTCTGTTAACTATATGCATGCTTTATACATATATATATATATATACTAGTAGTTAAAATAACTTTGTGTGTTTTGGTAAACTCTGCATATTATTTTTTATTTCAGGTTGCAGAAAGGAACACCTGCACAATGGCTTGGAATAGCCTCAGTCAGGACAGAGGTCCAGAGTATCGAAGAGAAGAAGCCAGAGTGATGATGAATATGAAGCAATACCTAACACCAGAGGAGCTTGCTGTTCAAAGAGAGGCAGAAATGAAACTGCGAAGCAAAGGGCGTGCTAACTCTATTGTGGCAGCTTCCTTGCCCTTTCTCTATCGATATTTTAAATCTATACGTCCCGTACTTACAGTTGGCTCAGTGGCGGCCTCTGTAGGCTTGTATTCCCTAGCCCATATGTCCTCAGTAATAATTGGAATAGAACAGTTCAGAAAAGATGTCCTCAACTCTCCAGATTTACCTAGTGACAGCGCTCTTAGGGAAGCGATTCAACAAAATAAGTCCCTGTACACTGTCTTAATTGAACGTAACTTGGTTGCACCTCCCAGATCTAAATTTCAACGAGGTGTGGTGGACAATTCGGATGCAGGAACTCGACCAAAATTGCTAGATGAAGCCCCCTCTAATGTCTTTGGCCTTGATGACTCTCGTCGGCCCCATTTTTCAGGTTTGGATGATTCACAGAGGCCAAATATCGAAACCGGAACTACTTTTCTACAAGAGAATTCGGAAATGGATGCAGCACCCCTTAGTGAGAAAAATGTCACTTATGCTGAATTACGCGCAAGAAACCGGGACAGGCACAATAAATCCCCGAGACAAGAGCAGAGTTACATGTCCAAACCAACCAGGTATTTTTGGGATGAGGAGAAACCTAAACATGTGGAGCCAGAAGCCCGGGGAATGCCCATGCAACCCAGGGATAATTTCCCTCAACGTGAACATAAACAACAACCCTCAAGACATAAGAGGACCAATAAATATGGGGACTTATGGGAAGAGTGAGCTTTTTCGCTTCCAGTCAGGGTGTATCCAAGTAAAAGGTGTATCATATCTGTGTTAGGTTCTCATTAAAGCTGCCCTGTAATGCATATAAACCACTTATACTAGTTTCTTGTAAGACACAAATAAAGTGGACATGCCAAGGGATAAACCCAATCAGTCAGAAAAAAAAAAAGCTGAAGTATAGCACCCTCTGCAAAATTTAAGTAACTGTTGTAAATTGACCGACTCCTCTGACCTGCCTGTCTGCCCCAATTATGCAGCACAAAAAGTAAGCTGAACATATATGTTCCAATGTAATTTTTTAGGTAATATGAATTGATGTTCATGGTATTTCTCCCAGATATATATTCTTTTTGAAACTATACTAGTATGGTAGCATTTGGTCAGCTTTTGTGGCACAAAAAAAAAAAAAAAAAAAAAAATTACACCAAATGCACCTCTAAAGTGAAGCAAAATTGATGAAGCTTTTTATACAATTTAAATGTTTATACATGCTATACAAGTTAGATTTTGAGTGCGTTTTTTTTTCTTTGAAAGAGAGTGATCAAATAAAATAACATAAGTCTTGAAATGATGAAATATTGGAACAAGGTGTTAACATTGTTGATCCTGGGGAAGGTAACACTATGCTATTGGGGTATAGATTAAGGCAGATATTCATTCAAGTTGAATGATGAATTATTGAATATTTTTCAGCATAACTGTTTGCAGACACAGCAGTTATTTTAAAACAATGTTTTGTTTGTAAAAGTTGAACTTTTGAAGAACTGTCAATGTAAGTTGGGAAGTTGATATTTATTTTTGAAATTGATGCATACTATTAGCCAAAAAGTAAAATATTAGAATATGGCGACGCATTTGAAAACAAATTTGAAATTATTAAATTATCATAATTACCCTTTGCTGCAAGAAGTGCTTTGCATTTGACCAGGTTCATGTACAATGTACATATGTCGCAATTATTGCTCTGTGTCTGTGGTGAATAAATTCTTAATTTTATACCTACATGTACTAGTATGTGGTGTTATCACTCCACCCTGCTGGTGGTACATACCCAGTAAGCAATGTTGCCTCTCTGATGACCCAGATTTATATGTTATGATTAGTTGCACTAAATCTAATGATGTTCACAGAACTGAGATCAAGAAAAATTAATCAAAACTGAAGGAATGGATGTGGGAACGAAGTGCAAAACTAAGCCAGCAGTGGTTGAATTTTACTTCAGAATTTTGTCTGCAATGACTTATGGAGACAGCAACTCGAATATATTTGAGGGTTTTTATAAGAGGGGGGGGGGGGATTGATTTGATTTTGTACTCTCTGTATTCTTAATAAACCCATCTTGTTACCTTATGATGATGTTATTTGTACCTTTTACCCTATACCTCTAAATCTATCAGTCGAAAAATTTATCAAATCTGCATTTATGTGATAAATGATATGGCAGCACTATTAGAAATGGCATTGTTTCTTGGATGTTGTATGTTACACATAATTGACCACACTGAAGAACAGGGCAAAAGGCACCAAAATATGAACACACCTATGTTAATCATATTGCTTTATTTGTGGTCACATATATTGCACATTTGATACAATTATCAAATAAATTATCAAAAAAATATGTAATAAGTTCTTTTCACACTATTTGGATTTAGATTAGCTTTCAGAACTTGCATCTGATAACAATCAAACATTTAAAACATTTAAGGAAAAACTTTTGAATACTTTCAAAAATCGTCCTCAAAATATGACCAGAACTACAAGTAAGTAATCTACATGTATACAATGTCCAAAATAACTGTAACCATTTCACACAGGTGGAAGAAAATGCCTAGATGAGTGAGATTATCTTTCTACATTTGAATAGAGGCAGGCATAATTTCCTGAATATCACATTGCCCATTCTCAGTATGATATTCATAACAGGAAGAAGTGGGGGAATGCCCTGATATCGTAATTATATAAGTGATCTATATAATGTCCAAAACAACAGTACACATGGAAAAAAATGGCCACGTTATTTGTACCTCATCAAAGCACCGTAATTGATCAATACAATCTCTTATGCTGTGTTCAGAATAAAAGTTATCATACTAGCAGGATCAATCTATCTCACCAGCAATGCAATAAGCTTAACTGTCTGACATGCCCCCTTGTAACTTGAAGTTCTTGGGGAAAGTTGGGGAAAATTTTGTGATCCATGCTGTTGTTCATGTTGCTTTGCAACGGGGCATGTCTGACAACTTGGCTGATAACAATCACTAGTGGGCTTGATTTGGTCTTAAAGTGCAATTTAAGAACACAAATAGTCTTACATGATCTTAAAACATGAGTAAGACCATTTCTAGTCTGACAGCCAATTAAGATGTCTCCCCTTACACATTCTCCTATTGTGAGCAGAGGTGTCCTCTATTGTGAGGGGAGGAAACTGCTTGACCACTTAAGTAGATGTTAGATCATTTTTGATCTTAAAAGCAGATTCAGTCCATTTTAAGACTACTGCAGTAATGATTAAGATCGTTTAAGATCATTTGTGAACTTAAATTGCACTTAAAAACCAAATCTAGCCCACTAGTGAATGACACTGCCTAAGGGAGATCGCTCCTGCTAGTATGATAACTTCTATCCTAAGCACAGCCTTAAATTGTTAAATTTCACTTGCCCTGGAAAAGCACATCAAAACATAAAGGTACCCGTTTCTTCTGCACTACAAAGAGGGACATAAGAAAGATAAATCATATATTTTCCTTGTTTCACCCTCAATAAATAAAGTTTAATCAGTTGTAAGTATTAATTCAGTATTGTGTATAGCACACGCCACCAACGTGGTTTCAAATTATTAATATGGTTTCATTGTTTAAACACGTGCCAAGTAAAGAGGATTCCCAAGGGAATCATACAAGATAAACTAAAAAAAAGGTTATCAGCATGTGACGTGAAAATGTTTGAGAATTTGCATGATGTGGAGTTAACTTTCCACTGAGAATGGTGAATTTTTTGAGCCAGGAACATTGTCTTAGAAAGTTGAAATGAACAATTGTGCAATAACCTATGATTCGACAGAATTTGATAGAAAAAAAAAACAAAACAAAATAAATATGGTCAGCTTTTGCCCATTGCCACACTGCACTGGCAAGTCTGCCATTATTTCTGATCCCACTCTACTCCGGATCTCACTTGATTTTGTGCAAAGTCCGGAGACCTCGATTTTATGCCAAGCCTTTGAGATTTTGAGTGATCTCTAATGCCTCCCACTGGGACCAGCTATTTTTATCCATTACGTGGGAAGTTTGTTACAATTGTATGTCGTTCTTTGACATCAGACATTATCGGCAAGTGACCCATTTATCTCAGAAGGTCAAATGCCAGGGCTACTGTAATAATTTTTAAAGTGAGATTTTACACAAAATGGGATCCAGAAATTGCTCAACTGTTCCACAAGCACAGTCACAACTCTAGGTCTCCCTCCTTAGAGCACCGTCAGAACAGTACATGTGCTAACAGATTCCCAGATCAAATATGGCGACCCACTATAAAGATTTCCACTTAATTCAGGATTAGACACTGAAAAGATTTCCTGCAGGAATTACGCAACAAGCATTCAAGTGAGTCGGCCATATTCGATCCGCAGATCTGTTAGTCCCCTGTCCTGAATGAGCTCTTACTTAGTCATCATGCAGCATGGGCTTTGCATGTGGTGATGTATATGGTGGGACATGAAGGCTGTTGACCCCCTGAAAGTGGGTGCTGTCGTAGTGCGTCACGGACTCCTGCACATTCTTGGTTGCGTTGAATGGCTTTTTGGCCCAACCTTGTTCCACGCCAGATCCAAAGATCACATAGAAGATGGCACCAAATGCGTACACTGCAGACGATATGTAAAATGCCTTGTGCCACTGGACCATGGTATTCTGGGTAATAGAGAGATTGAAAAATGGAGGATAAAAACTCTCAGAGTGCATTCAGAAAAGTGGACTGACAGAATGGCAGAGCAAATATGGTGACCCACTTAAAAGCTTGCCGCTTAATTCAGGAATAGACTTCCTGCAAGGATTCCACAACAAGTATTCAAGTGGGTCGGTCATAGCTGATCTGCGGATTTGTTAGTCCCCTGTTCTGAATGAGGCCTTATTGTAGCTATATGGTAAGGGCTTGATCATTTCAACTGGGAAAATACAGAATTTTATGGATACTGTATTTTTTTAAGTTATAAATTTTTGAAAATATTCCTACTGAGTGATAGCAACACAGTTGAAAAGCAGACCTGATATCTATACAGTAAAAGCGCCAAAATGCTACATAAAAATATATTATTAATAATTCCAAAATAATGTATCTGAAAAATTGATAATTATGCCCGGTTGAAATGATCAAATCCTATATATAGGTGCTTGATCACTGTCGCTACTAACAAAAAATACCACATGGACACTGTAATGTGTCTGTGAGTATCATGCAAATATCAGTTTAAGATAAAAGAATACATATGATGTCTCTGTATATCTGTGTCTGAGTGTGTGTGTGTGTGTGTGTGTGTGTGTGCAGTGTAAGTTGGGTTTATACAATTGATATTTAACTACTCAAAACAGTTATGAAGTACTTGGTATAAATAAATTGCATGACTTAATACAAGTGCTTAATAAAATTTATCAATTTATGTGCATGTATTAAATTTTTTAACATAATTATATATTAAAATTTATATTAAGTTATGATTTTCATGTCCAACATTTTGAGATATCTGTGATGCAAGCAGAAGAACAAACTGAACAAAAGCGGAGCTGGGATGCAAGTATACTGAATGACAATAAATTTTCAAAGATTAAATAATGTTATGCAGTTATTTACAGCATACTGGCATTTGCTTACATTTTCATCTGTAAGAATACCAACAACCTGTGGTCCTAGAAAACCTGGGATTGTGGCTGCACAGTTGGTGAAACCAAGCAAGGTTCCTAAAAAAAAAAAAAAAAGAAAGAATGAAACTGGAATATTTATATTGCAAGCTTGTAGTAATATTGGGTTATATGCTGGATTATCTTTTACTTGCCCAATCATGGCTCCATAACTCGAAAGCATTGCGCATTGTGACCGAGCACAAGCTTCTCGATTCCATAACTTGCCCATACTTGCCCCATATAATACACTGTAGCCTCTATGTGATATCGCTATTCGCAATACGTGATGCTTTGGAGTTACAGAGCCCATGTCAAAATATTACGTACAGCTATTGTTTTGTGTTGTACCAAACTACCACAATTATCAGACTGTCACACTAAAAGCATCCTCTTCTTATGCATTCACACTGAACACTCTGGCTCAACTACCACACTGCCTCACCTGACACCTTGTCTCAACTAATGCATTCTCTTAACATATCAGGTAACATATTATATTGCACTGACTTAATTTACCCACTGACTCACCTTTGATCTGCAGTCTAAAGTGCCATAGTCTCAGTCAGCACTTTGTCTGGACTAACGGACCATTTTAGCAAACTCACTTAATGTTTACCTATTGCTTCAACAAACATATTCTTACAAATTGGCTCAACTAACACATTCCAAGCTTATAAATGCTGGCTCTGCAGCTTACAATTGTCCTTCAAAATGACACATATAGACACTTTCAAGTCCTGATTTTTTAACTTTGCATCAAGAAATATTTGTAATTTTATTGGAAACCTTTAATTATGAACTGTACAATCAGCTAAAACAATATTTTCTGAAATTTTTCATACAAATAAGAATACTGAGTGATTTTTTCTACTTAGATAACATGATGTCCTCTTGTTTTAAATAATTATGACACAATTAAAAGTCACCTTGAGACATACGAAACTTTTCAATACCTTTAATCAAAATTTAAAAAGTGGCCCAGAAATTTGATTCAATGATTTAGCATTTGGTTTAAAAGGACACAGATAATCTGATTATAGGTCATAAGCTGTTAGAGAAACATGCAATTCTATATTTTGAAATACTCCCTACTAGCCTTAAAATCCACCTTTAATTTTTTTGGGACTCCCAAAAAGTTGGAAATCTGCTGACAGTTAAACAATCTTATCCCTGATAGCTGGGCTTACAAAAAAATCAGTTTTTCACATCAAGCTTTAACTTATGTATTATGTACCAGTACATTAGGTGAGGTCCCAACACATTATTACAATATAGGAGTTTTTAGCTTGCTTTCACTAGTGACTCCCCTAGTTTGGGTGGAAGTTGATTATCTGACCATGTGACAAGCACAGGGCCTCCATTTGGTCCACTTATGTGACTTTTAAATGATAATTATTAATCGCAATCAATCTCTCAGAGCATGGGCGTAACTAGGCATACGCACGGATGCACTGTGCGTACAATTTTTTGGCCAACCATGAGATTATTTTATATAAATTTAGTGTATTTTTCACGGAATATAAAAGAAAATCCTCTGCTTATTAAAGTCACCTGTATGTACAAATCCTCTGTATCAATTGTATAGGCACAATTGTTCTGACCCCCCCCCCCCCCCCCCCCCCCCCCCGCCTTACAAACTGAGGTAAACAATGCCTGTAACCTTAACAAGTCCTATCTTAATAGTCCATCAAACTGAAACTTCCTTTACCTCTTAATTTGAGGGTTCAGTGGCCCTTAACTCTTCTGTAGCCTCTTTCTTAAGAATATCTGGCGATATTTATCTCAGGTAAAAATCTGCCTGAGTGTTATTTTCAAAGACCAGCTCCCGCAACCCTGGGGGCACTAGATAAAATCTGGACCTCAGGTTTAAGAAGGAGCTAGAGAAACAAAGGAAGAATTTTTCCTGCAAAGCTTCAAATTGACACGGACTTGACCCAGCTTACCCCTCCAAACTAACAGGGTGACATGGGCAATTTTTACAAACAAATAATTAAACTTAGATGTATCAGAGCTCTGTCGTGTCGTACAATTGGTTGTTTTTGGGAGCCATACATCCACATGTAAGGTGAATGAAACCGTATGTTAGTTCAACTCAGAGGTGGATCCAAGATTATTCGAAGGGGGTTCCACATATGCGAAGCTAGCCTCCTTTTAAATAAATATACCGTTCTGGGTAATAAGAATATTGAAACTTTTTTAATTGCGAGAATATTTCTGACTAAATGACGATTTTATCATTAATGGAAATTAAGCTGCGATGTGTGGTACATATGCTGTAATTACACTGTCCTTCATCTCTTGCGTTAGTCTACATTTTGCTGGGAATTTTAAAAATCTGTGCGTACAATTTGTAAAGGTCTGGTTACGCCCCTGCAGAGGGCACCAGTACAAACGTATATAGCTCTTAAGTACACGAATAACTCTAAAAAGAGCCCAATTTACATTCCAGCAATGCTCTTTTAGACATTGCCATAGTCTAGGAGTCCCTAATTGTGCTACCCCCTTAGGGCATGTTGTTTCGATGCAGTGACGAAAACGGTGGAACATGACCCCCGCCGGCCCTGTTGTCGTGGTTTGTCAATGTATCTTGAAGGTTCTTGGCTTGGTAGAGTGGCTTTTTGGCCCATCTCTGTTCTGCACCAGAACCAAAGATCGCATAGAAGATGGCTCCAAATGCATATATACCTGAGGCTATGTAAAGTGCCTTGTGCCACTGACACATGGTATTCTTGGTGGAGAAAAGATAAATAAGGACATTGGTTACTTGCGAGCAAAATGGGACAATTACACATGTACCGGTATATGTATAAACCGGTTAAGCCAGGTTTAAAACATATTGTGAAAACCTACATAAAACGTTTAAAATTATAGAAATGTACATGTTCACGAAATACAGAACAAATGTGAACAGAGATAGTGAATAAAGTGCAATGCAGTTAAAGAAGATTGATTAGTTAACATATACCAGTATAAGAGTAACACAAGATGAATTATTAATTTAATAATATTGCACTCCATACAGAAAGAAATGACATAGAACCCTTTAATAGGCTAGAAGATAATGTCCATTGTAGGGAAAAATAAAACAGGAACTGAGTGGGACAAGAGAGGGCCAAAGAAAGCAATGAGTGTGGTTAAAGGAGAAGATCAAAGTAACAGGCAATGAAGGCGGTAAGAGGTCCTGTGGATAAAACATATATATGAAAAAAATATAAAATGTAAAAAAAAATAGTAATATTAATTTCCAAGCAGTGACAATTGTTGGGAATGTTGCACTGAAATAAATGACACAACAGTAGTGCAAATAAGATAAAGATCTTACAGACCTTATGTTGTCACACATCAATTAGGATTTCTAATGACGTCTCCAAGATCTACGTTAAAGAATACAATGACAGAAATTCATCAAATTTACATTAAATAAAGATTTTGTCAGCTCCCAGGAGGACAGAAAGCTAGCAATGACAAAAAGGAAGAAAAATCCACAGGAAGTCAAGTAACAGATAGAGAGAGAAATCGCAAGTGACAGAGAGAGTTAAATATGCTGTTCACTGACCAGGTGAAGTACAGTCTCAAAAACAGCAGAAGATTTGCTTTATGAGGCTAGTAAATATGTACAGTCATAAAAAAAAAAAAAATTATGAAAAAAAATTTACAAAGCATGGCTATTTTTGCAGCAAGCTTATAAAGCCTTAGATACAAGTGGATGATAACCAGGCTGAGGACATGACACATGCTGCTCTGAACATTTTATTTGCTTGCATTATCATTTGTAAGAATACCAACAACCTGAAATTTGCTTTTAGGCCACTAAGTATGCACAGTGAAAAAAAAAAGGGGGGGGGGGGGGGGGGAACAAATCTTGGATATTTTTACTGCAAGCTTGTAAAGGTTTAGGAACAGGTTCAGTGTAACTACATGTAGGCCCAGTGCCTTCCATATGCTTACATTATTGTCTGTAAGTATACCAACAACCTGTGGCCCTAGAAAACCTGGAATTGTGGCTGCCAGATTGGTGAGGCCATACAAAGTTCCTGAAACAATCCCAGCTGATAAATGTAGCAGTGAAATGACTCTGTTATATGAACAGCAATATTATTACATAACAGCTTCTCCTTCTGTAATTTTTGCACAGCTGCTTTGATTAAAATGCTGTCTCAACTAACACATTATCAGTGAACATACTGGCTCAACAACCATACTGCCCCATTTTACACCTTGTCTCAACTAACACATTATCATACTGGCTCAACAACCACACTTTTTCCTTTTCTCCCTCCTTTCAACCTCCACATTTTCATCAAAGATACAATCACTAAACCTGATAGGGATAATAACATTGTTAACAGATGGTTAAAATGTTTAAGCATATCTATATATTTATACCATCTTAATACTTAAAACTGTTGAAATATTCCAACAAAACAACAACACACTTGACAAGTACATACTGTACAATGACAATAACTCCTGATCACTTTCACTACTTTCATATAATATAATAATACAAGTTATTGGGATGATGAAAATATTCTAGTACAATAAAACTTTTAACTTAAATTTTCATTTTTTACCAAGTATTATTTGCAAAATTTTCCATTACAACCGTAACCTGATTATTATTATTATTATTATTATTATTATTATTATTATTATTATTATTATTGTGGTTGCACTCTAGTCCTCACCTGCATATGCTGGAGCAATATCAAGGTGGTTGACATTAAACCCTGCATAGATCATGCCTTCTAACCCCACCGCCATGGAGAGGAACAAGACGGCCAGAACATGGTTGCATTTTATGATAGTTACACATATTAAGAAAACTGCTGGAAACATCAAACCTGAAGTAAATACAAAAAAACATGTAGGCAGCTGAGAGAGAGAGACAGGGAGAGAGAGAGAGGGAGAAAGAGAGACAGAGAGAGATTGAGAGAGAGATTTCACAGTATAAGGATCACTTGTATCCAATAAAAGACAAACAGACACACAGGCACTTGGCCTGTGGTCAGGGGGTTTGAGGGGAAAGAACAGTGACCAGAAAGAAAACTCTGACAGAGGTTCTATGCTTTTTCTCAAATTGGGAACA
The DNA here is from genome assembly GCF_051362555.1 of Lingula anatina. Lineage (NCBI taxonomy): Eukaryota > Metazoa > Brachiopoda > Lingulata > Lingulida > Lingulidae > Lingula > Lingula anatina. Next base: position 14,533,361 of record NC_141774.1, on the reverse strand, counting down.
CTAAGTAAAGAGATACAAATTAAGGTCATTAGGTCAGGAAAAGAACTTTCACTCCTTTTGAAATTGTTGACTACAGACCTTGATAAATAAATAGGTAGACAGGTCTATTGCTACAGGATGAAGTGAACATCTCACTTCCTCCACAATAACATTGGCACAAACAAACAAGCACGCACCCACCCACGCAGACATGCACACATAGGTAAATGAGTATAAATCTCACCTAAGCCATTGTAGAGTTTTCTCACTGCAGTTGTTGACAGTATTTTATTATGACGTAAATAATCAGCCGATATCCCTGATACATTTCCTATAATCCACATGCACAGATATGGCACAGCCGACAGGAAGCCATTCTGTTTAAAAAAAAATATTATTATATATATATATAAAGCTGATATTCATTTGAAAAAAAAAACACTAAATCTGAACAAGTTTTGCTTATAAACAAAATTAAAAAAAAAAAACTGCAATTTCCCCAAATTTCAAAACAAACTATGCCTATAGAAAATAATCTGCAGTGACTTGACTGAGAGTAGAAATGTCCTTGAGAAAGCAGAATAACCTGAAAACCAACACCAACACACATATGAACCTCACCTGTGCTATATCAAACTTGAGGATTTCTCTCATGTATTTGGGCAGGGTGGTCAGGAGTGTATAGAACCCCCAGTTATTGCACATGTGAGCCATCAGGATTGCCCAGAATGGCATGGAGGTTAAAATGGAGAACCAAGGTGTCTTTAAATCCTGAAAATGAAAATAAATATAAGGTTAATTACCATTAATGAGATAAATGTACTTAGTCAACTTAATAACTTGGCATGATCAATTTATTTATTTATTTATTTATTTATTTATTTATATATTTATTTTTTCTTTGAATGCCCTTTATGTTTACCTTTTTTTTCCAAACACAAGAAATAAGCTGTCTTCAATTTTCATTTTTTGATGCACTCATCCTGGATGATAATTATATTAAAGAATTCTCATGTGGTTGTATTCTCATAGTATGTTTTCCGACATTTTCCCTTATGTGTCTTTAACTCAACAACTCACTCATCCTAACGCCTCCATACCAATGTATTGGTTTCTATTCAGATAATTCTGTCTCCTCTCTGCTTATATTTGAGAAATTTTACTGGGCTGTGATTACCCCCCTCCTCCCCCTACCAACCCCCCCCCCCCCCCTTAACACACCCACCTTGTGTTTATCCACACCAATGCTGGTTTCCACATAGTCTTTCTCCTCTCTGCTTATCCTGGGGTGTTTTGCTGGGCTGTCAGAGACTATGAACATCCAGGCAACACACCAGACACAACCAACGCCACCTTTTGGCACAAATGATAATTAAACTAACATTTTAATATATTAAACTGATATCATCCAGGCAACACACCAGACACAACCAACGCCACCTTTTGGCAGGAAAGATAAACTAACATTTTAATATATTAAACTGATATCATCCAGGCAACATACCAGACACAGCCAACGCCACCTTTTGGCACAAAATGCAAATTTAAAATAACTAACAATTTTCAATGACATTTTACCAAGAAAAAAAAATCAATAGCATTTTGATCACGAAAAAATACTGTTATTTAGCATCACATAATACTATATTTAATACGTATAACAAACATATACTAGATAAGACTACTGTTATACTATATAAAGCATATTATAAAATGTCAATTCACCAAATACATAAAACACTGACTCCCATCCAAGTGATGACTGACACAGGTACCCTGAGATGGGGAGAGCTATAACAGTGCCCAGTTGAGCTCCTGAAACAATCAAATGAAATTATTTCTGTTACAATACATGCCACTAGAAACCTTCAGGTAACCTTTACTGTTGACATTTGAGTGAAACTCTAAACCACATATTCATATTTTTTCAACTTACAACTTAGTTATGAATTGTTAACATTCGATTTTATCTAAATCATGATTTATTTTTTGCTTTAATTACATTATACTTCTGTTAATTAAATTGACCAATATATAAAACTATCTAAATTAAAACTAGCTCTAAGCTTTAAATGACAATAACGGTCCACTAAATTATATTCTGCAATACCCTAACATGTTCATAACTGATTCATTTATTCTATCACAGAAAAATATTTTTGTACCAAAATTCAAGTGAGAAGTGTATACCTGCGTAGCTAAAAGAAACCAGTCGACTCCTCTCTAATGGTGGTGCCCACCGACCCCACATAGCATGCATGGCGGGAAATGTGACACCCTGGGATTAAAAAAAAAACTTCATATATATTGATACAGCAGAGATTGAAACAGCCTACTAGTACTTCGTATAATCAATTATCCAGTGACACTGTTAAATTCTTGTGATCAAAATAACTCAGAATATTCATCAAGCGATCAATATTATATAAATTATCAAAAAAATAATAGTTTATTCAATACTCAATTCTGTAATTCCAGAACCCCCTTACAATTACATATTAGAATCGATAGCATTTTGATCACAAAAAATAATCACATAATACTATGTTATGAAAAATAAAAAGATAGATCAATATCAACCAATTATAAAACCTGTACCAGCAATTCTTATCATTTCTCAGCATTTCTTTATTTCTTAAATAAATAATATCAACATATGCCAATTGTGACCAATTAAAATCACACCTTTAACCAATCAAACTGCCCGTTGCAACAAAGCAATCACATCAGTTTTCAATCAGGATGACAACTTCAAACACAGAAGTGACCAATCAAAATTCACAGAACAAAACATATGACTAATATCATCCAATCGTATTTCCTGTAACAACCTCACCTCTCCTATTCCCTGTACCACCCTGACAGCTATCAGTAAAGACACACTGGTTTTGGCACAGATTGGAATCACAATGCTCAGCAAAGCAGTTATAAATATTCCGCCCCCAAAGAGGACCTTCCCCCCCATCCAGTTGGCCAGCCAACCCCCAGGGATTTGGGTGGTGATGTAACCATAGAAGAAGGCACCCAGAATGAGACCCTGAAGGTTTTCATCCCAGTTAAAGTTCTGGAATTGAAAAAAAATTACTTACATTTCTGGAAAATTATGAACATTTATCATAAATGACTTCATCTCGTAACCTAACAGACAAATCTGAAACTAAATCAATCTATACTAGCACTTCGAAAACAAAGTTGCAGTTCCAATTACTGATAATAAAAAGGGTCTGGAGATTTCATAAAGGAAGTGTCTTAAAACTCCATAGAATACTGTAACAACTATTATTATTAATATATGTGCAGGAAAAGTAAAATTTAACATATTTGGTCATTATATAAAACGCCTATGAATTTTTATTAAGTTTGAGTATATAAGTCATCAAAATTATATTAATATATTCTAGAACAAGGCCTCTGTATGACTTTTAGGGCGCATTCCCATAGATTTTAGATCGATCTATCCTCATGGGAAGTCTCTAGATTACTGTCAGATAATCCGGCTTAAATGTCCGTCCCGCCTACTACAAGCTGTAAGGGGGTAATTAACTTTTGTGCCTGCTCGGCTGACAGCCATTTAGCCTGAACCCCTAGGGAGTTAGGCCGGTCTAGTTGGATCGATCTAATCTCTGGGAATGGGGTCTTAGATACAGATTGCAAATAAAACCCACATATAACGTACCCTCTACCAGGGCTACAGTTTCTATGTGGATTTTTCTTGCAGTGCAGAGAAAAACCATGAATTAACCCAGAGACATACAACTGTATCTGTGGATATCTAGTGAACAATAAATCCATGTCCCTGGTAGAAGGTACAGTACATAAAACCCACATAAACATCTGTACCATCCTCTAGACTTACTCCATTCTTTTTAAAAGGTGATGTTGAATTCACTTCTGTCACTGGACATTGTCCATCAGTTGAGTTCAGGGACTTGGAGTCCGTCTCGTTGACCATGGCGATAAGGGCAACGCTGAGGTTGACGCGGAGTGCGTAGACATTCACAAAGCCCATGAATGCCATCAGTGCCAACACATTGCGGCATGAGAAAAATCCTCCTGTACTCTCTAAAAAGATATATGTATATAGATAAATGTTCATATATATATATATATTTTCAAATCAATCAATTGATTAATTTATTATTATTTAATTAAAGAAATTAAGAAAATAATAATAAATCATGATATGTATGGACAGAAACAATTGAGGTATATAGTATGCAGGCAAGATAGGGGGTGTATAGAGAAGTACCATGACTTACCCCCCCAGCCTCCTCCTTTCCTTATGCAGCAATACAATATGGCATGACAAAACGTCATTTACAAAGTGCAGGTTCATGTTTGTATGTACATATGTACAGGTAGGTCATTGCTTGAAGCAAAATGCGCCTGTGAGAAGAAACTTACATGAATCAAATAAAAGAATTGCAGCAGCCAGAAAGAAGAACATGAATTGGGGGATGGGGCACACTGTTCGTGTGTGTGTGTGTGTGTGTGTGTGTGTGTGTATGTATGCCACGGGGCGTGGGGGAGGGGTTGTTGCTACCTGCTTCGCAGTATAAATATCAACGGCTTCGTTCAAGGCATGATCAGCTGTCAGCACACAGCTACAATCGATATAGTTGCTTCACTGATCTTATTCGACATCAAAAGTGAACAGAACAAACGATACCTATCTGTCTAACTGGAGGAGATATTAATGGACTAATATCTTCGTCGACTTCACTGTCGCTGTCTGTCTCGCTCTCCTCTCTATCTGCCATGTCTTCACACACTCCACATATCAGCCTCGTTATCACCATCAGGTCATCCGTTATCGGATTTTGCACATAACATGAATCGTTTAATTCATAGGGGCATAATTTTCCATATATTAAGAAAAAGGAATGGGAAAGGACTTCTAAGTGAAGAATTGAAAATAAATAAAAAAAATAAATAAATAAAACAGGACTTTTGGATGATCTTACACAAACCCTACGTCAGATCTCCACCAGGGACACAAATTAACAGCAATAACAGGTCTAGCTAATTTCTTCAATATTGCACTCCCATTCCAAACCCGAGAAGTACGTGAATACATATATAATTACGAAATGTTGTTGAAGGCCTTCGACTCACCTCTCTTTGCCGACCTGAAGTCCAAGATGGGCTCACTCTCATCCATGTTGTAGGGCCTCGACGAGTACGTGCAGTAGGCTACGTTAATTTCTAAGGTTTCCCCGAGGAGAAGGATACTTCAGCTACTGAAGACTGCTGATTCCTTTGTTATTAAATTATGAAACCTTCCCAACGTCTCGATCCCTTTTATCACAATGAGATTAATTTCTGATTGAACCTCAAGTCCAAAATAAGGCTGCGTTTCTTTATTGAGGTCCAGTCCATAGAAAAATCTGAAAAACAACACTTTCAGGTTATAGGCCTAATGCCGTTTTCCGCTTGGCACAAAATAATTTAACTGATTTCAAATGAATTATATGTCACAAAAACGTATACAGTTTAATATTAAGGTTTACATATAGCCTAGGCCTTATTCACAACCAAAGTTGATCCGCGAACTAACAGATCAAATATGGCCGATCCATTTGAAAGCTTGCCTCATAACCCCTACAGGGTATCTATTCAGTGTCTATTGTTTAAGGGATTATGTGCCAAGCTTAATTTTCAAGCGGGTCGGCCATATTTGATCGGGGAATCAGTTAGTCCGCGGATCAACTGGTTGTGAATGCTGCCATAGTCAGCTCTGTACCTTAGGCACCGGTTAGTCCTCTATGGTTTATACATGTTCCTGGGGCGGCAATTGAAGGGTATTCACTTATGTATTTATTAATTCGTTTCATTATTATTATTAATAATATTTTGATAAGTACCTCTATAACTTGTACCGCTACAGTTTATATGTGCTCTTCACAAGAGTGCGCGCCTCCAGCTGTGAAGCTGATCGAGTTTTAATTTCCTGGCCGTGTTGAGAAAGATGGCTCCGTTTGGGTGGCACTCTATATATAATAGCCACTCTACTGAGTGATTAGTCTCTCAAAGTGTACACGGACTATATCGCCAAAGTGTACCGATACAGGCTGCATCACCAAAGTATACCGCTCCTTGTGAAAAAGGCCCCTTTGTTGTCAGATTACAAGACAGTGGCACCAATTCAATATTTGCCTAATTTTCGTCGATAGGGTATAAACCCTTTAACTTACCGTGATCCTAGCTAGAGTACGTTTAAACGTCGAATCTTTACGTTAATTTATACTAATACTATACTTACAGCGAGCTCCTTATTTCAGGTTGATTTTTACGGGTGGGGCAGTCCTAATGTCGTCATCACCTTGGTGCTCTTAAAAGGTCCCCCGTGTTACAGTAACGTTTTTCAGAATTGTTAGGTAGTAAGTGTGGAGGCTCCACTGATGTCGTATACCGCAGTCTGAATTATGAACTTGGCTACCTCTCACGTGCCTATCAAATTAGGCCATAGTTAATTTATTGCTATCACAAAACTGGGCCCTCCGTCGCGTTATCATTTTGGTCTCAGCTGTATTATACAACATGGCATGGTTTGATAGTTCATACTATTAGTTCATACTAATATTATAATTAGTATGATAATTAATATTATAATTAGTATAATAATTAATATTAACATTATGTTTTCAAAATTCTAATATGATGAATATTAAGTTTAAGACTCTTTGAGAAAGTTCATTATTAATTTGCGACTTACCAGTTAAAAATGGTGGAAATGAAACAAAAAATTGTCACATAACATCTAAATTGAAATATAATGGTTTAAACCTGAAGTTCGCAAAATTTCTAACCATTTTAAGAATCTCATTTAGAGCAAAGTAAAATATCTTTATCGTTTGGCGAAAGATTGCCGTAATGGAGGGAGACTAAGTATATATATATATATATATAGAAGCTGCGCACAACAAGTGCGGATCGTTACATCGATTTATTGATCATGGAAGGATTAAAGGTTATCAGTATTTATCCTCTGTTAATTATTACCTCATGGTTGACCAAGTTAATGTGTGGCATATACTGTAAACCTGCTATCAGTGGATGTGTGGACCGCACTATGGTAGGCCTATCACGTGTAGTTCAAATAACTTCAAGTGGGCGACTTCATGTGTAATGTTTAATCTACTTAAGATAAAACAGGCGAAATGTTGGTTGCTAAAGAACCACTGAAAAAAAAAAAAATTGGTTTACAGGTTTCGGGATTATCTTCCTGAGGACCAAAGTACGCTGTCCACATACATTTCCCATCTATAACCATAATATTTCCATGCAGTGCCTGTTAAGGTTTAGTATGCCCGATTGAAAGGTTCAGTGTCTTCATATCCAACAAAGCTGCTAATCGCACCCAATTCAGACCTTAAGAAAGATAGAATCCCTCAAATAAGAGTACCAGACGAGCCGACACTTAAAACTAAACCATAAGATAAAAGTGATATTAAATATCGAATACAAGTACAGGGACGGGACGGAAGTAGGAGAAAATGACTTTTCTCGATATATATATATATATATATATATATATATATATATATATATATATATATATATATATATATTTATTTATTTATTTATTTTATTTTTTTTTTTTGTGTAAAAAAAGGGAACTTCGGATTGCCCATTCAGTATAAACGTTATCATAAGAAGGGATCCAAATTAATAAATAAATGCATGGTGGTCATAGAAAATATCAATTAATTCAGTTAGATATAATTATCACTTTCACAATTCACAAACATTTCAGATTAAATTTTTAATACATATGAATCATTTATGTATATATACAGTATGTACATGCATTGTAGAGCAAATACGAAACATATATCAAAAAGCAAAATATGAAGTTGAGAGGTGTACATATATAAAATTGCGCTACTATTGTTCCCAGCTTTGCAGTACTCTAAACCAGCAATGGTGTTTCTGTCCACATTTTCTCATATGAAAATTATGTTAAAGGCTCTAGTCGCATGCTGCAATTGATTTACATAGTCGGCGCCTTTTTGGCAGCAATAGAGCTTTTGACCAGATCAGTCACGAGCAAATGTTTATTTTCGGCTGAAACTGATGCCCAGTGAATAGCACTCAGAGAGTGCAGCCTTCAACTAAGACAAGCCAGTCCATATATATAAATATTATTTTAATTATTCTAATAGATATATTAACAAAAATATCATTTCTACGATATATACTTCTTAAGAGAAATTGTTGAGAAATGTGCCTATAGTTATGCTGTTTGTATAAAACAGTTTTAAACTAACTATATAAATTTATGTGTCAGTACTTTGTCTATAAATGACAGGCATTAAAAGCACAGCAATAAATAATAATACATTCCCAACACAGCCTTAATTTGTTTTATATCAATTTTTGTTTGAGAGAGTTTCTGTTTTTACTAATAGTAAGTTAGATATTAAGCCAGTAATCACATGGTCTAAAGACAGGCCTATCCAACTACCAGACTCGGCACCGAATGATCCTGAATTCACCGGTAGATCGGACCACACTACCCGTTTCCAAGGTGTGCGTCAGTACGTATACGCGCTTCAAAGGAACAGACGCGACACCGCTCTTGCCTATAGCTAGTAGGCCTACGCGATGTGATACAGTGATGATTCTGAGCGGGGTTGGAAAGTAGTGTATCTCATCTCAGATTTTCTTCCGAGGGATGATTCTAAGAAATGCGTACTGACGCACACCTTAAAAACGGGTAGTGTGGTCCGATCTACCGGTGAATTCGGAATCAATCAGTGGCGAGTCTGGTAGTTGGGTAGGCCTGAAAGAGAGAGCTACGCGTAGGTTGTAGAAAAATACATCGCTTCAGTGAATTCAACAGCAAATAGCCACACTTAAATACGGACTCAAAGTCATGGTCCTTTATCAAGAATAATTAAACATCTTGGTTATTGCAAACTTTAATCTCAGTCTGTTAAATCCTGAGCGGATATAGTCGGCGCCATATTGGAAACCCTGAATGCGTCACGGCAATGAAAGAAATGGGCCACATGGTATAGTTAATTAGTGGTAGGTATACAGCCTGACTGATTTTAATAGGTGTGATCATTTGTATCTGCAAATGGACAGGTGGCCTTTCACTTAGGAACACGTACATATACAGCTTTGCCAAACAAGTGAATAACTGGATTAGAAATAAATCTCGCTGAATTTTTTTGTTTAAAATTTGCAGCGTGGCGTCTGCTTTTTTTCCTCGGTGACAAAAACACAGTGGCGTGTTAGCGCTGATAGTGCAGATAGTGAAGAGGCGAACTTCAAGAGTTCACTTTCAAAACGCGTGGTGGTTTAACCACGCCAGACAGGAGAAAGGAGACACCAGGTTACGGTTTCACTGAATAATGTCAATGAATCCAGTATATAATCTGGTAAATAATTTTGTGAACACCGCGTAACAAAAAAAAAAAAACTTGTGCATCATGAACGACTTAACGTAGCCTTTAAAGAAACAAATATGTTTCCTTCAATCGAAATTTTCTTCAAAAGGTGCATCTCCCTAAGTACGCGGTCTGTGGTAGCCCTACAGTCATATTTAATACACAACTCAGATGTAAGTTTCTGCAAAATTCTTTGAGGGCGTGTCAGGGGTGTAGGCCGTATTTACAAATCCTCCATCATCCTCGTCTTCATATAATCTCCTTCTACTATCTGCCGCTTGCCTCGGCGCATGCAGCGCCGCCCTGTCGTCTGACCGAGGTGTGCGAGAGTCATACGGCCTTTGGTAATAGGGGGCGCTGCCAGAGCCACGGGAATAGTCACGTGGGGCACCTCGTGATCCTCCCGATGACGGCGTGTCGTAACCACGTGGTGGTTGACCCTGACCTTGTGGCGACCTATAACCACGTGGTTCGTAAGTATCTCTGTTCTGATAAGACTGGGCTCCAGACAGGGAGGCATACTGGTCACGCATGCGTGGATCTGTTTCTTGAGAAGATCTGACAACGAAACCATTGTTACAATTAACCAGAATAAATAAATAAATAAATAAATAAATAAATAAATAAATAAAGCAATTTTGCTCATGACGAAACTTCTGTTGCAACATGTACAGTTTTTCATCTTTTTATCCTCATCGTTTCCTTTTTATTTATTGAAGCAAAATGCCAATTTGAATATTAAAGAGCAAATTACCTCTGAAGACCTTGGTACGCGTTAGGCGAAGCTGGAGAACGCTGATCTCCAAAATAACCTCTGGATTGTGGCTGCACCGAGGCCGCGTTATAACCACCATATTGATCCCGGGGTTCGGCAGGAGATCGGGAATATCTCACATCCAAATTAGCAGGGGACATGACAATCTGGTTACCCCTTTCGGGCCTCATATTCTGACGGCTGACGTCGGTGTACGAAGGCGGGGCATACGAATCCTCAGTTGGAGAACGGGCGGCGACGCCATTGGCCACAACTTCATCTCGCGTAGCTGAACCTGGGGGGCGAGAGGGACCGTTCATCGACCTCGGGGTTCGGTTTCTCGGCGTTCTTGAGTTTGGTGTTCCATCAGCATTCGCCCCTTCCCCTTCTTTTTTCATCCAGTTGCGCGGTTTTCGCATGCTGATGCGGCGCGCTTGATTGCGACCCCACTTTTTGGAGCGACGGAAACTTTTCCTTATCAACGTGTCTGCGTCTTTGAACCCACCGACGAGGACTGAAGCAAGAGGGGCCATGTTCTGAAATAAATAAATAAATAGATAAATAAATGCAACGTAAAAGCGCCAGCACGTATATAGCCAGAGTAGGGCCAATTAAATGGGTGATTCTCTTTATGACATCTCGACTCAGCTGATGGAGAAAAAACCAACACATGTACAATATTTACATTTTTTTATTATTCCTTTTTCAATTTTGTTTAAGTACCTTTGCGTTGGCTGGCTCCTTGGACAGTTCCCAGTAGAAGAAACAGACACAAATAAGAGCGTATATCTGGAAATAAACGATCATGGGGTCAACAAAACCTACAGCATAATAGCACAGAAGGGGTTACTCCAAAGAAACTGGGCACAATTCTTGGTAATTTATCTGTTATTCAGTTTGTAACTATAACAGATGGCCCATTTCCTTATTTCTGAACTAAAATGACGGACGGTGCTTAAAATTTAAATTATGCTGTTTGTGTAAGAATGAAGCTGTAAGTCATGTCCAATTTATACTGGATTAATATCACGTAAACGACAATCATAATGTTTAAAAAAACTAAAAACATCTACAACTTTAATCGTCTATTTCGTAGCTTTCACCTTTAAATTAAGGTCAACAATCTAAAAGAACACTCACGTTCAATAGACACATAAACACAACGCCAACAATGGACGGGGTTAAGTCTTCTGGATTACCAACTTCTGTTGGGTATACTAAAAGACAGATAAACAGTAATACAGGTGAGAATAAATATAAAAAATCATCTGTTTCATAATATATCTGAAACATCCACTATGATTATTTTAGAAAAACAACATTTACTTTAAAATACTTTACTTATAAATTGAAAAAAAGAGATCTTTATTTTATAAAGTTCATATCAAAGCACTTTGCATATGTAGGCCCTAACTGAAGGATGAAAAGAGGTGATTTTTATACCCTCCCCCCCATTAAAATTAGTGACACGACATCTGGTGATTCAGCAGCCATATTAGATAAACATGTACAAGAACAATGTTTTCGTCCATAATAAATCAACAGGGCCTCCGTTGAGATTTATTATTATCATACAAGCACACGCAATGCAGCCGCGTAGATTTTTTTTTTTTAATTTGAATTGCATAAATACTCACGTGATGGCAGCACCACGGCCGCACAAAGTGCCAAGACAGTCCATATCGGTTCGAATAATATCCAAGGTATCAAGAAGTATTTACTTTTCTACAAAAATAAAAGTAAATTAACACAAAAACTCTTACAATATATAATACATATAGCATATCATAGTTTATAGAATACACGCCAGTGAAATGCAAGTACACCAATCTACATACGTAAATGCTTCAGTTTTTTTTTTTTTTTTTCAACTAAAGGCATATTTTCTTTATTAAAAACTTATGATGGTTCTTTCAACTGCTCAAAATTATGTTTATTTATGATATGCTCAGCAGAGAAAAACTTGACAAAAAGAGAAAAAGAGAGGGGGGGTAAGAGGAGAGGCGGAGAGAGGACAGAGGGGGGTGGGGGTGAAAATTAAGGGGGATAACTCACCCTGGACACTCCGTTGGCCAACATAACACACCCAACCAACATCACAATGGACAAACACAGGACCGCGGTGTAAAACCCGATGTGGACGTGTGGAAACCCTGCATTAACGGTAACAGTAAAGTATACAGAAATGTCGATATGTCCGGTAGATTTTACATTTACATTTAATTTCTGTTTTAATCTTTATTTCATTATGTTTTTTTTACCATTTCTGGACAACATAAGTGCATAGAAGCATGTTCGCGTGATGTAAGAATATCAGACAGGCATTTTGCGTCTTTGTTTTTAACATAATCGTTTTTCTTTGTTGACAGAGGTTTTCCTGTTAATTTATTGGTAAATTCGTGATCTACAAGTTGTGCCATTCTTAGGACTAATCTATCATTCTACTAAAAAATAATAATGCCCACTTACTCCATCGGCTGTGATATGAACCCAGTTTTTCTCCAGAAATTCCGATGAACACTAAACACACAAGCTGAAAAATGGTAATAACGTGTATTATATAATGAACTAATACATTAAGATTCTGAATAGTATAAAAGATGGGAAAAGAGTACTAGTTTCAGTGATAAACAAAGGGACCTAAAAGAGATGACAACGTAGAAACAATACAGTTGAAACGAAGAGAGAGAGAGAGATGAACGAGAAGGTCGACTAAGAACAAAGAGGACGAAGAATAATGAAGATGAATGAATAAAACGACAAAGAAAAAGACCCTGAAGAAGACAAGGATGGCAAAGATAACTGACTAGGAAAGAATGAAAGGCGGAAGGGAAAAAAGAGAGGTAAAAACGAGAACAATTATGATCTGAAGAAAACCCTTACCGCTGTGTACAAGGCGCTGATAAGACTCCCCTGTGTCAAGTTCCAACAAAAGCAACATTTCTTCATCCTTTCTAAACCCATTTTTATGAATTCCTCCTATACCGAGGACAAGTACTGATATCTTTGGTAATTATTCTATGGCTAACCTAAAATTAAATACATAAATGTACAAACAATTAAACTCATAAAGATTTTTACTTCAAGAATTAAATTACTGGAATATTTCTACAATGTGCAAACGATGACATAGTCCACAACTTTCATTCATTCGGTCTCTCTATCGGTTGGGAAGGACATCATTCTCAGGTCGCCGTCCAACAGAACGAGATTTTAAGAGGCACAAATTATTTGCCATAGCACTGCGTAGATTTTTCACACCGGCAAATTTCCCATGAAGACCATAAAAAATAATATTTTTTCTATTACATCATTAGAGCAAGATACTCTGTTTGCCAAGAAATAGCGCTATCGCTCATGTATATCTACAAGAATTTATTGCCATTCTCGATATCTAATTTGTAATAAAGAGGTAAAGCCTTCTGTGTTTTTGCTCTGAACGATGATTTAGTGCCGTCAAGGAGATCGTTGACTGCATATGACCTATAAACTGCCTGTTCAAACGTTTAAGTTATAAAGCCCCTCCAAAACACAAACGAAGAAAACGTTATGAGTACGGGTTTAATTCTATCGTTTAATGGACTACATGCTTGTGAAACTTGTCATAAAAACACTCTGAATACAATCTGGTTAGTCGGCTACAGAACTGTCATACTTGTAATTTAATGCCTTAAGTGAATTTTCAGTTTTCTCAACTTTTCATTGAAATAGCAACTATAAATATGATCAACTCCATTTAGTTCAATCTAATTTCTAGAAGTTTATTAGGTTGTTATATAACATTAATTATATAGATGTGCGGGTTAAATGTTTTCAGGATGTGTACTTACATAATCAGTTTACAGGTCATGTTTAAATAAGTCTGTTTAGAGTCACACTAGGTAACTCAATTAAACAAGAAGCAATGTCTTTGATTAACAAATACATTCACCTCAAATGTATTTAGGAATGGTCCTCTGCCTTGTAACTATATTATTCACCTTGATCAATCAGTTTAAGTTATCAACCTATTGTCCACTAGTAGAAGCCATTTAGGACTCAGTCTGGAAGTCTTCTCTGTCACATGTGTAATTGAATTAAAGTGACCACTCTGGCAACCCACCTGGCTGGGAAGCCAATGTAATGTAATTATATATGTGAAGGTATATAAACAGAAATAAAGGTAGAAGTCAGTAGTCAGTACTCGCAGAGAGAATACTATACTCTGATCTCTAGAAAGCAAAACATGACGTTATGTTAGGTGGTGGAGATACCTGCTATCCCCAAGTTCCTCTCACTAAAATGCCAAGCGAATGAAAATCTACAGCAACAGCTAGATACCCCAGCATTCAGAATTACAAGTACCAACAAAAATGGAACACTCAGCTAGAGAAGGACCTCAACCAGAAGCTGATCCCCAAGTACACAACCTCCAAAGGTTAAATGACCAACAAAACAGCATGAGGGTGCCAGCAATACCACAAGGAGTGAGCATACAACATTTTACAGGAAAAGAAGATCCAGCGAGGTGGATAACACGGTACAACAGATTCTGCAAAGCAAGGCTATGGGATGAGCAAACAAAACTCAACCACTTCCCACTGTTTTTACAAGGAATAGCAGAAGAATGGTATGAACAATTGTTACATGATATTCAAAACAATTATCAGGATTTAGAAAAAGCATTCCTGACAAGATTCTCGTCACACCCTTTTGCTTATGACAAACATTCAACAGTATTTAGAATAAAGCAAGAACCACATGAAAAAGTCTTGGACTTTATTACCAGGAAAAGAACTTTAGCCACACAAGCCAATATGACAGAAATAGAAACTATATCTGCTGTAGTGAATACCTTACTACCGGAAATCAGAACATTTGTTATGCAGAAACAGCCCAACTCACTACAGGCACTTGAAGAGGCAGCTGCACTAGTAGAAGCATCTCTAATGGCCACAAACTCGTATGAAAACCCAGTGGGCAAAGAAACAACAATGGGAACCATTCCCTACCACCCAGTCCAGCGGTCTCATCAAACAATTCAGCTGTACCCAACTGAGCACTACATAAACCCAGCCCCAAAGTTTATATACTCAGCCCAGCAGTTCACGAACCCAATCCAACAGTTCTGGAATCCAGCCCAGCAGTTCACGGACCCAACCCAACAGTTCAGGGATCCAGCCCAACAGTTTATAGACCCAAGTGTTCAACAGTTCCATTCTGCACCTCAGCATGAGTACCAGCATCGTGGACGACAGCGGTATAGGAAACAGCCCTGCATGCCATACAGCCGTCAACAAAGAGACAAAGCACCAACGAAACACAAACTGAACCAGTGTGAAAATTGTGGTAAGTGGGAACCAACTAAACATAAGTGTCCAGCAATAGGTAGACAATGTCACAAATGTGGCAAATTCAATCATTTACAAGTTGTGTGTAAAAGCAAAGTACAATAGGGGTACGCGCACAGTAGTAAACAATCAGTGAACTCAAAATTTATTTCGGAAAAAAATTTAAATATATCAGCCTTATTAAAAGCAAATCCATTGCATCACAATTTGGTGCAGGTGGTAATTAACAAAGTCCAAACATTGGCTCTTGTAGATACTGGTGCATCTGTTTCTGTTGTCTCAAAACATTTTCTATCCAAATTCCTCCCTGAGCTTAAAGTGTATCAACCCTCTACCTTAAGGGTTATCAGTGGTGTGGGCGGAGAAAAATATAGGATACTGGGCTCAGTCACTCTTTCTCTCTCAATAGATGGTCAAAGTTTCAATCACACGTTTCACATTTTTGAAACATTGCCAAGAAATATTATCCTAGGTGTTGATTTCTTAAGTGCCAACTCTGCCGTTTTAGACTTAGACTCAAATCTTTTAATCTTCAAAGGGAAATCTTCTGTCCACACTCACCAGCCAAACCACTTTGGTCTGGCTAGAACCATTTCTGATGTCACTATACCTCCTAGAACCATAACAACAATAAACCTCAAAATGTCCAGACATAAGCAGGTGAAGTGTCAGTCAGTATTACTGGAACCTGTAGGGAACAAGTATTTTATATCAAGATGCATCTCCACAATGGATGATGGTAAAGTCAAATGCTCAGTTTACAACCCAACAAATACGACAATGAAAATTTCAGGTAATACTGTACTAGCAAAGGGGTTCACAATAGAAAATGATAACATTTTGAATTTTGAGGAAACAGAAAAGCTAGACAGAGAGTTAGAAGAAAAGACTCTAGCTAACTCAAAATCAAAACTCACAGAAAATCATAGTTCGTTAAAAAGTACTGGAAAGAATGCCAAAGCTGATGAAAAGGCAGAAATAGAAAGGTTGGATAAAATACTGGTTAATGTAGCAGACTTCATGGGAACAGAAATGGGTAAAAACCACCAAACTCAACAAAATAGGCACATGGATGAAGGGAAAGTAAAAATAGCAGAAAGCATGGGAATCAACTTAGAAGAAGCAGATTTAGATGACTACCAGAAGCAACAGCTTTTAGCCCTGATAGGTGAATATCGCTCTGTCTTTGCAACAGACCTCTCTGAGCTAGGTAAAGCAGTCAATATACATCCGCACAAAATCATAACAGGTGATGCACTTCCACAACGCCAAAGGTTCTACCGACAAACTCAAGACAAGAGAGATGAGACGGTTAAGCAAACAAAACTCATGCTTGAAAATGATATCATAGAGCCATCAACATCACAGTGGGCTGCACCAGTAGTTTTAGTTCAGAAGAAGGACGGTACATACAGGTTTGCTGTGGATTACAGAAAGTTGAACAATGTCACACACCCTATAAATTGGCCACTACCCCGTATGGAAGATATTCACGAGACAGTTGGAGAAGCTCAAGCAAAATTCTATTCCTCTCTTGATATGGCCTCAGGCTACTGGCAAATACCACTCGATCCGGAAACTAAGGAGAAAACATCGTTTGTCACACACCACGGTCAATTTCAATTTAAACGCATGCCGTTTGGGCTTCGGAACGCCGGTACTACCTATCAACAAATTATGTCCCAAGTGTTACAAGATCTAAACTGGAAAATTGCTTTAGTCTACATCGACGACATCCTGGTATATAGCAAAACATTTACTGAACACCTTCACCATTTAGAGCTTATATTCAAAAAGCTTCAGACTGCAAATTTGACCCTAAAACCAACAAAATGCAAATTTGCCTGCAAGAAAATACACTTTTTGGGCCATGTTCTATCAAAGGAGGGCATAGAAGTAGATCAACAGAAAATTCAAGCAGTCAAATCATTTTCAACCCCTAAAACAGCCACTCAAGTTCGCAGTTTTTTAGGTCTTACAAATTACTACAGAAAATTTGTTAAAAATTATTCCAAATTAGCAGCACCTCTCCATGCATTAACCCACAAAGGCAAACGTTTCCAGTGGACAAATGAATGTGAAGTTGCATTTCAGTTTCTAAAACAAGCGCTCATGTCTACTCCAATCCTTGCATTTCCTGACTTGTCAAAGTCATTTATATTAACCACTGATGCTTCAAAAACAGCAATCGGCTATATGCTAAGTCAAAAGGATGAAAACAACAAAGAACATGCCATTTCTTATGGAGGCCGTGCTCTCACGAGGAAAGAAAAAGAAAGTTCCTACTGTCCCTCAGAACTAGAATGCCTAGCCTTGATAGAAGGAATAAAAGCATACAGCCATTTTTTATCAAACCACAAATTTACAGTCTATACAGATCATCAACCTCTAACATGGTTAAACAGCAAAAAGTCATCAAATGAAAAACTAAAAAGATGGAGTCTTTACCTTCAACCCTATGATTTCAAGATTGAGTACACCAAGGGAAAAACAAATCCAACAGACTGTCTCTCAAGGCAAGAGTATCAGGAAAACATCAATGAAGAGGACATCGAAGACAAATTTCATGAAGCAGACATAGCAGTTGCAGAAACAAGTAATGATCTCCGAAAGACGAAAGAAACAACATTTATTTATCAGTATGATGTTCCCCTAGTTGCAGCACAGGTTGGTGACAAACTCAGACAGGCACAGCGTAACTGCCCAGAGATAAGAAAAATTATAGAGGATGTCAAATCAACAGAGTACCCTAGAAGTGATAATCAAAGTAAAAACAAAATGAACTATTTTCTGGACGAAGGAGGAACACTACATTTCATTCATCAAGACAGAGCAGAAAGAAGAAAAGGTGGAAACAGAACAAGGCACCTTCTAGTAGTGCCACCAGAATATCGCAATGAGCTTTTACAAGCCTATCACAACTCGCCATCAGGTGGAGCACATCAGGGTTTTAACAGAACTCATAGTGCTGTTCGTCTAAAATACTATTGGCCATGTATGTACAAAGACATACAGCAGTATATACAATCATGTGACACCTGTCAGAAGTCAAAGAGACAATATCACGCACACCCTGCACCACTGCAACCTCTACCTGTAACAGAAGTAATGGAAAGATGGCACATTGACATCTTAGGGCCTCTCCCCAAAACAGAAGAAGGATATCAGTACATCCTTCTTGCAGTAGAATCTTTTTCCAAATATCCAGAAGCCTTTCCATTGCGCACTCAATCTGCAAAAGAGGTTGCCGAAGTCCTTTACAGTCAGGTATTCACTCGATATGGTGCTCCAAGGTCTTTAATTTCAGACAGAGGTCAAAACTTTCGGTCAAGATTGGTTCAGGCGATTTGTGATCTTTTTCAAGTTAAACAGGTATTCACAAGCAGTTATCACCCTCAAACAAATGCTGTTTGTGAAAGGACAAATGGTTTTATTGGCCAAGCTCTTCGATCTTATGCTGATAAGAAACAAACAAACTGGCCAATGGTACTCCCTGCAATTCTCATGGCATATCGAAAAACACCAGGAATAGCGACAGGCTTTTCACCATACTTTCTATTGCATGGCAGAGAGATGAGAACACCTTTTGATGTGAAAATGGCGCCGAAAGATAAGCTCCCAAACTCTATCAGAGAATACGTGCAAGACCACCTAGAAACACTAGAATGGGGTAGAGATCAAGCAAAGAAAAACAAAGAAATGGCAAGTACAGCAAACAAAAAGCACTACGATAAGAAAGCTAAAAACCCAACATTTCAAGTAGGTGATGAAGTTCTCCTCCATGTACCAAAGCCTCCCCCGGGTCTCAGTTCCAAGCTTCACAAAAAGTGGCAAGGACCATATCGAATACATCAAAAAGTAGGGCCTGTCACATACAGAATCAGAAAATGTGAGAATAATGAAATGCACAGAAGCCCTGTCCATGCAAATAACCTGAGACAGTACCATGAACCTATCATCCCTCAACAAAATAGACCTAATTGGCAACGTCAAACAACCATGCCTGTTACATCAAGACAGCAAGGTTTGGTGAATGAAGAAGAGGATGACCCAGTCCGACAAATAGAAAAGCTTATCAAATGCTCATGGAATGCCAAATATAAACAGTATCAGTATAATGTGAAGTTTGCAAATGAAAAATCAATTGTGAAAGGTGTACTGGCTGATGACATACCAGAAAGATTCAAGAAAGAATTCCATAGCACAAAAACCCATGCGGGAAGGAAAAGAAAAAGACCACCAATAGTAAGATATCAGAATTAAAATGTGGTTACAGAGAAATGACATAAAAAGTGTTGAATTAGATGTGCATAGTGTTTGAAGATACAGCAAAATAATAATAAAAAAACTAAAAAGGGCAATGCAAAAATGCACAAGATGCGCACTTGTGCAAACTTCAAGACTAGAACCTAACCTAACAACAACAAACTAAGGTACCATCTATACCCTCTTCTTTACATCTTTTGCTGAATGCAATCAGAGGTGCAGGCACTTTCTGTATTGTATTAGGCTGTGCACAATCTATCCTTCCATCTTTAATTTCTTGGGTACCAAAGTAAGTAGTTGTGAAGTTGGGAAATAGTCCATCCAATAACAACACATAGTAAAATTTAACAAATACTGTTGTACACAGCCTGCTGGTAAGCAACACAAAATATGACGTTAATGTCTGTGAAAGCTACACAGTGCATTGGATGAATGAAGTTATTTTAGAAAATCACAAACGTAAAATATCAGTATCAGCACCAAGGAACAAATTGAATGAATTACCATAACTGGAAGAAATATGGAGGAAGCAAATGCTAAATAAAAAAAAAACAGGCAGGAAAAATATATTCCCGTCATAAAATGCAAATCAAAAGCTTCAAAAGTGAAATAATAACAAAAAAAAACCCCTACAACTGTATACATTGTATGCCAGCACTTTGAATAAAGAAACAGTTCATAGTAAATATTGTTGTTTTCTAATGTTTATTTTTATGGTCATACCTTTCAGCAAACCCCCCAATTCTCATTTGTGCATAATACAAAAAGTTCAGTTTATTTTTGTACTTATAGCACCAACTTTTGCTTTTCCTTGACCTTCTTAGTCTTTACGTGATTTGTCAGTTTTTGCCAACGTGGCTTAAGTCTTACATTTACCATAAACACAATGTCTGTACCTTCCTACTTTGTCATCGCACTTAATTGTGGATGCTTTTAATGGATGATCAAAGTAAAGATGTTAGAAAGTCTTCCAGAGTCTTGGTCTGACAGGGATCAGTCCAACAAGTTTAAAAGAGTAATGCACATGATGCATCGATCATAAAGCCCTAATGGATATTGCTAGAGAAATACGTCTCAACAAATAGTAAAACTAAAACATACATGGAAACAAAAAAACGAGTTCATTGATATTATTACTGTGCACCCTATGAGTATTAATGGTAGTAGCTGGACAAATAAGGTTCCCACTTTACCAAAAGAACTGTACTTACATAAAGGAAAAATGTAAAATCAAATAGAATGTAGCTGTTTAGAATTATCTTTTGTGTAAACATAAATGTGTTGTCATACTGATAGAGAAATATAGTTATTAATATTTATTTCAATTTGAAGTGAGAAAATACCATGTCATATCATGTCTTTATAATTATTGCTTGTGTTTAATGTAAATTTACTTGTACATAGTCAAAACAAATAAATAATGTGTACATGTAGTTGGTGTGTATAAAACCTAGAGTACTTGTAATTTAATGATAAATATGAGGACATATTTAGAAGGGCCCCAGGGATGTGTCATACTTGTAATTTAATGCCTTAAGTGAATTTTCAGTTTTCTCAACTTTTCATTGAAATAGCAACTATAAATATGATCAACTCCATTTAGTTCAATCTAATTTCTAGAAGTTTATTAGGTTGTTATATAACATTAATTATATAGATGTGCGGGTTAAATGTTTTCAGGATGTGTACTTACATAATCAGTTTACAGGTCATGTTTAAATAAGTCTGTTTAGAGTCACACTAGGTAACTCAATTAAACAAGAAGCAATGTCTTTGATTAACAAATACATTCACCTCAAATGTATTTAGGAATGGTCCTCTGCCTTGTAACTATATTATTCACCTTGATCAATCAGTTTAAGTTATCAACCTATTGTCCACTAGTAGAAGCCATTTAGGACTCAGTCTGGAAGTCTTCTCTGTCACATGTGTAATTGAATTAAAGTGACCACTCTGGCAACCCACCTGGCTGGGAAGCCAATGTAATGTAATTATATATGTGAAGGTATATAAACAGAAATAAAGGTAGAAGTCAGTAGTCAGTACTCGCAGAGAGAATACTATACTCTGATCTCTAGAAAGCAAAACATGACGTTATGTTAGAACAATGAAGACTGTTCTTTCAATATGTGAAAGTTTAATATCTGCTCTACTCACGGAAGGACAATCATATTTGATATAATAATACCCCTATTGTCATACACTATTTAATCTATCAGTGCAATCAAGCTCGAGAAGAAGACTTAATTAATAACTGCATAATTAATCAGTTAATGAACAGGTGGAATAATTATCCCCTCTCTCTCTCTCTCTCTCTCTCTCTCTCTCTCTCTCTCTGTGTGTGAAAGAGAGAGAGAGAGAGAGAGAGAGAGAGGGGGGGATAGAGGGGGGATGGACCACGAGAAAAATCCCCCAGTATACGTCCCCAAATAAGGCCACTTTATAATCATTAACGGTGGTCAAGTAATAACCCAGTCTCCTCTCTGAGACTGCGGTACATCATTTAAGCCGACGCGGACTTAACGGTGACTTCACATTATTGAATTATTTATGGCACAGTAGTCAACAAATAGCGTTTCGTCAGCTGCAGTAGCCTATGTAATGTCTACAGTGGCAGACTTACTGACAGTCTGGAACCGTAATATTCAATTATTGTACACACTTCAAATCGTTAATAGATTAGACTGGCGACTTCAAAACATCAAGAGGGGGGTGTGGGGGAGGCAAGTGAACAAGCAACCCCCCCCCCCCCCCCATATTATGGATTTGTTGCGGTTCTTGTTTAAACTCCTTAAATCCTCTTCTTGATCTTTCTCGTGAGGGTGCTAGGCATGGGAGATGAATCCGCCATTTTGTTAAAAAAACTGTGTGTGTGTGTGTGTGTGTGTGTGTGTGTAGGGGGGGGGGTACAGTTTGGCCATTAACCAGAGTGGATCTGGGGAACGAAACGTAATTAGTCCGCCGAATTATTTAACATAATATTTAACGTTATAAGAACTGCATGAAGCCAACTATGTTCACTGTAATTACCTTCACTTGATGAAAAAACTGCTTGTACGACGAAATTATAAAATGGACGGATTCGTTACAAATATTATACCAGAACATATGGAATATCCATATTCAAAGTCATAAATTACCCAAATTACAAATGCTCAGATATCTCACCTGTAAACTTGAAATGTGATCCCTTCAATGCTTACATTGTAAACCCTCGTTTTCTTTCTTTCTTTCTACAAATGACTCAATCCAAATTAGTCACATTTGAATTCATGAAAACATTGTCACGTACTAGACCATAAAAAGAACAGAGAAGCTGTATTTTCAGTACGGTGTCGTCAAGCCGACGCTTCAACCGGTGATGAATATCTCAGTCTGTTAAAACCCCCTCTTATCGCTTTCTCGGTCGCTTTAACGGCTTCTGTACGTGTTGTTGTGAACCGTCCTCCATTAACATTAAGTCTCCAGCTTTAAGTCTACCTGGTGACCCCCTGGTGACCTCGATGACGTCAGTTCCGTCAGTCTCACCTGTATACACCGGCCTTTGTTAACGAAGTTATCTTCTGCGCATGCTCAAAGGTGCTTCTGTTGATAATATTATCTTTTTGTTCTCTCGATTTATCGGAAATTCTTCGCCAGGGTTAGCTAGTGAAAGGGAAATCAACATGAGTAATCAGCTGATATTGTATGTGTAGGCCTACATGTGTTTGAGTTTGTGTGCGTGAGTTGATAGTTGGGGGGGGGGGGGGGGGGGGGGGGGGGGAGGAGGGGGTCTGTGTCTGCAAATACTGCAAGGAGGGAAAGATAACGAAAAAATGATAAGTGAAGAAAATGTTCCGGATGTGAATGTATTTATTTTTATTTCATTTATTTATTTATTTATTTATTTATTTATTTATTTATTTATTGTAATTCGATTTTTGGGAAAAGCCTTTCAATGTTTGTCATTTTTAAATAACCGCTAATACCATTAAGCTACTGCCAGCATCGATCGAATTCTAGAAGACTTTGCAAGTCTTGTGAACAGGTGTAAGACAGGGGTATAAAGAAGGCGCGTGCCAAAATCTGACTTGAGGTCCTGCTCTTTAACACCCCTCTACCCAGAAACCAACATCAACAAAGTAAATATCATATCTCCCTTATAACATTGCATTGCTTTATAATCTTTTTTATTGTATGAAGCGAAACGGGGAAAAAAACTGAGTTAAAACGTATGACCATAAGAAATTTGAGACTGTGTCACGACTTTGACGAATAAGAAAATATTAAAAAGAAACACAACTGATTATTTATGTCTCTTCTCCCTTTTACTTCCCTTACATGAGTTTAAATGAATTTGTAGTATATAATAAGATTTATAAACAGCGCTCTGTCTTTCGTGTAGCGCGGTTTAAAAGTAGATTATTTTAATAGTACTTAAAAGTATTACAAAAATTTAAGAGATTTGTGACAAAGATAACTTAATAACATGCGTTTGTAAATAAACCTCTAACTATTTGTCTTCCAACACAAAAGTCAGCTTTTCAGAAGGCACCCCCTTTTTTCTTACTCTTACATGAAGTTTTGCGGACATTCTGTACATTTGTCTTCTTTTTCTGTAGGCCTACATGTGAAGCAGTTGTTACAGATAGCTGACATAGCGAAACTAATTTATTTATGTGAAAAGCAAACATTGCAACTGAATGCAGTTATTTGAAATATGTATATCGTCACTGAAGTGATTGATTAAAAATACGTTGAGTTTGACCAAATTTGGTCTTTTTGATGTTTGGTACTGATGGCCAATTTTTCAATGCTCGCGTATTTATTTTTGCAGTGTAGAACCAAAAAGGTATAATAAAATTAAAAAGAAAAAAATTTATATAATGAGAAAAAAAAAGAAATGTCTTCAGCTACATATTTTCAGAATAATTAACCGTTGGGGTTTACTTTGAAAAGATTTTCATCCTTTTTAAGCACGCCACAACGTCATTGTATTGGCAGAGCTCAACTATCGCATTCAGAAGATAAGGAATGCAGGTGAGAATAATGACGTCATTACGAG
This sequence comes from Lingula anatina, assembly GCF_051362555.1. Classification (NCBI taxonomy): domain Eukaryota; kingdom Metazoa; phylum Brachiopoda; class Lingulata; order Lingulida; family Lingulidae; genus Lingula; species Lingula anatina. Next base: position 14,508,590 of record NC_141774.1, on the reverse strand, counting down.
GAAGCGACCAAGGTCCCGGATGTCTGATTGCCATTTTGAAAAACAACCACCTGCAACACGAGGGGCGAGGGTGAAGATATCAAGCCAACCGATTGAAAAAGAGGTAAGCGTTCCTTAAACAATTTGAATACACAGCAGATACTATTTTACGAAGCACAAGAATGTCGCTGTGAAAATTGGACCGTGTGTGACGCCTGCTGGACTTAAATTGTAATGCGATACTCGCTCATTAAATTATTCAAGTTTTTTTCCCGGTTGCCGGTTAGGTATGTTTGGGTGTTGCTTAGATGTCCGTGTATTTCAAGTCCATCACATCACATAAAACCCAGGTGCAAACTTGGTATGACAAATGCCATTTGGGTTGAATTTTATCAACGTCTGTCTGTCTGTATCTATAGCCTATTTAAAATGATTATAGGTTGCAAGATTGATTGTATTATTCATAGACAGGGTTCAGAAGAGGACGAGGAGCTTATTTTTGGCCTGGATAATTTTCCGACTGTGACCGTCTATTTAAATCCGCGTGCCGTTAATTTTAACACATTATTCTGAGTTTATTATGGGTATATGTATGAAATCGTGGCCATATTGTAGAATGGCATATGTTTATTTTTGTATATGATTAATTTTCTTTGTATAATTTTTGTGGCCCACCAATGAATCATCGTATAATGGCCACTTTACACTCACTTCCTGGCTACTCGTCAGTTTTGTGGACAGCATTTGTGCTTTAGGCAGCTCGTACTTTCTTTAAATATAAATAAGTTACATGTTATAATTATAATACAAGTGACATTTCCTTGATTATTTTGAGTTGACAGCAATTAAAATGTTGATTGCACTTTTCATATCTTAAAAAAGAAAGAAAGAAAGAGAAAGAAAAACAAAAAATAGTAAAAGTATAAATTATTAAAAACTACTAAAAATTCTGTCTTGAAGTACCAGTAACTATTTCTCTTGATGTTAGGACACTATAGAAAACTGATCATATAGCAATAAGTAGTTTTTGTATTTTTTTTTTAGCATGGACGTGTTACTAAATTATCTCAGTATAGCAAACTTGGTGTAAAGCTATATGCTTTTGCACTTAACCAATAAAGTATGCCTCCCCCCTGGCTAAAGAAAATATATTGACACATTCTATGACCAATAATAATTAGTGCTCTTCTTTTTCTGTTTTTGAATGTTTCTCGAAGACGGTGCTTCACTGACCAAAAAACATTGTCTAGATTAACAGTTGAAATGATTTTAAAAAATCATGCCTTTTGTTTTATTTAGAGAGAAAATAAGATGGACTGTATCACTACCATAGTCTCTATTTAAGCAAAGTACGGCAATGCTGCCTAAGAGCTCACATATCCAGGAAAAGTGGGATAATCAATAAAGATGTCGTATATATTTATGCCAAGCTGGGAGGGGGCAGATAATGAGGGGAAACTCAATAAAAACACACTGCTTCATTTGTCCTAGCAGCAGGGCAGACTTCACAGTGTAATGGATACAGAGAGAGGTTGTGGCGGATTGAGGTGGGGGGGGGGGGGGGAGACAGGAAGAGATCATTGACCCCCATTAGGGATTGGGGTGATTATGATACAAAGCTCAGTAAAAGCAATGCTTCATTTCTCTCAGGAGCAGGCCCAATTTCACAGCATTAGGGAGATATATGTCATTTTAGACTGTTTTTGGTGGTAGTTGGTTTGTTTGTGTATGTGTGTGTGTTTGACCTTCATTTGGGATCGGAAAGATAACGGAAAGGTAACGATAGAAATTTCAATAAAAACACAGTGCCTCATTGGCTCTGCCAGCAGGAGAGAATACACCATTTACAGCAGATAATTTTTGAGCTCTCATGAAATGCAACTAAATTTAAATGCCTGCTTTAATTTTTATTGAATAAGGAAAATAAGTTGAAATGAAAGTATGGCTGGTAATAGTAAAATTAAATGTTTTAACTTGATTGCAGACCAAAAAAAGTAAATTTATAGTTTTAGCTTTTTCATAAAAAAAAAGAAGTGGTAAAATGAAAATTTTATCAAAATCCAGTAAACTATGAATATGAGCTGTGTTCTATAAATCCATATTTTATGAGGATTTGAACTTGTTCACCCATTTATTTGTGGGAACAGAAGAAACATTTTGTCTCTTGACTGCAAGGCATAAGTACTGATTGTTATTTTGAGTCTTTCACTTATTTGGTCACAAGCAATCTTCTACCCTGGATGCAAGCTCTATAAAAAGACAATCACCTATTTATCCTTTTCTTTTTTTTTTTACTTGACTGTCAGCTGAAAATTACAAGGTTATACGAGAAAACAAGAACAAGACTACATTCAGCTAAAACAAAACTAATCTTCACATTTTTCAAAACAGAAAGCCGACTCCTCTGATGTCCAAGCAAAACAAGGCACTGCCACTGTAACCAGAGCTGCTATTATTTCTCCTGCCGTCCATTTCGCATGTATTAGTATTGTTATCGTGTTTTGTTAAGCATTCCCTGTGGCGATGAGCTGACCACCTGACTCTGTTAGTGGCCTTTGCTGAACCCTGCCTTCTTACCTGTTTTCAGCTGGACCCTGGACCTCTACTGGGCTCTTACCTGTCTTCAGCTTTTGTTGATGTTGTTGTTGAAATAGAAGTAATGTGAGAATCATGATGGAATAAAAGCATGAGACGTGGCTTGATGCACAATGGGGAGTGGTTAAAGGGACTTGTTCTTTAAGGCTTGGTGGTTATAGCCTCGCTGATGGCTTTCCTGTTTTGTCTTACACCCCATTTCCATAGATTTTTAGATCGACCTATCCCTGTGGGGAGTCTCACTAGATTACTGTCAGCTTGGCCGGCTTAAGCGTCTGTCTTTAGATCGATCTAAATCTCTGGGAAAGCACCCTTAATGTTGGCATTCTTTCTTACGATGGTCATGCTTTAAAACCTTGACAGAAATCTTCTAGACGGCTCTGGGATGTGCTTGGAGGATGGTATGCTTTATCTGTGGTCATTTTGGTTTTAGAAATTGTTTGTGAATGTCTCATATATGTCAAAATACTATTCATTATTTTAACTCTCTCTCTCCTCTTCTCCTTCCCTCCCTCTCTCTCTCTCTTGCTCCCTGAGCTTACCTCTTCCCTGGCTTTTTTTAGTACAGTAAATTATTTAAGAAGCCTTTCCCCCTTTTTTTCACCCACAGCAATCACCCATAGGATGGCATTAACTTGAACTGAAAATATTTTAAGGGAGAGTGTTTTACATGTGATAAATTCAACTGGCCATTTTAACCCTTTGTTTTGCCTGAGGTGACCCATCACAGTGAAGTGGGCAGCAATTACAATTAATAACTTACCTTGATAACAGGGATTAATTGACAGTGAGTTAAGTGTGAACACTGTTATCTGAAAAGACCAAATGCTGGAAGTGAAAATTACTAGTGTGGTCACTGTAATCTGTTATGGGTGAAGGCGGTCACTCTGTGGTCAGTTGAGGCCTGCTACAGCTATGATAACAAATGTTTTAACGTCATGATTCAATATTTTCAATATGAAAAAATATCAGTCCTTCAGATACATTATTTTAGAGTTGTAAAAAAGAAAAAAATTCTGTGAAGCATTTGTTGTCCCTTTTCTGTAAAGAAAAGAACTAAAAGGTCGCCTGTTTTTCGGTTTTCTTGCTACTGCTCAATAGAAATGTTCTAATTTTAATAGTTTGTGATTTTTTTGGAAAACACGATAAATTCACAATATTCTCTATTGAAAAGATCCAGTTGTCTCCATCATTGTAGAGCACTGTGATGTAGAGGAGAAGTCACTAAGTGGACAAGGAAACAGCTGATTGACATCTCATCTTGATATAATATCACAAAATAATTGTTCAGATAGATTAAACTGCATTTGTATATTTTGAGACGAACACATGTCGCTGTTATGACATGAAGATAAAATTCCTAGGCCTATTTGAATGGGAAGTCACCAGGCTGTAGCTGAAATTCCTAGAATTGCATATTAGTAAGTGAGAGGGCATGTTTCTGTGGAAAGCTTTCCTTAAATGTGGACATGGTGCATGAAGCTAAAACTTTTGAGTTGTACTGAAATGGGCGCACATGTCCTGTTGATAAAGCTTGAAGATGAGGAGGAAATTATGTACACCTGAAGATAAATACTAGTACACTACACAGGAAAGAACAGGAATGAAAGTTAATGATAAACATGAACTATAACTAGATAAGAAATTAATGTGAGCAGACTGCCTAGTGTTATCAGGGCAGGTGCTTTGTATTTGAAATCAAGCAGGATATCTCCAGGTGATAGGTTTCCTGTGGCAGCTACACCTGATACCTGTGCTCCAGGTATGCAGTCCCAAAGCCACATTTATGATATAATCTCTCTCTCTCTCTTCCTTCCCCTCCCTCCCTCCCCTGTCTCTCTGTCTCTCTCTCTCTTTCTCCTTCTTTCTCTCTCTTTGTCATTTTAAAATAGTCATCCACATGAATCTTCACTTAAAATAACTGACAAATTGCCCATAGTTCACCTGTATCAGGACAAGGTCCAGCCCTGTCTTTAAGGTGGTCACTCTTACCTGACCACTGGCGGTGTGTGAAGTCATATGTCTCTAATTGTTTAGCATTATCTCTCATTGTGCGATGGCTTATTTCATTACTTCACAGTATCTCTAATTAGCATATTTACATTGTTAGGTTAGCGCTTTTATGTGTAATTATGTACATATTGCCGGCAATTATCATTTGTGAAACGTGCATATTTGTACACTGCTTGAGGATTATGTTTGAAGTTGGAGTGGTTACATACTGAATTGGTTGAAATAACTATCTTGGCATGATTTAGAATATGTTAACCTTTTGCTCTTCAAAGACTCAAGGCAGTATGTGTGTATGTTTGGGGGGGGGGGGGGGGGTATCATTACCAGTATCTAAGCAGATATAGTTCTAAATAAACCTCAAGTCTAAGAATGGTTGTAAGGCACCGAGTCTTGTTCGCAGACACATTGTAGGCTTTCTTAGTTGGAATCCTTTGTTCCATTGTCTCGTATGATGCCATTATACCTCCTTCAATATTAATGACAATATCAAGACTTAATTTATTGATTGGATAGCCTAGAAATGCACAGACCTGACTGTAGTAGATGGTGGATAGGCAGATCATTTTAGACTAGGTTCCTATACCTAGAAAGATCTAACAGGTTCGATCCATCTCCTAGGGGTTTCTTGCTAAACTGCAATCAACTTCAGCATCTTAAATGTATGGCACGCCTACTGGAGCTGCTAAATGATAATAACTTACCCCTTAGCAGTTCTAAGGATTGGGGGTTTCTGAAGCTTTTTATTCTCTCTGTTTTTTGAAAATAAACTTTTGAAAATCCCATGTTTCTGTTCTTTTTTCTGCAACAGAAAGCCTGTTTAATCTCAATGTGTTAATTAAAATTATTTATTTATTTATTTATTTATTATTATTATTATTATTTATTTTTTTTTTTTTGAAAATAAGACTTGCCCCAGTAAATTTTGGTTCAGGCCAGTAGATTGCCATACTCTGGTGACCCTGATGGACTATGAGTTGAAAAGTATTTAGCACAGACCTTTATAATTTGCAAGAAAAGAGTTGTTTATGTTTTGATCGAGTTACTTCTTATTCTGTGTTCAATCTGTGGAAGTTTTTATTGAGCCTAAGTGTAAAATGCTATTCATTGTTATTCGTATAAAAAACAAAAGAATGGTAAGTGATATTTTGATTTAGAGGAAATGACTTGGTGAAGTAAAAAATGCTGTTGATGTATCGTTTTGCACTGGAATTAATCTGGGTAGCTTTTTTGTTGTTACATTTAGCAAATTGCCTCTTGACAAAGTTTTGTTTTTTAGGCGTTTAAACAAAACGGAAATGTGAGAAGTGATACATAACACTTGGCCGTGTTACCAGAATACATGAAGTGACCTCAGGACAGAGATTCTTACAAATTTATTTCTCAAGATGGCCTCAAGTATGTTTTCTGCTTTGTTACCTCATGGCTGTTAATTATTGAATATTTATCTTGTGGAATAATTAGCTCCGTTTTCCTGATCATGACTGCTCTCAGGCAGTTGTCACTTAATATTGTGTGTGTGTGTGTGTGTAGTTTTCTAATACAACAGGCTATATTTGACTTGAAAAATTGCACTGCTGTACTCAATCATTGAGATTGCTATAAATGACAAAGCCACTAATGCATTTTGAAAAAAGATATTTTACATTTTTACAGGGGAGATTTTTATGGCTATTTAACAAAATATTTTTACGAAAGTGGGACCTAATAAAATGACACAGTGTACATGTAATATATTGGACTTGGGCATAAAAACAATTTAGTCCAGATTAACCCTCATTTGTCATTATATAATTATTCAGTATTGTTTGCCATTTATGGGCTGCTTACTCACTGTGGCCAGTCTTTGTTGAACAAGGTATATCAGGCACAAAAGATATCATAGAGTTGATATTACTCACTGTTGGATCACCTTTATCTCCTCTGTGGTCCCCTGTTATAACTACATATATATCCTGAAACTGGATTACTCATGTAGATGAATATCAATATAGATGTCTGGTGGGAGACAGTGGGTGAAATATGGTTGGTGCAGTCTCAATATTTTATGGTCTGTTTATGGAATGGAGGAGAGGGATATTTCACAAGAGCAGCGGGGCAGTTATTTCTTGTTGTTTAGAGTGAGGTATGATATTCGTGTACTGATGGATTTATGAAATGCGCATTACTGGGGTTTGAAGTTGATACATTGTTGCACGTATGGAAACATTGTATGAAGTAAAACTTTTGTATATGTTGAGACTGTTGTGAAAACTGGCACTGCTGAAAGTCCAGGTTCACAAATGATTTTAAAAAGACAAAAATAATGATGTTAATTATTAAATAATGCAAACATCTAAACAAATTATTTATTCATTTATTTATTTATTTATTTATTTATTCGGTTGGGGTGATAAAGAGGTGACAAACAAAATGTGATGACCCGCGATAATCCAGGTGAAGACATTTATAATGGAGGTATTGTGGTCAATCTGGTCATGTCGTACATGTCGCAACCTAGGTGTTATGTTCTAGCGTGGCACGCAGGTCACACATTTCCAAACCTTTTCACATGCATTTTGTTCCAAATGGAGTGCTTGAAGTGCCTCAGTCTGCTATGGAAATTAAACATAACACATTTGTCAGTGCATGATTGAATATGGATTGAACATGACACTTGATTTCCTGCATGGAATATTTAGAGACAATATGACAAAATATTGCTTTTCTAATTACGTTGTCTAATCTGCAGTAAGAATTTAAGTAAGGATTAAGAGAGACATAAAGTTAATAATAAATGATGAAAAGAAGTATATAATATATAAGTATACAATGCAATTCTCTGTATGATACAACATAAAAAATATCAAAAACTAAATCTAGAGAAAAAGAACACCCTCTCACTGTAATGACACAAAACCTGCAGATCAATGTTTGATTCAGAATAGACATTTTTTCAGCCACAAGGACTGTTCATTGCCCTTTTAATTGTGACTTCGCTCAGCAGGTTTGCCATAAATTCCGTGATCTCTTTATAAGGCCAAGGATATCAGTCACAGTACTAGTACTTTGCCAATATATATCCATTTCTTCCTTCTTACAGTTGATTGTTTCTGTGCCAAATGACTGTGCTTATAATGGAAGATTAGTCTCCAGGTTACGTAATACGGCAGGTATATCAACAGAAGGGGTGTGTTAGTTTTAAGCCATTTTAAAAGATGCCACTATGCAAGTGCAAACAACCCTGTATAATAGGCAAACAATCAATATTATTAGCAGTGCTTATAACAGTATCGGCAGGTTTGCAAGATTGGATTCATTCTTGCTTGTTTTGGGTAGGTAAACATTTAATGTAAATACCTGTGCTTATATATATATACAGTAAACTCGTTAGCGTATGAGAGTGCGTAATTACGCGTTGTTTTGCTGTTTTTACGCATTTGCTGGAGCCCCAGCGCGTACGAATACGCACACCTTTGGCTTTGAAGATCGGCGAAGTTGACCAGTCCGTTGACTGTTGACGGTCAGACTCATGTTGAAAATGTCATAATTGATTCCCAAGTGTCTCATTTTTTTCTTAAGATATTTGAATTACCCGACTAAAACATGCTTCTTTTTTCACTGACCCGCAGAGGATGACGTAATCTTCTCTGATTGGTCATAATATGCAAGTTTTAGGTCAAAGCACGTGTGCCTCTCTTTAGTATAAACAAGGTATGAACAACGATGAAATGATCGTTTTTTTATTCACATAATTGTTCAACATTTTAATTAAGCAACCATACGTTTAGGACCAATTTAAATCACTCGCCCAGACCAAATACTTTAGGCCAGTAACCCTTGTGACTTTTGTAGTTTTAGTCGTCAGAATAAATTTTTAGTCGCATTTGACGAGCGGGCGACCGGGAATTTCCAGCTCTGCTGATTACCAGTGATGACAAAATGACGAGAAAAAGGAAAAGCAAAGGAAAAAAACAACAGTCAATTAAAAGGTTTTGTCATGCAAGGTAGGCAAAGTTATTTACTTTAGATTTCAGAGTCCGACATACCTACTTGCGATGGTTGCGTTTCGCAACTAGTTTTATCAGCCGGGCAACTAAAATTTAGCTGGTAGTTGCCCGGAAACGCAAGTGACTTTCGGCTGTTCACTTGCCCGGAAAATTTGAAGTGTAAAATTTATTATCACAGACAAAATAGATCGTTTATTATTGGCAGTCATTTGCCGGTTGGAAACAAAGTGGTTTGCAGCAACCGGCTAGCTCCAAATTTGGCCAGCTTAGAAAACAGTTGAACTTGAAGTGCTGCGCTAACAAACATAAATAAAAATTATCTTTCAACAAACTGTGAAATAATATTTCTAGTAATTATTTACAAATTGAAAGCAAAGGTTTAATTTTTATAAACAATTTAGTAAAACTTAAAAACGACGGGTGCCTAATGTTCCCGACTTGACCTACTGAGTACTTTTTGTCGGCATCAATTTTAGGGAGAAACACTAGGAAGAGTAAGAAGTATGAACATTTTGATTGATTAGAATGGCTACATATGTAAATTTTGTGTCCCTTCTCAAATAGTATACTAAAAAATGCTTGTTTGACAGAGACGGATACTGGGTGACTACTTGTCAGTGTCCAGACATTTTGGCGCCGTTCTCTATCTCTCCCTCTCCCAACTATTACAGAGCGCTTGTTTGACCTAGTTTTTTTAAAAACTTTACTAAGGAAGCAGTTAGGCCAGGAGCATTTTTAAATCTCAGTCAAGAATAGATTGTAAATTTTTGGCTATGAAGTGCAGTCGTACTTGTTGTATTTTGATTGTTTCTGTGGTAATTTAAAAGCAATGTAAAATCTCTAATAAATTACATGTTATATTTTCACCCCCCCCCCCCCCCCCCCCCCCCGATTTTTGGAGAAAAAGCCAAAGAAACAACACTATAAGGCGACATAGTAATTACACCTTGATGAGCATTTTTTAATTTCACCCCTTGATTTTGAAAATTACCCCTTCTTTTTTTGGGCAAGGGGTACGGTACTCCCTTAGAAAAATCCTACCGAGTGCACTGTATATAGGTTGTTATTAAAAAGTCTGAATTCTTATAATTAGCTTCTATATATAGTCACAGGGGAAATGTTTTTAATGTCAATCAATAAAATTAGCTGTTATCATGTGCAATTTAGTAGGATAATAATAATAATAATAATAATAATAATGTCCCAAATGCATATGATACTGTGGCATTCATGAATGTACTGCAATATATACTAAGATACATGACAATTTCATGTTGTTATGGCAGTTTTTGCTCATAACTCAGTTCAGTTGCCTTGCAAGCTTCTATATAGAGACAATGGACAATTTAAGTAGTGGCAGTGGTGGAGGATCTTTCTTTCCAGTAACCTGCATACTTTCTTATTTGTGACAACATAGGTGAAGTATTGACACTTCTAATATTATCCCAGCAGCTGGCTTGATGAAGGGATTTTTCTCATGTTATACTGGTAACAACACTGTTAAACTGAAAGTAATGACAGTCACTGCCTGTGTCATGCATTTCAGGTGACTGACAAATTTCACACTATGACAACTATCAAACTTCAAGAAATGACAGTCAGTACATAAATATATATCACTTTTCACTTTTAAAAGTAGCCTCAGATTCCAGTCCAGTCAAACTTCAAGTACTGGCAGTTGGTGCAATATCTCACCCTAGCAGCTGTACCAATGGCTCCCCCACTTCCTACCTGTGGTGACAGCATTCAATGGGGTGACTAATGCACCCTCAGCACCCAAACGGAAGTGGGTCACTGACGCTTATCAGTTGTCACTGTGCTAAATCCTAGCTGTGACACATTTAACAGTTATGTGCTGTGGAGGGGAGGCTGTGATTAAATTTTAACCCGAGTGTCGGTTTGATTTTGAAAGTTACAGGCCAGGTGGTGCAAGTATAGTTAAGTACAGATTACAGTGGATGTTTTTAAATTTATGTGCCAGTTTTGTGGATATTTTGATGAAGTTTGAAAGGGTATATTTATACAGACAGGTGAGGAGAAATTCTACGCTCAGGATTGATTGGGGAGATTTTTTTAAATGGGACCTGTGACAAGAGCCAAGGTCTGAGGTAACAGAAGAGAAAAGTGGACACCTAAGCTTTACCTCACAGTGGGGGAATTATTGTTATTATCACAAATTTTTTAACAGCACGATACAACCAGCTACTTGGAGGATCCAACATTGAGGACAGCTAGCACACAGAAAGTGATAATTAATTCATTGTGTAAGTAGAATTTCATGTTCAGTCAATTTGATAAGGTTATCAGTGAAAGAAGATTCTTTTGCTTTTACTTCAGAGGGTAGAAAGATGAATTCTAAAACGAGCAAATACATATATTTGCAATTTTTTTCGCACTTCACAATTCCTTCACAGCTGTAGCAAATTCTTCCTAAGGAGAGGACATTTTTGTGTGACATGTTGAATGGTGTTTGCAATATTTACAAGTAGACATTAAGGCAGAGGCCAGTATGTCCATCTTCAAGAATATCAAGTGGCCATTAACTGACCCTAGTCCAGTGTAGAATATTAAAGACCATTGTCCAGTGAGTGATTGGGCACATTTTATTGTTGGTCAATATATAGCGGAATTATCTGGGAGGACAGGTTCAAAATATACTTCATTGACCACTTTCCTTAATGACCTCTGTCCTATAGTGAATGCCAGGGTCTGTACATTGAAGTGGTCATTTAAGGGATATATGGATGGTCAGTTGTCATTCAGACCAGGTTCAGTGGGCTATTGATCTGCTATTGAGCACTTGTATGAATATGCAGCTTTGTGCTGCATTGTTCGTTAGGAATACTGTGTGGTAAAACACTGTCACTGGAGCTATATATTATTATTATTATATGGGAGAACACCTCTTATGTTCGTGAGATGTTTTCAAGGCATGCATATTAATTGTGACTTTGATGTGGCAGTGTACTATTTGACATGCATACTCAGAGAAAACACCCACATATGAATGGTGGAAAATTGTGAATTTTACAGATACTGTATTTTTAAAGTCATGATTTCTTAAAAGTAGAACACTTCTATTGAGTGGTAGCAACAAAATTAAAAAGACAAATTAAAATGCGCCACATATGCTACATAGAAATATGAACTTTGTGATTACATATATGTACAGTAGGTATTAGAAAATTAGATAATTTTGACCCATTGAAAAGATCGAGTAAGTACTGTACTTTCTGATATGTGCTCTTCATGATTTATAATGAGTGTTTTCACATAAGACAAAGTATGGTGCAGGAGTCATCTATATTTGAAAAGATCCTGAGCACTGTGGGATATCAGGGCCATTCATTGATCCATCCTGGTTCCAGTGCTTCAGAAGAAGTGTTCATTCACTTCAATACAAACTAAAATCATTTTAGGTTTGACTTGTCGAGAAGGCAATATATACTTTTATGGACACCAAGTCTTTTCCCTATAGCAGGTGAACTGTCCAGCTGTCATGTGGATGGCCACCGGCGTCATCATTTGACATATACTTTCAAGGATGGCTGGAAGGCTTACAATTTTTTTTTAAATGACAACTTGGTTTGCCAAACAACCATGGACACGTATCCTTAGAAATTCTCATAAAGTAATTTGACCTGCCCAGCTTGTATGATGCATCCCAGTTGAATAAAACTACTGTACTTTCTAGTGCATGCTGTATTTCAGTCATGACATAATTACTACCAAAACTCATAAAAAACAATAAAAAACAATAATATGTTTCAATTAACTGTTATAAACCTAATGCATGCTGAATGCATTTTGGCCCTCAGTGAAGTCTGAGCAATTTCAACGCCATATTATGAAAGCAGACACCTTCCAGACTATCATACATATGTCACCTGTCAGCACTGAAAGACGAGAAGGCAGTTTTCATATCTTCAGGATGAAATGGAATCTGTTCAGCTTTGGATCAAATAGGCTGGAAATTTTTTGGTGTAAGTTGGAGTGTGACATGATTTTCACTTTCACATCGGATAATTTCCCAACAGGAAGGATTTGGTTTTGATTAAAACTCTTGTATATGTGACATAAGCCATGGTCTCACTCAGTGAAAGCTCTCCTGTCAGGATGAAATGGAATCTGTTTCCACTTGGGACCAGTAGGCTTGAAAGTTTTTGGTGAAAGTTGGTGTGTGACATAATTCACACTGGGTGATTTCCCAACAGGAAGGATTTGAAACGTGGTTTTTGTTGCTTTCTCCAAGTCATTCTGACATTGCTCATCTGTGCTATTGAGGAAGGTGCTGCTATATGCTGCTTCAGTGATAGAATAGAGTCTTAGTATATATATAAGGATTGACTTGGCAGTTTTTATTTCAGATCTTTCAGTGAAAGTAATTTTGATGACTTGTTTGTTTCATTTTTACTGCAGTATTAAACCTAGCACTGGAATATTGCTCATCATTATAGTGCAGAAAGATAGTATTTTAAACCATTTCTGAATCAGTAATAGGACATTTAACACATGTGTTTGCAGTGTAAGGACACTGGTGTTTCAGAACTCTACATTTACATTTACATTACAAGCATTACGAGCAACAGGAATTTTAATCTCTGTTTCGTTTGTGACTCAGGCCTTTACTTTGAGGACCCTTACTTGGCTTATCTTGGCTGCCTGATAAGGTAAGGGCGCACATGATTTTGTGTATTTTTTTTCTGTATATGTGACAAGGTGATATACCAGGTTGGTGTTGGATGTTATTCAAAGATTGTTACGAAATTATTGATTGATGCTTTTCTCTGGAGCAAATATTTTTGAATTACTCAGTCTTGATTTGCTGTTACGTCCCTTTGGAATAGGTGCATTGATTTAGAAGGCAAATGGTTGTTTCTAATCATAGTAAGCAATAGATTTCTGCAGAAACTTTTGAAAAACATGGGTTAATTCTTTGAAAAAAAATCAAAATTGGCTGGAATGTGTGATGTGTAGAAGCAATGTTACAAACATATATCACTTAATAACAAGAGGCATGATGGGGCTACTGAACATAAAAGTGACACACTTTCAAGTCCTGTGTTAAACTGAGACATTTACTGTAGTGCTCCGAGGTGACATTGCGTTAAGTGTCAGATTAAAATCTCAGGTGTAAAATAACTGGTTTGCTTATTTTTGTAAGTCAGTGGATTATCCAGGATGAGGCTTTTCACAGGATTCAGGGTACAGGCTATCCAAAGTGATCACCTATACAGAATTTCAGGGAGTCCAAGCCGTCATTAAAAACAAAATAGTAAGCCATCCAGCTGTCTGATCCAGAATATGGATAAAGAACACTTCTTAACTATCACTAGTTAATACACATGGGGAGTACACCTGGAGGCTCATTTACCATACTTTATTTTTCTGTATTGCTCTGCTAAAGTCAAATTATTTCAAACTCTTCCATCTCTCTCTCTCTCTCTCTCTCTCAATAGATAGATCTATAGACAATACATCCATTCGTTTCTAACTCAGGTGTTTTATCACCAGCTGTTTATTGGCCTACCAAATATGGCGGACGACGCGGATGACTCATCCATCAATCGTCCATTACTTTACCTGCATCTTTTGTGTTATGCCAGTGGGCGTCATAAATAAGGAATCTATGGAAACTGGACACAGTTTTTACTGGTGCTTATCAGTGGTTTAGTGCAAAGTGGTACCTTAACCAAAGGAGTTTCATTTATGCCTATTGAGGAGAGTCCGAAATGAATTAGATTCCCCTTAGTAGTCTCAATGTGGTTGATCATAATAGCTGAAGAGTCTTCAAAATGAGTCTAAATAATCAATGTTCATGTGTGTCAAGTTGAAGAAAGTATCTTTGAGATTTTCACAGGGTGGTCCCCACTGTCTCATGAGAAGTCTTGGGGTCAGATCTATTTTCTAAAAATCTGAAAATCTATTTGCGGTATGTTGTGATCACGGTCTGTGCCCTGAATACCCCATGGCATAATTGCGGGCAGTGCGAGCCAGTTACTTCCAAAGCTGTAATTAATTCTCAGCGCTGCCAGTAATTACGCCGCGGGGTATTCAGGGCACCGACAGTGATCACAAGATACAGCAAATAGATTTTTAGAAAATAGATTTTTCATGTGAATGCAGCCTTGATCTGTTCCATTGTAGCCTCCAACAGTTCCTAGTCTGAGAAGTTTGCTTGCCTCATGTTAAAGAACTGTCATGTTGTATTACTAGACTTAAAAGTGTTTGGTCTCCAGGTAAATAGTTTTAAGTCTCCCTCACAGATATAAAATTTCAAATACCTTTTCATATCATTTTGGAGACTATGAAAATACCACAACAAGACCCTTATTATAGAAAATAAGCATTTTACTTGATGATTGTCTTTATTAAAGAATCTTTATTAAAGAAAAAAGGAATGAAAAGGAGCGATTTGGCTGAGCAAGAAAAAAATTGCTAGGTCTACCCCAGTCGTAACAGTCATATAAGACTACAGATACTACATGTGTGCAAAACATGCTTCCCTTTTGAAAAATAAAGGTGAAAAATATTCCAAAAGTTTGTACCTATCATATGATGCCATGTGCATCTGTAGATAATGTTACCTTAGTCGAGACATAATTAAAGGGCCAACATGCGCCCGCCATGTGACTTGGGATGCTGGTAGCAATTCATTTGAAATGGAAGGCACTCAGGTACATCCAAACTTGTCTGGAAAGATACTAGTAATTTATTTTTATATCTGGGTCATTTAAGAATTGACATTTTTTCCAAAGATAAAAAGAAATCGGTCCCACAGAGCCATGCATTTCAATGGACAATCTCACCTGACCCTAGCTGGGATACTAAGAGAAATATGTTGTCAGTGCAAAGGCAGAGAAATGTTTAGAGAAATATGTTGTAAATGCAAAGATACCATAAAGAAATATTCAGAGAAATATGTTGTAAATGCAAAGATAGAAAAACATTAGGAGAAATCTGTTGTAAATGCAATATAGAAATCTTCAGAGAAATTTGCACCAAAGCAAAGATAGAGAAATATTTGGAAAAATTGTATACTAGTCAATTCAAATGGGGGGGAGGGGGGGCATGGAATGTCCTCTCTGTGGAAACATCTTACCATAGCCTCTTAAAGCGCGAGTATAGAAACAAATGGCCTCAGTTTGACAGAATGTAATCACACAAAATCAATATAAGATTGAGATAGTGAAAACTGACTGTAGTCCCAGGGAGTCAGAGGTCAGCGTGCCTTCGTGGGTGTCTTCTCGCGTCGTTTGAATGTTGTCCCAAAAAGCAGGTTACATAGCTGATGATTTGTGGGAGTATGCAGGGGAGCAGAGTTTTGAAAAGATTTATTTAAAAATCATTAATAGGGAGAAAAGAAAAAAAGACGAGATTTATTATAAATGTGGTCTTTAAGGATAGTGTCAGCTTGTGGATAATTTATGTGACGCGTTTAATTTTTAAAAAAATAATTGTCTTCCAGTGAACATCCATTCTGTACTAGTAATCATTTCAAAGTCAAAGTGCACTTTTCAGTTTGTGCAAGCTAAGTGCACTGATAAAGGAATGAGACTTACATTCACAAAATTCATGATAGGTTGACACAGTAAAATTGACCTCCCAAGGTTCAGTTACTACTTGAGTTAACTAGGTCGAGGCGTGTTGTCTGTATACACCTGCAACTTTACATAAAATTACAGTTGAACTGTTTGAAAGAATTGAGTGGGTGGATTGGGCCTTGTAGGGCGTCTATGCTAGACGTGATATGCATAATAAAGTAGTCCTGTTACCTTGTAATTTTTTGGGAGGAATTGACGAAATACTTTTGAAAAATTGTTGTATAATTTGATATGACACAATGCAAAGTATGTGTGTAACCGTGTATTGTTTTTTAATAGACTTGGCAAGATACTTTTTCACCTTTAATCTGATTACACTTAACTGTTACTTGTATGGGTGCCAAGTTTGCATGGATCACTTTCACGAAGCTATGCCACCCCAATTTTTCATTTTAGTTATTCATACAAAAAGTTTTTAGTGGAAGCTTTACCCAGCTGGCTTTGTGACACCTTCAAATCAAAGTATAACCAACAAAATAGTATTTTGCCAAGAAGAAATACAGAATGAAATAAAATATTATGAAATTCAAATGCTGACCAGTCCTAAATGGCATACACAAGTGGTACAGTCCACGCAGATTGTCGCCCAATGAAGAGAGGGGGCATATTGTCCAAGTTTTCATGTTTGAGAACCAATCTGTAAGACGTCCAAGCAGTGTCAGCAAGTGCAGTTATTAAACTTAAGATATTTGAATAAAATTAATACAGAGTATTTTACAAAATACTATTTTGTTGGTTATACTTGACAAGGCTGATTTAAAGGTGCTACAAAGCCAGTTGGTTCCAGCTTGGATTAAACATTTTTTATGTGAATAACTAAAATGAAAAATTGAGAATTCAAAGTGAAATATTGAGGTGTTTCAATTTTGTGACCAATTACCATAATGTCTCAAATGTATTACCTGTGGGGAAAAAATGCACATCTGAAGTGCTGCTGGCATTCCACGGCTCTTGCTCTTTGTTGCTGTGCCACCAAATTTCTTTTGAACCCAAACATAGCCTCTTTGAAGTGTATGCAATAGGCAAAGTTATTTATGAGTTGTTTTTGTTTTAATGGTGACAGAGACGAGATAGATCAGACCTTGGTTGACAATTCAAACATTAGCGTTAGGCTTGATCATATGCATGAAGGGCTTATAAATGATTAGAATTTGGTTCAGGCATGATTGGGGATTTCTTCTAGTTAGAAAATCAGTTATTCGTTAAGACTTCTGATAAGGGTGTAGCCTACATTTGCTCCATTAAAACCGCTGAAGTCATAGATAAGATTGAACCTCTCTCCTTCAGTGTTTGTTTATGTGTGTGCATGTATGTGTGCAAAGAAAGCATGTGGAAAGCAATAACAGCCAGACAGTAAACAGCTTAATGCTGCTGACGAGCCGTTTTGATATATACGAGGGACCATGAAGTTGGGTGACTTTAAGCTTGATGCTTTCTTGCATGCAATATGTAACATGAACCACATAACCTGTGCTTTGAGTAATTCTGTATGGCCTTTTTTTATTTTTATACAGAGGATGAGCAAATGTAAATGTGAGAATAATGACAAGAATGGCATTTGATGTGATGAGAATTTTGCCATTTTCGGGGTCGTACTGCATAGAGTTTGCCATATGCAGAGATGGCTGTACTAGTACATAAAGCTGTCATACAGACATTAGCGTGGTCATTTTAAACCTGTTGCCATGGCTACTTTACAGTGATTCACACGGTTGGTGACTTAATAAGCATGGTCTGCGGAGCATGAACAATTAATGTAGAAATTATGATTTATATGTGTATTTGTCCAATAATGTTGGTAAAGATGCCCTTCTATTTGTTTCCCATTGAGGTTCATAGCATGAGGTAATGCAGTTGTCTTTTGCCTATTGATTGGTTTTTCATTAAAGTTTTGACAAGACAAAAGGCCAGAAAAAATTTGGTGTCTTGCTTTGCTTTGCCTCCTTAAAGTCATTCTCAATACTGTCCATCCCCAGAAAGAATGGCCAAGTCACAATGGATGTTTATTGAGGGAACATGGGTTTAAGGGTGGTGGTGGTGATGGTGGTGATGAAGCACCATTCTTTCTAAGTCCAGGAAATATTTTCATCATTATCTTCTGAATGTTCTTTTATGAAACAACTGCCAAGGGCTACTTGAGAAGTTGCTCCCAAGTGATTCAAAACTGAGCTCTAATGTGGAATAATTTATTGATTTCTTCAGTTTTTCATTTGTACACTGTGTTTGGAGAGGGACCTAGATTACAGTGGTCTGTAAGATAAGTGTGATTCCGTCAAGAGGTATTGGCTGCATTCAAGCTTAAAATCTACTGGCCTCTATTGGTAACCAGAATTTTGAAAGGAGGAAAGGAGTCTTTGGTTTAAAAGGAGTTTTTGAGAAGACAATTTGCTGCTTTTGATACATTTTACTCAGGATGATATTGATGTGCAAATTTTGTAAACTTTCAAATACATTGATGTGCAAATTTTATATTCTATGATTTGTTATTGTCCTTGTCATCATGGGCCCAAATTGAATCAGTTTGAGATAAATGAATTGTGATGGTTTTATACAAAGAGCAATGTGCCTCATCTTTTGGACCAATTGTTACCATATTTTAATAGATTAGTCAGGAATTATTTTGGGTTAAAATACACCAGTATTTAAGACAAGACCAACTGTTATAAAGGTTATTGAACACAAGCTAAAATTTTCTCACCATTGGTAGCTTATGCAAGTATATGTTCTTACTCATTGACAGCTACTGCCATCACCAACCATGAACAGGGATATTGGGTGGGGGAGGAGGGGCAATCTACTTGATATTTATGATACCAGGGCTCCGTATCTCAAAAAGTTCGCTATGTTGCGCACGTGCGCAAGCGTCTCAATTCCATAGCCCCGTATCTTGAAATAATCGGTTATGGAATCGAGACACTTGTGTACGTGCCCAAGCGTCTCGATTCCATGGCCCTGTATCTCGAAAGAATCGGTTATGGAATTAAGACACTTGCGCACGTGCGTAACATAGCAAACCTTTCAAGATACGGAGCCCTGGTTGTTGGCTGCTATACCACTTAGCAGTCAGTGAGTGACAACATCAACTAACAGCAGTTTGATGAGGGCCTTCAACCAGGATAATAAAAAATCCAATTTGTGTTCATTAAGATTATTATATGATCTAGAAACCAAGCTGATGAGCATTTTTGTTCAAGACCAACTGTAGTTCTCCAGTTATGTTGTGAAAATTGGTCCCTGGATTTGAGATGCGCCTCATGGTATCCCATGTTTGCTTACTGAGCTACTAATGGGATCCTCACTGATATTGCCAGCCATTATTGATGGTTAACATACAATTTCCATTCACTAATAGTAGCCGAGGCACAGTTTGCATACAGATGAGGCCGAGGCTTCGAGTGGCTGACAGGTTACTGAGTCTGTGACCCCATTACCTGGGGTAACACTTGCCAATTTATCCAAATGCTACAACTGACTTAAATGGACTAAGCAAAATAAAGTTGACTTGTTTTAGTCAAATTTTAAACAATTCAGAGAAAAAAGTAATGAAAAAGCACGTAATTTGGCTAAATGAAAAAATTGCTGGCACCTCCCAAGCATTACCATAACACCATCAGTCTGTGGGAATCATCTCAACTCTGCAATTGACTTAACCGAAGGACAGGCCTCTCTGTGAAATGGATCCCAATGAAAAGCACTAAAATTACTCCCATTTTAAACATGTTTAAGATAACTTTGCCCCTTCCTCCCCACCCCTCTAAAAAAAGGCACTAAGTTAATTTTAGAATTGTTAAAAAGTAAATGAAGAAAATGTGTCACACCACACCTTACACCCTTCCCACACCCTCTATGTGGTGTCAAGTGCAGGGTGTGGTTAGGGGTTTTTCTAAACCCTCCCCTCTCTCCTGATTCTGCCAAGGATTTTTAAAATTACTAACAGGGGCTTGGCTGGCAAAATCTGCCATTGTGTACCTTTATATTGAATTGTATTTATTATTTTCAATTTATTACTGTTTATCTTAATAGTATTTTGTGTTGAAAGATTAGCCATCATGCATTTTTGTATGGAATTAAGTTATTTAATTTAATTTATTACATTTTTAGGGTGCTCATGAAACCAGGTGGTTGGTGAAGATAGAAGAAGATAATTTATCCTAGAATTTTAGGGTAAAGTCCTTCTTTTGATACAATATTTTATTGTCAACATGATTGACTCGTGTTTTTGGTTTTATAGTCAATTGGATCATCTGTTTGTCAGAAATAAGTCTCATTGTATAAGTTTCATTGTTTAAATTCACTGTTTATAATTGGTCTAGTTTCTGTTTTATGTGTATTTTCTTTGATGTCTGTTTCACAGTTGACTTTTTGTCAACAATGCAATATGCATTTAACTTAAATGTGGTCAAGGGTAATGCATGCCAAAGAAAATGGTAAGTGCAGTCATTCTGCTTGAATCAAGTTTTTTTTACCATTTCATTTTCAAATTGGCCAAATGATAATTAAGTTCTTTTCTGTGTGTGTGTGTGTAGGTGTGATTTCACACACTGTTTATATTTATTTTATTATATTGAATATTTTATTTTACAGGCTAGAACAGAGAATGACCATGATGAAGGCAGCAGCTGTGGTGATAGCAGCTTTCTTCACTACAGTGATAGCACAAGGTAAACATACTGAACTCTGCATTGTGTTAGGTTGTGACAGCAAAAGAGACCAATTGCATCAGGTGTGCCAATTGTGACAGCAATGGGGTGCCATTGTGTTGGTTGAGACAGCATTGGGGAGCCATTGTGTTAGTTGTGACAACAATGGCGAGCCATTGTGTTGGTTGTGACAGCATTTTGGAGCCAATGTGTTGGTTGTGACAGCATTCTGGAACCATTGCGTTGATTGTGACAGCATTTTGGAGCCATTGTGTTGGTTGTGACAGCAATGAGGAGTCACTGTTTTGGTTGTGACTGAATGATAAAACAGTATGAGCTATAAGAATGCTATTTTGGTGAAAACTCATTGGGTTCCTAAGGAAAAAATGTGCATGTGGCCGGTTTTATTTTATTGTATTTTTCAACAGATATGAAATTGACTCAAATGTTTCTGCTGAACAAAAGTTCATAAAGGATTGGGTTAAGTTTGTGATTCTATATTGATATGCTATCACAGAAAATGGGACTGTAGCAGATGAGGAAGCAGTTGGGGGTAAGTCCACATTGTTGTCATCAGAACAACTCTGGCATGAGAGAATATCTTTTTTTGTTACCAAACATGCGTTAATTGTCTCCATGTGGGTCATTATTGATGTTGTCATCGTTAGTTGTAAGATTGTTCAGATGATAAATAATAGGCAAATGTATTTATGTTGACTATATGAAATCTTCCCCTTTACCAAATAAGACACTGACAATAGATATTAAGAATTAAAAAAAAAAGAATTACACAATTAGTTACAGTTACCTTGTGTTGTGTTTTTTGTCACTATATACATGTGTGCATGGTAGCCTTGCATGTAACTGAAATTAAGGTATACATAGCCAGCATACATTATTTTGTCAAGACAACTGTTTGGTGTTATTGCAACCCCCTGAGTTTTTTCTTTGTGAAAAACTAGAATTAAAACTTGCTGATTCCTGGCTAGAGCTAGGGCTGGCCTCAGAGAAGCCATCAAATGGAAACATGGTTTTAAATTGGTCTTATTTTTGACTGAAAATTGATCTTAACTTTGACTGAAAATTTCATTGAACTTTGACCTTAAATTAAGCAGAGACACTCCACCTCCTTGAAAATATTGCACCTTCTTTACACAAAAGCATGGCTAATAGTTAAGATTTATAGTAATTTTTTCTCAGTGTACTAGTCTAGAAGTTGGTACTGAATAAAAATTGCATGTGACCTGATGTTTTAAACTTTTAAGTTAAAACTGCTGTTGTAAATGTTGAATGGCATAATAATTATCGCATTTCAGAAAGGGATTTTTGGTGTTCGGGAACAGTGAGTCCTCTGTTTTCTCATGACGTAAAAAAAAAAAAAGAAACAAAAATTTCAGAAATCAATAGAACATAGCTTGATTTTAATGCTGTATTTATGGGAAAGGCTACTGAATGAAGTGTGGCATGTGGAGCCTAGAAAGGCAGTGTTTGATGTTATAATAAGCTCATTATGCTGGCCCTGAACCAGCATATACTTTGTTGCCTGACATTTTTGACTTATGTTTTATAAAGTAAAATGTATAAATACATGACATTGATTGTGTTGTGAATGGTGAAAGATTTGTTGGATTTTTTTTAGCCTTCAGAAAAAAGTCCTTAGCTCATCAGAGAGGAAGGGATGAGAGATTTGCTTACTTGCATGGAAACCTTTAACTATAAGTTGATTAAATGTTACTAGCTAGTTGATAAAATGTTACTAGGTTAAAATTTGGCTGGCAAATATTTCTGCCTCTTTCACTGATTTTTGAAAAAAATTTAATCTCTTTCAGACATGAAGCTGCCTCCAAGATTTATAGTTCAGCCAAATAGACAATACTACTTTAAGATAGATGATGCCACTTTTACACAGGAATTACCTTGTCGCGCCGAAGGAATCCCTGAGCCTTAGTAAGTGTATACCATAGCAAATAAATACATTTTCGCTGCTACCAAATACTGACTTTCTTTTAAAACAAAAATAATTTAAAATGAAAATACATGAAAAATATTAGGAGATTGTTTTTCAGTTGAATTGGTTATTGCTCATTTACCTTCTAAACAACTGAACTTACTGAGATACCTTGTCCTCAGACAAGCCAATTTTAGTAATCATATTACATCCTTTGGCAAAAATTATTTAAAAAAAGCCTCATTTATTTTTTGGCTAAATTGAAATATGACATGACAATTTAGCATGGCTTGCTGACATGGAAGATTTTTGAAGAAGTTGCCATTTTGATATTGTATATTTTTTTCATAACTGCTAGTCAGAATTGCTTTTTTTTTTTTTTTTTTTTTTTTTTTTTTTTTTTTCAGTTAAATTTATTTAGTTTTCAGCATGTAGGTAAAATTAACCATACAAAACTATGAATCTGAAATGATGAATATTTATTTCAAATACTCCACAGTTATGAGTGGAAGAAAAACGGTGAGTTATTGTCAGTGGGTACTAGAGGCTGGAATTACAAACCAAACAGCGGCGGCACCATCAGCATCAACGGCCCAAGTTTCGGTGACGAGGGGTATTACCAGTGCCTGGCCAAAAATACTGACGGAATGGTGGCAGTGTCCACAATTGCCTTCTTCCAAAGATCAAGTAAGTATACAAACTGCTGGCCTTTGATGGTTTGACTCGTGAAATATGAAAAGTTTAAAGCACAGATATTTGTAATGATATTTTCCATACCCATCCCAACTGTCCAATGTTTTAAAGATCATAATTTTGGAAATGTAATGGATATGTTGAATGAAAAATTAAAGTGGATGATTACATGAAAAGTATTGAAAGTTCAGAAAAAAATTAAAACTTTGCTGTATTATACTCATCTTATACTTATAAACTTGGACGTCTGTTATGGATGATCATCAATATTATTAACATCTTTTAAAAAATGTGTAACTTGCTTATTTTCTTTGTGTTAAGGGGCCGGAGCTTTTCCCTACAACCAGACAGTAGAGACTAAGGTGGTCCGAGAGGGCGAGAATGTCACCATGGTGTGTTCAGGAAAACCGCAATTCCCCTATGCGGCCCCCAATCCCACCATTCAGTGGGAACTATACACGCCTGCCTCGGGGTCCGTGAAAGAAACCCAGGCCATTCTGCCTGATGATAAGAGGAGACAGGTGGATGAGAGTGGTAAGACTGGCACTGAGGGGATTGTGATTTTAACAGGAGAGAGAGAGAGGGAGGGAGAGAGAGAGGGGGGAGGGAGAGGAAGGAGGGTTAGAAAGAAGGAAGGAGAGAGAGAGAAACTGGAAAATATTTAAAATATGCTTTTTGTATTATTGTAATGAGATATTTTGGCACAGTATGTTACATGCATGGTACTGTATTACAGGTAACATGCTGTTGTTAAGGATGAAATGGGATGTTGTAAATAGATATTGAGCACCCAATTTATAATTTCACCTGAAAATGGGTCACAAATGGTATATGTGGACTGGCTTTAAGTGAAGGGTTGAGACGGCTATGTTCTTATTATCTGAAAGTTTTAAACCCAAATATTTGTCAAATGGGATCACTTTGGATGTGACTTTTATTTTGTTTCAGGAGCTCTGAGGTTTGCGTTTGTTACTAGAGATGACTCTCAACCCAATCAACAGTATAGATGTTCTGCGTACAATTCATTTCTGAAATTATCCGTTTTTGGAAGTCCAATTAAACTTGATGTTGACACTAGTAAGTGGTAGTTATTTTTAAAAAAGCTTATTGCAAAGGAGGATCAAATTTTAGCATTGATGGTTTTGAAATAGTTGATGTATTGCTTCTTTTCAATTACAGAATTTTATTTTATTGTAATTATTTTAAAACTTTGTTCCAAGTTTGATCTTTTATTTATATTTTTTGTTTTTACTGGAAGATTTAAAAAAATCATTGTCTTTTTGAATACATTTTTTACAAAAAACATTATTTAAACTGTGAGCTTACCTTAGATCCATGTTAAAGTTCATCATTATCATTGTCATCTTCATAATTATCATTCCAGCTAATCCCTTGGACAACAATGCCCCAAAGCTGATGTACAAAACTGCACCATCGCCCTCATCAGGACAATCTGTTGTCTTCTTAAAGGGACAGAACAGAACTCTGAGCTGTATTTTTGCTGGAAAGTAAGTAACAGGAGATGGCACATCACTCTAGAAAGGTTGGATTTTAGAAAACAACTGAAGGCTCAATTATTGCCACTATTATATATTTAATAGCTTGCCACCTGAGCCATACTTTGTAGTCACATTTGGGATGAAAAAAGCCAATTAAGATATATATTTCCTCTGTGTCCATATTATTTTTATTGAACTTCTTGTTTTGTACATATAAAATACTCCCTTTGCTATTGGTGTGAAAAAGGGTATTGGTGTGAAAAAGGGTATTCCCTAGGATTTATTCATGGGTTACCTTGAATTCTTGGACCATTTGGTACAAACATTTTTGGCACAGGTGGTTGAAATGCCTCTTTATTTTCAGACCTGTCCCCACTGTTCGCTGGTACAAACTGGATGCCAATGGCAGGGAAATGAATCCAGATGGCATTGTAGACAAAACCCAAAATCTGGCCATTCAAGGTGTGACCTTTGACCACGAGGGCACTTATCGCTGCACTGGGTCCAATACGGGTGGTTCTCAGAGCGCAGAAATTCAGGTTGTTGTGGAAGGTAAGGCAATTTAATTTATGTGCCTTTTCTCTTTCTTGTTTCCTTCCATCCTCCCCTCTCTCTTTCTCTCTCTCTCATGCACTATACAGCATTTGTTATCACTGACATATTGGTTTCATCTTGTCTTGCTTAGCTGCCCCCTATTGGACAAAAACTGGGCTACCTAAGAACACCAATGTTACAGCCGGGGATGACTTCACCTTTGAATGTGGCACAGAGGGGATTCCAGCACCTGAAAAACCCAAGTTTTATTCCAATGGTGTGGAATTGGGTAAGGTTTCTCATTTTTAATATATCAAACATCAGTCTATGGGGCTTTGCAGCAATGAAATATATATTAATTCAAAAAGAGAGTGTCATTGTTTCAATAATGTAAAAATTCCAGAGGTATTATTTTTTGTATGGTAAGGTTCACTTAATTTGTGTCAATTTACCCCCCCCCCCAACCACCACCTGAAAAGTCAAAACCGAATAAATACAACATTCAAAGTAGATATAAGCTACATATATATATATATATAAAGAAAATACAACAACTCTGTAACGAAATTAACAAAATTGTGGTTAAAAGAAGATATTAAACATTAATTTTACATTTTGTCCCCACATCAAATTTCAATGTAATATGATCACATGACTGGATGTCAGTCCTCAGCAGTACAAATACATTCAGTCTTTGAGAAAACAGCTGACTTTCTGACCCTCAGTAAACAAGTGTTATAATTTCGTTATAACCAGTCCCATGTTTGATTTGATAGATCTCAGTCAGCCTAGGATTGTGTATGATGAGCAGGAGCCGACCAAGTTTACTCTGAAGAATGTCAGCAAAGCTGATCTACAGGTGTTCCAGTGCAACGTTAGCAACAAGCACGACTACCTCTACGCCAGCGTGTACCTGAATGTTTTATGTAAGTTGAAATGGCCCGCTTTTTGCACTCTCTAACTCTGAAATGTCTTACCTGGGGCTGGTTTCATATCTGAGTGTTGACAGAGTTGGTTTCACCTCATCTTGCTTAACTGCCCCCTATTGGACAAAAAGGAGGAGATAAGTAATCTTGGTGATGCTGCAAACAGCTCATTGGTCACAGTGCACAAGTATGAATATGTGCTGTATAGCACATGCATGCGTACACATACATACACACATCACAGTCATTGCTATTCTGTTGCCTCCATCACAAGATTCAGATTCAGAATGTCATATGCAATTTGATTATATGCATTGAAACTGAATTTCAAGCTGTCTCTGTTGTCCTTCTTATATTTTCTCATTCATTTTAAATCAGTGGTTTATTTATTTATTTATTTATTTATTTTTCTAGTGAGGACTCAGTTGCTGGTCGATCCTGAACAAAATATTGTCTATGAAACAGAAGATAAGCCAACCAACGTTAGGTTCAACTGCTCGGCCAAGGGTGACCCGATCACACCGCTGACCTTCACCTGGATGTACAAGTAAGTGTCACATCGTAATACCATAGGCCAGTAATAGATGTGAAACTTAACTTCAAGAGCACCCACTATATTTACGTGGTGATTGGTGCAAAAGATATAGGTCTGAGATGGCACATGGCTGTGATTATCAGCAGATAGCCAATGTATTTCAAGATTCTGCATGTAATAATGTAGTAAATAATGCACTGTCCACGAGCCCGATATCACGATAGCATGCCGAGCGACAGCAAGGCATGCTATCGTGTATATCGGGCGAGGGGGTAACAGTGCATTATTTGTCACACATACAAAGGGAAATTGTGCATGTTCCCCACCCAAACCCCCTAACTTTGAATAGAACACGTTGATATCACCGCGCATGGGGTGATATCAAAGAATGGACTTACCCCGCGTTTACTTCCTAATTGCGGTCACCGTCCAATCATTTTCATTTGCGTGAATGGTTTGTGGCTGCGTGTGTATTAACAGGGACATGGGTCATTGGTTTTCTGTGAGTAGTTGGCTGATTTCCTGCCCATCTTTCGCACGCGGCAGTCACTCCGTCTTATTCATTGAATCGGTCCCTGCAATCCTTTTGTTTTGATATCAGCCCCGTGGTATGTATGTATATATACACTTGTCCTCTCAGCCTGTTTTGATGTTCAATTCTTACGTGACATGTGCTAACACCAGACTGTACACTGATATTTCCAGGACATTAGACACTGCAAAATGGGTGCCTCTCCCTGCGGGAGGTCCATACACCTTCATCATGGACGATGACCATGTGGTGGACCTGGACATAAGCCTAGAGAAGGGGTCTGTCCATGTGGAGTACAAATGTGTGGTGGACAATGGCTATGTGCCAGTGGAGGTGCTTGCTTCCTTGAGGAATAAGGATGCAGGTAGGAAGACGGGATTCTTTTGATTTGAATTTCTTTTTAATCTTTGTAATGTTAAAAGTTGCCAGTTTTTTACATTATTCAGATTTAAAATCTATATATAAGAAATCAAGAATTTTATATTAAAAAAATGCATGTTTTATGGGCATCCATTCACATAAATATTTGATGAATCATATATTATTGTGATATTAAGAAATTGTTTATATAGTCAATGACATCTAGTTTTCATAGATTTCACTTACATTTCAATGCAGAAATGAGATTTAAGTCCTGTTAATGTGTAATTTAATCATTCTATTTAACTCCTTTACTAACATAGTTGTCAAACCAACAGGAGGTTAGTTGATCTGTGTTGTATGTGTCACACCTATCAGGGGCGGTATCAGGGGGATGGGTCTGGTGTAATTAAAGATCTAAATTTGATGGATTTTTTTATATTTAATTTCTCTGTTGTAGTTTTGAAAAAAATAATTCTTTTTTAAAGAGACTTAATGTTTTAAATGGTGAGGCATGACTTTTTGGCCAATAGCTGCCAGAGTCAGTCATATGATCACTGTTGTGATGAAGGGTTTAAATGCCATGCCTCATAGGTAAAAAACACCTGTAGTCTCTTCAAGAGCTTTTTTTACTACCTGCTAAATTTTTGAAGTAATATCCATTCTTTAAGTAGCCAGGGTAACCCTACATTGGCTATGAAGTTACATCAGCCCCCTTCCTCTTCTTAATATCCCAGATCCGCCCCTGCCTTAATGTCAGCTAGATTGTTTTTTCAGAGCCTTTGTCAGTACATGTGTTATTTTAAGTGTTGAATGCCATGAAAAGTGCATTTAGTTTTCTCCCAAGATCTCAGTATAAAAATGCATTGCCTTTTAGTTTAGTTACTGGGTAATAACCTTATTTAGAAGTAAATTCATACCTGAGCCTGGCTTTAAAATCTGTTATGCTGATTATATGATGTGCCAGCTATTTGTGATAGGAGACAGTTAAAGTGCATGCAGAGTTTTTGAATGGTAAATTGGCTAATTTGTATCGTTTTATGCTAGGTCCCGCCATATCTGTCATACTCTTTTCATAATTTCTAAATAATATTCATTAATGTGCCTTGTTTTTAATCCAGTCTGTTTAGATGTGTGTGCCTGCATGCATGTGTGTGTGTGTGAGAAAGACATGGAGAGGGTACTTGTCTGTGGGTGCATGCATGCTTATGTGTTTGCATGTAGTATTGAACAGGTCTCCATGAAATTTCACCAATTTATTCTAGGCTCTACGAAGTAAGCGTTTGATTGGTTGGACCTCATAATTAGTATCTATAAGAAATGATTACAATAAACACTTTCAATAAACACTTTTAACAAACATTGTGATTGATTTTATTACTGAGGTATGCATGTGGAGAAATATTAAGTGAACTTTTTGTGGAATTTTGCTCCTATATAAAAAAATACATTGTTTTTTTTTTCATTAGAAATTACCCACCTTCATTCTTTGACAGTAAGATCATAACAACAGATATTGATTTATATTTTACATTTTAGTATGCAAAATGTCTTCATAACAAGAAAGAAATCTAAAAGAAGTCCACTATTTACATCTCACTGTTTTGCTGAATTGATACAAACAAATAACCACACTGCTAACCACATATCTTAGTTATACTTTTGTTTATTATATCAGTCTGCTCAAATTGTGATATATATTGGTATTGATTATATGATTGTATTAAATTTCAGTACTGTCACAGTGGTAATGTTCCAAAGTGACATACGACTCGGATGTTCATAATTGTAACCTTTCCAAAATGCTGCCAGTAATCATAATATATAACTATGTCATTTTTTATTGCAGCGGTTATCGTCCAAACTGCAGAATTTCCTTACTGGATCATAGCTGTCATTTTGGCTATCTTAGTCATAATTATTGCTATCATCATCATCATTTGCTTGATCCAGCGCAATAAGGGGGAGACGTATCCAGGTAGGATTAAGTGAGGGAGTTCGGAAGTATTACTAACACGACTGAAGATGGCGCTGATGCCCAAAGCCAGTTTTACTAATTGACTGAAGATGACAATAGTGCATGCTGCCACTGGGAAAACTTGGGATTTTATTGATTTATTCTCTTTCATTTTGTTTTGTTTCAATACTCACTGAAAAGGTCGCTGGTTTGTGCTGATGCATGATGGGATATCCCCATGGGTGCTATTATTTTAGCGGGGCATTCCTCCACATTTATTGTTTGTTTTTTTTTTCTTTTTGAATGCATTTCAGGTGGTGTTTCAAAATTTTTTCACTGTTCTCTTGCACACAGGGTTGTTGTAATATTGGCTTCATTTGAATGTTGCGCGTTTCTTCTTTGCAAGAACAGCACATTTCGGCTTTTCATATTGTATGTGGCTTGCTTTCCATGTTGCTTTTTCAATTGATGTACACGTTTTTTTTTTTTTTTTTTTTTTTTTTTTTTTTTTTTTTTTTTTTTTTTTTTTTTACAAATCGGCAGAGAATTCATCCCTTTTTCACAGGGTAACAATCCCTGAACCTTTTTCTCTGCTCGTTTCTATGTGGTACCAGTACCCCCTACCCACCTTTCCCAGCCTAACCCCTGTATATTAATGGCTGTTTCCCAATTTACTTTTGAATAGGGGATGCTCTGTGCATTCGTTGATATGTTCATTCATTAATGGGCATCTTTAATATGTTGCATGTTTGAGTGGCTAACTGTCTTCCTCTACATGGTGACTAGATCCCATCATTAGAGCAGCCGCAGCCCAGTTTCCGGTTCCCGCCATTGTCGCCATCAGCCTTGTGGCACTCGTAATACTAATCGTGGTGTTGTTGTTCACTTTGTGTTACATCTCTAAGAATAGAGAAATCAAATATCCGGGTATGTAGAGATAGTGCTTGATTGTTGTCATAATTACTTATTATAATCATACTAACCTATGTGCCTTGTACTTATACTCGTGTTTGGCAGTATTTTTATTTCTTTTTCTAAAGAAAAATGATTGCTATAATGTCAATTGCTATTTAGAGGAAGCATGCATTTTGACTCCTTGGTGTTGTTGTTGTTTTTTTTTTCCATTTGTTTTAACAATTTTAATATTGTTTCCTACTGACTTGTGTTTGACATGACTGACTGGACTAACAGGGACTTGGAGAAAACATGGCCATACATTGTATTGACCCTTTTTTATTGAAGACTCATTACTTTTGGTCTGTTATTGTTGTTACAATCTTTGGTTTAAAGTTAGTTTTTAATCAGATTGAATTGTGTATACTGTAATAAAATACAATTATACTGTAGCAGTAGAAAAGCCCTCGAATGTCATTTTAATTGTTAAATCTTGAAACGATTATAATTAAAAAAAAAAGAATGATGTTGAAAACTTCAGACATGTTTTTTCCCTTTTCTTATTTTTCAATTTTGATTGGATATCCTATTGTTTCTTGGTAGTTTTCAACCTGAAATGCCCCCTGTCAAAACTACCAAACCACTCCTTCCTTACTTTTCCATAACTACCCAAAATAATGTCTGAATCTTGTGAGTGGCCAAGTACACTGAGCACAAAATATAAATGATCCATGTGTATTTTATAGGGCACAAGTAATGGGTGACTCCAAATGTGCTGATATTAATCTATAACACATTGAACAACAAAATTCATTTTGTAAGGTATAATATAAATATAATTATAACCCATAATGTTGATAATTTTTTAAAACTTTTTAAAAAGATTGCATGGGACATTTATATTTTTGCTCAGTGTTTAGTTTATAATATATTTTGTGGTATTAATGTGGTATAACCTGTGTTTCAGTGGACGAGAAAGAGAGAGCAGCGGGTCGTGATCCAGAGAAAGAGCTGGCCGACAGTGGCTTCTCTGACTACAAAAGGCCGTAAGTTCAATTTATAATTTAAAAAGTGCTTTGATGTGTTAGAACCAGAGAATAAGGATGTTTAGTTTTACAATTGAACATGTTTCGCACTAGCTTGAAGCTTATGTTTTAATTATTACAAAGTACCTGTTTTTTCTTCTAGCCAAGTAAAATATTAAATCAATGTGTTTATTTTCTGTCTTTAGAATAATATTTGTCAAATGATAGTACCTTTAAACTTCATCTTTTTTTCTACTCTACATAAGAGTAGAAGATTGCCCCATAACAAAAACTTTGAAATCCTTACCTTGCTGGTATATCAGGTTGCTTAGCAACATTGTTGTCACAGTAAATTACTAATTGTCATGGTAATATCCCAATTGTCTTGGTATTGTTTTTTGCTTGTCCATACATACAACAGTAACCCCCCTTGTTTTAAACAGTCATTCATTTGATACAAGAAATACCTTGCCATAGTAACCTACCACTTATGAACATGAAATATTATACTATATGTCCAAGAAAAGAGGTGTCATAGCAAGTTTTGGTTTTCTTTTTCTTTTGAAATGGGAAAAAAAACTGTCAAATTTGTTAATATTGTAGACAACTGATATCTGCAGATTAATAATGAGGCTTTAACAGTCCAAAAGGGGTGACACCTTATTTTTATCTTAAAAAAAAAACTTGCTAAATTATATAAAATACTAGCTTTATAAAGCCTTTTTCACAAGTTACATTTTTTTGTACAGTTAAAGTTAATATGCACTTATGTCATGTCTGCTAAATTATCTTATTGGCATGCATTATATGTATGGCCACTGCCTCCGTCTGAA
Source organism: Lingula anatina (assembly GCF_051362555.1). Classification (NCBI taxonomy): domain Eukaryota; kingdom Metazoa; phylum Brachiopoda; class Lingulata; order Lingulida; family Lingulidae; genus Lingula; species Lingula anatina. The sequence continues at coordinate 14,476,037 of NC_141774.1, read as the reverse complement.
GTTTTATTTTTAATTGCCTTGGTCTGAAGAGTCAATTTTTTAGTCTGAAGTTTTATTGTCTCAGTATGGGATGTTCGTTTTATGCCTCGATCTGAAATTTTATTGTCTCAGTATGAAGTTTTATTGCCTCAGTCTGAAGTGTCAATTTTTTGCCTCAGTCTGAAATGTTATTGCCTCAGTCTGAGGTTGTATTGCCTCAGTATGGGGTGTTCATTTGATGCCTCGATCTGAGGTTTTATTGCCTCAGACTAGAGTGTCATACTGTTGCTTATTTGTTTAGCTTGCCTAGTGAAGTGCAGGTAACACAATAAAAAAGTACGTCATGTTGTAACTGTAACATGGCTCTGAGGGGCCAGGTTTTGATTTGGGGGGAGGAAATGAACTGATACATGTGCTTTTTGTGAGAATAATACATGAAAAAAAATTAATTCACAGATTTGAAAGAGAAGTATTCTTTATTGTCCTCTAAAGTTCTGACATCTTTGTTGCTGGATGTCTTCTTTGGATATGGTATCTGACAGCACCATTCACTTTACAACAGGCATGATCAAGTTTAAAGCTGTTAACGCTTAATATTTTACACATTGCCATTCCTTCTCTTTTACATAAGTTCTGGAAATATAACCTCAAGAATACATTGAAATTTGTGTGCCAGAAAACAACAAAAATTGTCTTGTTTGCAAACTTTTTGTATTGCAAGATGTGTCAAAAAGTGAATTCATGAGATTATATAATATTTAACTGTCACCAAAATTTCATATTAAAAATTTGCATCTGTAAAGGCACAGCAATGAATTTACAGAAAAAACTTGTAAACTATTTCTATTCTGCTACCTGTGATCACATGCAGTACAAGTGACGCCATCTTTTGTTGCATTTATCACCCACCATGCAGTGCCTTAGTCACGTGTCATTGTTATTTTCAGTGACGCGAAAATCTTTTCTTGTAATACTTATGAGCATGCCCAGTGCTGCCCCCTAGTGTAGTGTTTTATTGCTTGAAGTCATTCCTTTGGTCCCCCATATTGCACTTTGAAATTGTCATCATTTGTGGCATTAATAGTGATACCTAAGTTTCCAAATATTTCAAAATGAAAACACCTCAAGAGTGGCGATATATCAGGTTGTTTAGCTTAATTTTTATCATGGTTATCCCTTTATAAATGATGCTTATAGGCATTTTGATTAAGAACTGTGCCGTCATGTCACTGTTTTCAGTTGCCGACACATTGCCATTGCTGTGCTTCTTTCGCTGATTGCTGACACTGCTTACAGTTTCACTATCCCCCAGTCTGGTCTTTATAGTATTTTTGATATTATTGATTGCTGATCAGGGTCACCCAGCATGTCACCCATTTATGTTGTCAAGCTGCATGTTTTCAGTGATCACAACTTCGTCCTCTCTTCGTTTCATTGCTCTCTAATTTAAATGTTTGACTGTATAAAGATTATGCCGTTATGCCTATTATGTGTATTGTTTGCTGACCCTAATTTATCCCATGGCCCTTGACCTAGATGTGTTGTGGCCCTGTTTAATGTCAGTGATATTAGAGCTATAGTCTTGCCAAAGCATCCTTGGTCTGTTACATTATCTACCTTAACCCAAAGTTAACAGTATGTCAGTCCCTTTCATTTTTATTTAATCAGAACTGTCCTAGTTCATATAATGGTTACCTAACCAAATGGCCTTGAGCTATCTGATATGACCTTGACCTTTTACTAATGGCCTTGACATTTTTTTTTTAAATGACCTTGACCTGTTTTCCATTTTCAGTGATGCTGAGCCAGTGGCTGGCAGCAGGGCATCGTTGACAGATGTGGACAGAGACAGCATCAAGCCTTTGGACAGTGATAACGACAGCATGGCAGAGTACGGAGACATCGACACTGGGAAATTTAACGAGGACGGCTCCTTCATTGGCCAGTATGGTACAGATCGCAAGAAAGCACCCACCGGATACCAGAATGCTGCAATGTCAGAGGTTTAGTTGGTCAGACAAGAGTCGAGGACTTGGACTCCTTGTCACACATTGCCAAAACTTTTGTTTTTTTAAACTATTAGTTTATGACTGTACCAATAATGATAAGAACATGTAGGTATGCTGATGTCACTGCTGGCACATCTGATGCGTTTGACACAATGGGACGTCACAGCTAACGCAATTTAGAATGCTGCTGCTGCTTGCCACTGTTAGCCAGTGGAACTCACTTTGCATTTGGCCAGAAAGTACTGTTTGCCTTGATGAGAAGATTTTATATGGTAATGTCTATGAAGTGTATTGGATTTTTTTTTTTTAGTCGTTTGAAAGGTTGGAGCAAATAGAGGATAATGTGCTTGTGCAAATGGGACTTTTTTTTTTTTTTTTTTTTTTTGTAGAAAAACATGCTTGTCTGGTTGTAGTTATGATGTGATGACTGCTCTTAGAAATTAATTTTAGACATGTATGTTATGGGTGTACAATATTTCCCAATATTTGGAGCCAGGTTGAAGTGTGCTGAGTTGGGGAAGCAAGGAGGGGAGGGTCGAGCAAGTCACACTGGCTTGGGGTAGTATGGTGCTGATTGCAATTCACCAAGTGGCAGAGGCAAGTCCTTGCCAGAAAAAATTGTTCTGTATTTGGTGGCTGACGATGAGACCCTACTCTCCTAACAGAGAACAACCCCCACCCCTCCCTGGCGTCCGGCTCTGACACTTGGGCACCTGCTTGTTTCTTATATTCATTCCCATAACTATATTATCTGCAGTGCCAGAAGCCTGTAGTTAAAGAAAACAAACAATCCATTTTTATTAATATTGATAATGGTGATTTTGTATCACACAAGAAAAAAAATAATCAATAATTTTCTTCGTCATAACTGTGCCTCTTTTTTTTAAAGTGATTACTAGTTTTAGTAATGGCCTTGAAAAGGTGAATGTTCATATATTGAATTTTAAGGTAACCAATTTTATGTGTTGTATTTTACACTTTATGTGCCGTCAAGCATGGGCACCATTTACAAAAGATGATTTTAAATGTACAGAAAAATTAATGTTGTGGTTTGTCACTATGCCAGACTTCATCGTAATCATCAATGCTGCTGTTGTCAGTCAACAAGTTGCAGAGGTTGCTGGTTGTATGTCCAAAAAGTTTTTTAATATAGTGCAAGTAATTATTATGTATAATTCTGATATATGTCATATTATGGTAGTATATTACAGGGAGTGTATAGATTAGACAGCTGATGAGCTTGTATATCAAATAGTACTGCCTTGAAAACATCAAAGATATTTGGGGTATATAAAAATTCATTTTCTGAAAATTTAAACAAACTTGAACATATTTTGGCTCATGTTGTAAACATGGTGTTTGGTAAATATGGAATTAATAGATTAGCTTTATATTTGGTCATTTTATGACAGCATCTTTAGCAGTGCACTTTTTAAAGACAATTATTCGCAAAGGACATTATAGTAATGCATTGAGACACTGCACAGCCCTTTTTCAACTTGAATGAATTCATTGAATCGTGTCCCAGTGAATAACAGTGAATCCAGCATCAGTCATGTGACAGACATGTGACTGGGTAGTCAACAGTTAGAAAGTCTCATGATAGTCATGTGACTGTTATTCCAGCTTCACACATGTTTGTTAGTGCTTGTAAATAGGCTTTCTGTGTATGTATGTACGTATGTATGTATTATTATAATTATGAAGTGTTATCCTAAGCAGTGTCATATATGCGAGAATGATTAGCAGGGTTTTTAGCATTTGATGATTCCGAACAGCAACAGAAACAACTGGGCTCACATCATAGTGATTTTTGTATTAGCCAGACTTCAAGGGAAGAAAAATGAACTCCCAAACTATTTTTTCAAAAGATTTGGTGCTTAATTCTCTAATGAAATAGTTGATTTTTTTTTCTAATTTTAATGAAAATGAAATTAAGGTAATTGTTGCCAATGGCTATAATAATTTATTGGATAGAAATACAAATGTGTATTATTGGGAAATTTCACAGTTTTACACTTCTTGGTCTGAAATATGGTTTGGTTAAAAGTTTGTAGTTTATCCACTGTGACAAAAACTGCTATGCCGATGTGAGCCCGGGATAGTCACAACAGGTTTGAAAGATGTGGTTTATGTTGTGTTGCCATGGTTATTGACATGCCCCTCATGTACATAGTGTATATTTTTTCCGACCATCGGTTGCCATGTACATGTATGAAAGGTGTAACCAGGTGGACGCCCTATATTTTTGTATGTCATTTTTTGCTAAGTGCGATGTTTAACATGTAGCGCCCCCGAGTTTGAGAGGGCCCATTTTATGTCTTCTGTAATACAGATATGTGAAGGAGAAGTGCCGTGGACATGACGTTGGGCACCCTAAAACTTGGGGTGTTATGTGATACATTGTATGGACAAATCCAACCCGAATAGGAGTCTCGGCCCATGAGGCAGGAGGTTTGAATGGATCAAGTTAGTTGCGATAGTATATATGTATATGCACCTTTACTGCCATCTTTGCTTCTGTTGAATGAAGTGATTGAATAATTTTGCTAGATTTTGATCCATTCCGATTAGTTCTGTAGGGTTGCAAGCTTATCTTTTTTATTTTCACAAAATATTTTAAATTTTGATTTTCTTTATTGCTATTATTCTTAAAATTATTATATTATAAAATGCTGGCTATCTATTGCCAGAAAATGTGTACAGTAGACAAATGCAATATCTCTATTTCTTTCAGCTTTTATGTGATTGTTCATTGATTGAATTTTATTTTCAATGTGAAAGAAACTGCCATTAGTAATGCATGCGCTTTTAGGTGAATTCAGTAGTTCTTGCAGTATGTGTTGAGAGTTTAAGAGTGGTTTATTAGCTGTTTAAAGTTTTTAGGTTTTGCTGGAAGTGTGGTGATGTAGGCTGGAAAGTGTATAATAAGGAAAGAACAGATATGTCGAATATTGGCTAGAACGGCTAGCTTTGAATTTTTTTACCTGATGTCTTTTTATCTTTACCTTATATGTAATGGTATCGGTCTTTCTTGCTCAGAAACAGACAAAAAGTATACATAAATTCGCCATTCCTATCTCAATAAAATTGCCAGTCTCAGAAGTCACCAGAAACTTGCCTTCGCCAACAGCATGCTGGGGAATTTCCACTGACTTCTGACACTCGTGGTGCGCCTAGGCCTCGTTTCCAATCAACTTTAATTGACTTAAGTTAGCACGTGGTTTCTTGATACCTTGCGCTTTGGTTTACTAAGCGCAAAGTCTTTTTACTGAAAGCAGCTCGTCTCTAATCACCACCCCATTGAGTGGAACACCATGGGGCGTTAGAATGGCTCCCTGCGGTTAGAAATGGCAGTCACGTGGTCTGCCCAAAAGGTCACGTGCTAACTTGGAAAATAAGTTGATTCGTGGACTAAATGATCCGCAGATCAAATATGGCCGACCCACTTAAAAGCGAGCCGCTTAATCCTTTGATGGCCTCCACACGTGCCATCCCTGCAAGGGCTTGGCAATTAAACCTCTGAGTCAAGGTTTTATCTGTTTAACGGCATGGATGTAGGTGGCGAGACCATCAGGGGATTTAGCAGGTTGCTTTTAAGGTCGGCCATATTTAGTCTGCCGATAAGTGAGTCCGTGGATGATCTGTTGTGAATGCACATTTTGGTCACCCAAAAAGTGGGTCTTTATACGTATAGGTACATTCCTTACTTCTGTACTTACAATATTTCATTCCTACCGTCTCTTGAGACAGATATTTCAGGTAAATTTAAACGGTTATCGTTATGAAATAATATTTCTTATATGAGGGTTTTAAAGTCACCTTTATTGTATGGGAAATGATATTTGTATAAAAGTCACATTTTTGTATTTTGATGAAACAAGTTGATGTTAATAAGATCATTAATGTGGATATAACCTGCTTATTATCTGTGTTGTGGTGACCTATTTTCTCCAGGTCCGACTCGGAATTTAGACTCACGTATTTTATTTATATCGGGTGTGAGTGACGTTATTTTCTGGTTAACGGACGACATTGGCATGACAACGTAATTATATCAGAAATACGGTTTCCAAGGAACTTTCAATGTTGTATTGCATTAACTAGCTAATTATGTTAATCAGGTAATCATTTATGCTTATTAGATACAGAGAAAGAGTCGCCTATACTGTGTCGTAAGATTTACTATTATTGGCAAGCATTGTAGCATTTAATGGCAGTGCTTATTTTTTGTGCAACATTTTTTACTTCATTATTGCGCTTTTATTTGTCAATGAGTGATCATAGTCTGCTCGGATAATAAACGCTTAAATTGTACCAGGGTTTTGTTTTAATTGGATATTATTTATCAACTCTTTGGGCTGTTGTTTGAGCAACAAATTTAGATGAAGGATAAATTTAAGAAAACCTCGCCTACCAGTAGCTTTCTTCAAGTAACAGTTACTTCAGAATTTAAACTGTCGCTGGAGTTAACGTAAGAACCAATACGTAAACTTTAACCTTTTGATTGTAAATTTTAAATGAAAAATTATCATTATAGCGAACACGTCTGACATTTTCATCAATCAAATGTTGAAACGAGGACATCTTGAATATTCTGACCGGTCCTAGAAGTGGTAACGCTGCTCTTGTTTTCATGCGCAGAGATGCTAGGTTGTTTCCTAATTTATGTAGAATTTCTCCACTCTTTTTAGTTAAAATGAAGTAAAGAGTAAATTTCGCACTAAATACTTGAAGAATTATTTCTGATCCCACTCACCTCCAAGTCCCGCGAAATCTCGCTCGATTCCACTACGGTGAGAAGCGTGGGTTATCTCGAATGATCCCCATTAGTACATCTCTTGAAGAAGTTCAATAAGATAAGGTCGTTTATTACTTAAAGGCACACCTATTGTCCTTTGAGAGACGAGGGTTCACAGTGGGTCCAGACCCGAGAGTTTTTCTACCCAGAGCAAAACTATATACACATTTCTGAAAAAGTTTATCAACATTATGGATTACTATATCTAATTGTGTATATATTAAATCATTCAAAGTGGATTTTGTTGTTCAATGGGACACAGATTACTGTACAGTTATAAGGCAACATCAACGCATTTGTAGTCTCCCATTACACGTTACATAAATAATTCACATGGGGTGTTTTATTTTCAGAAAAATCAATCAGTTTCTCTTACAGAACAAAATCGTTAAGGTGTAGCTGAGGTCAATTTCAACTTAAATCTCAACTTAAATCTGTCGCATTAAAAAAATGCACCACACGGCGTCTTTACCTTTGGTATCCTCATTAGTTTAAGTCACATCACATATCTCGGCCTGGGGTACAAGGTCGCGCGTGAACGGTCCGATCACTTTGTCATCATCGGTGACGGGAGACAGTCCACGGCCGCGGGAACAGGAGAGGGGGCAGATTCCCGGAAAGCTTGGAAAGAATTCAATCGCAACCGACTGAGTGGGGGAAAAGCTTAAGACAAACAGAGATTAGCAAAAACTATAAAAGTCAAAAAGTAAATTAAATAATCAGAGGATTTGGTTTTGCTGTTTTAAGCCGATTTTTTGCCAATTGAGTACCGCCAAGACTGTCAACAGTTTTGTACCGATTTCTCTCTTGTTTGCAGCATCGCCGGCACCTGAAGGTGAGGCATATTTTGGTAAGTTTTCAACATCTTTTTCATGTTTTTCTTGGTTTTAACTTTAGCAGAAGTATAGCCCCAGTAAGACACACAAAACAATTCTGACAAAAGAAAAGAGATATATACAATAGAATCTATCACATATAGAAGATTAAAATTAAGTCTACCTACAAACTGGTATACGCGTTACGAATTATTATTTCTGCCTTATATTTAGCGCTATTCTTGGTGCATATCATATTTTCTTTTTCAAAGTTGAAAAGCAAGGTAATTTGCAATACTATATACGTCATTCTTTAGCATTTCTCGTGTTTTAGTTTATTGTACACGTTTTCTAGGGTCTATCTGTACTTCTCATTGCTTTTATATTTGAAGGCAATACTAGGAGAGAATTTGTAGCAAGGTTCTTTTCAGCTTCAAATTTTCCAAAGTGTTAACATAATTATTTTCATACTTGATTCGAATTTGGTCGTTTTCAATATATTAATTAAACCTTAAACAAAACCAGTGTTGATCCAACTGCGTGGAGAATGCCAGCGCGCACACACACACACACACACGTACGCACGCACGCACACACACAAATGATAGAGAGAAAGTAAGATGCAACCAATTTGACAATTTTAGTCGTCTTATTCATGTTTCAGTTATCACATTGGCTAATTTTACCAGTTGTATTTACCTATTCCCTATCTTACATGTACTATATGTTACGTAGAACTATGTAGCATCCTATCAGATAGGACACTTCTGTCCATACGAGGGCGTAAACATCAAACTGTGAAGAATCCAGTTATCTGTCAAGTACCCGTTATATGTGATAAAGTGCGGGTTCAGGGCTACCGACTGAGAAGAATGCTTGATAGGGGCCGGGGGAGGGCTAGAATTCGTAAAAGTACGTACCGAAGCAAGAGATAAACGCTGCGTCTGGAAGCTGACGTAAGGAAAAATAAGCTATATCAGACTGACTGGGAGAATTAAAGGCGAGTGCACATTTAGAATCAGTTGATCTGCGGCCTAAGTAGTACGTGTCGTCCCAGCAATTAAATCTCGGCACGCTTTCAAGTGGATGGCCCCATGTTTGATCCACGGACCAGTAAGTCAACTGGTTATGATTGCGCCCTAACACTTGGTAATAGACCCTCTTCCTTCAGATTTATTTTTGATGCCCCTCCCCCCCCCCCCCCCCCCCCAGTTTTCGGTCTAGATATATACAGACTCAAGTTGCGTTTACTCAGTGTTTCATGTTGACCTCCCCTCAGGGCTTACATTGCTGGTAAGTGTATTAAAATGAAGGTAAACACTGGATTTGAAGTGTGAAGTCGTGTCAACAGATTAACTGACTTATCCAGGAGAAATTTTGAACTAATCCACGAGCATTGCTTCGAACTACCGCAACACAGGCCCATGCGACGTCTCTACGGTAAAAAGAGCGCTTATCCCAATGTTAAACATTGACAGTACGAATGATAAGGTAAAATTAAAAATTGAATGAAAATATAGTGTACATAGTAACAGTTATGGTCAATAATCTGTATGACAATGAAATTAAATCACCTAAAAAGTATATGGTTATGTGATGATGGTATGTGATATAGACCTTGTAAAGAACGCATTGCAAGTGTTAATTTATACAAAATATACAAATATGAGAATAAAATGTATAGGAACAACAGAAAATTAATCAGATGTGCTGTCCAAAAAACTTTCTTTCTCGCTAATACTGTCACCACATGATGTTGGTAAATGTGAGGCATCCAAATAGCCTTCTCCACAGCATAATTTTCTATTGTATCCCTGCCTCATGGCAAACCCCATATACCACAGGACTGAAGTGATATGTGCAAAAGTTAACTGTCTGGCCACCTTCTTTTACACTGACAGTACCAGCCACTGATGGGTCGAGTTTTGCTACGGGAGGCCTGAATCCATAGGCTGTACCGGTGGCTAGATGTGTGACTTGACTGTATTTAGCCTATTTGGCTCTGATTAAATCAGGTGCCTCCTTGCATACGCTGGTTTCAAACTGGCCATCTAGCAGATGCTCATCACTTTTTGTATAAATAAAAGTTAACATAAAATGCAAAACATTGTTGACATTGTTGCACAATTCAATGACAGATTATCAGGGTCCCTTTCCTTTTGGTTGATAACACTGACATGAAAAATATTTCCATACTTTTAATGATGCAATGCAACATGTACATGAGCATATTAAGTCAAATCAAGTCACCATAATCTGTAAAACCTGTTTGGTATATTTTTATCTATGTCTAGAGAAATGCTTGATTGAAGACTCACAATTGATATGTGCTGTGTGCAATAATTGTGTGTAGGTATGTACATATAAGTCCTTAGATGGTGTTACTAAGCAGTTTGTAATTTCATTTAGGAGAATTCCACAACTGGTGGTCAAAATTTAAAAAATGCGCAACCTAGAAGAGCTAAATCTTTTCTTGATACAGGACAGCCATCTGTTTCTTCATATCAGACCATCTGTGAGAAGTGCAGCATACAAAGTATTATATTTCTTGCAAACTTTTCCATTTAGCCTTTAAAAATATGAGGAAGAAAAAGTGTTTTCATTTCTTCTTGTGCTTCTGTTCACAATTCTAAATAAATAGAATACCTATCCTTGTTGTTTGCAAGCTATCAGGATAACAACTTTAAAACGACAAATGAACAATTAAATAAAAAAACAAATCCAATTAAATAACTCTTGTCATGCACTGAATTTCACTCTCCTGATGTTCAGATCCTGTCTCCTCAGCTGGTCACAAAGATATAAGAATATTCTTTTGCTGCTTCTACCTTGTGTGCCATCTAGCTGCCTTTTGTACCTATCACCTGTTTTTTTTTTTTTTTTTTTTGATAATCAAGATTTACTTGCACCCAATCATTCAGTGTGGCTTGGTGGGAAAATGCCAGATCAATTGCCTAAATGTAAATTAACAAGAAAAGGTAACAATAGTTATTTTTATTCATATTGTAACTTGAAATACAGTAGGAAAACACAGAATTTAACATTTTTCAAATTCATTTCATTAAGTTATATTTCAATTAAATGATACCTGAGCTAGAATATATACTTTCAAAACAGATTTACTCTTAACACTACACCAAATCTAAAATCAAGCCACTGTAACTTCTAAATACACATGACACAGGTAATTGATTTAATTGGGCCAGCTGAGCTGTGTACAAATGTACATTGTACTGTAGCCTTGACACTAATTGACAATAATGCTAACCAGGTATTAAAGAGGTAGATGACAGCAGATAAAATCCAAAGAGCACCATAACTGATAACAAATTACACCCAAGCCAATGAAGAGAGCCTTTATAATGTAAGTCGAAACCTTGCCTGGGTATTTCCACACGTTTTTACAAGACACTCTCCACCCAAACATTTTGGGCACTAGTAACATGCAGTGTACGTGCGCTCCAAACTTCTACCCCCCGGTCTTTGGTTTTCTACTTTTTTTACTTTTATGGTAAAGGCTGCACTGCTGGGTCTCCATTCTTTGCTGTAAAATAAATTAGTTTTATCCTTTACTTGTCCGATGAGTCTTGATTCAAAGCCACTCCTCGGTCTCTCCTCTGTTTACGATTTTCGTCCCTACACCTTGGATTGTTACCACTGCAGGCAGTCTGTGAACGCTTGTTAAGTTAGTTATCTTCTCTCTATCATATACCCTGCAGTAATTCATCATTTTACTCGGTTTAATATCAAAGAAAACACAAAAATAAAATACTGAATTGTACATGTAGACATGATCATGCGCAGCAGACGATTCCGGTCTCCCTCCAGCATGGCTGCCGTTTGTTTTGATGACGAGGGCTACAATGGGTTAATAGGCCCCTACTGGCTAGCTTACTCTATCTGGTGAACGCCTGATAATTAATTAAAGGTATAAGCTGATGGCCTCTCGTTTGGAGTATTTACCAAGTCAATGGGTTTTCACTGATATCCTTGACGACAGAAGCTATTCAAAGCATTTTGAAAAAAAAAAAAAACAACTCTAAATGCAGTACTATTACGGTTAGTGCTGGTGTGGAAGGATTAGTCATAAGTAACAGAACTAGGGTGTGTGATATACTAGAGCCTTTTATATTACTTTTATGCAAAACAGACGTAAAAGGGGTTATTTACACAACAATTAATTTTTTAAAATAAAAAAAATTTAAAGCCTCCCGCACACGGTGAGCGCCACTTGCGTTGCGCCGTTTTCTCAACGTCTGAGGGGTATTTTGGTGAGATTTTTACTGTTTAATCTGACCAACGAGAAATATAAAATATAACTTTCTTCTCGTGTACGTTACTGCTATATGTGAGTTATTAAGTGGATTATTCATCAAATATTCAGTTCAGATTATTTTCTTTAAATGATAGTTTTGCGGTGTCTTATTTATACGTTGCTAGAGTTGCGTTAGACAAAGTTTGCGTGGTCTCGTCTTGCTCTTTACTAAAAAAGGTTTGAATTGAGCGCACACGTACACGGAAACAGAGCCTTCACAGGGAAATAAAACAGGACTTGATAAAAAAGACGATCATGTAGGGCCAATGTGCAATATTCCTGTAACTTTGTAGCATATGGATATGATTATGAATAATACTCTTGGGAGAAGTTAATATAGTAGGAAATGGCGGCAAGAAGAAGAGGGGTAAACCGACCCCTTTTGGAGGAGAACGATGGAGAGGGAAGGTAAGGAGACATTGAAGATATGTTAAGCCGTGTATGTTCGTGTGTCAGATTTAACAGTAAATTTATTTGTAAAAACAAGATTTCGATTATCTTATTTTCCCATGCCAGTCCCCCCCTTCAAAAAGGGGAGAACAATTATCACTAAGTAAAAATAAAATGAATAAAATAAATTGTAATATAAATCTTACTAGATTAAACAAGATATGTATGTTGAAGTAAGTATATATAATGACTATAGTGATAAATATTCCACACGGGTCTAAAGCTTACACAAACTGTTAACTCAGTTCTTTGGAATTTCCCCAAACTTGACTGATAAGGTTAAAACTTTTGAAGGAGGGAGGCCTGGATATGGTGGTTGGAGAGGGGGGGGGGTAAACCCTGCTTTGTAACCTCTGTGCAATTTATATTTCTTCTTTTTCTATTTATTTTTTTGTATTTTCAATTTTTTTTTCAATTTTATGGTTTATTACTGAATGACTCGATAATATATAAATAAATTGTTTAATATGCTGTTGATCATGGTTTCAGTAGGAGCTTTATCATAGAGGTATTTTAGATAAATACACCACTTTGCAGTGATTAAGTAGACTGATGGGTGTACCCAGTGTATAATATCTACCCTTTCAATTAATCACATACATATAGCTTATTAGTATTAGTAGGCTTTTAAGTCGGGAAGTTTATTTCTGATTTTAAAAATTAGCATGTGTTTTCTCATCATGCATTTTCTAACCTCTCACCTTATCTATATTATTGTTCTAAAATTTTATTTATATTGAAATATTTAACATAAGCACATTGTCATGTAGTACTAGTATACTGAATTTTTTTAAATAATTTGAGTTTGTAAGGGGTGCATCACGGAAGGGGCAGCAATGTGAAACATCCTCTGTGAATAAAATTTGCAGTTTGTGACAAAAGAGTGTTTTTACTATTTGGGTTTGTACTTTGAGAAGTTGGAGGTCTCTGTTGTTGATCTATAGCTCCTTTAAAGGGCAATGTACAAATATCTTGGACTTCTATTACTTATCTTACATCTAGGGTATCTCATCTTTAATAAACTCATAACACACTGTGACAAGGCTATACACATGTATATCATCTCCTTTAAGTTACTTAAACACTGATATTACCACAACTTCACAAAATGATTAGATTGTATTTATCTTGCTTATATGTGTACGGTATTTACATTAACATTTCAAATGCCTCAGTCATTCTAAAGTTTTTCTTTTTTTTTTTTAGATTTTTGGACACTTGTTAAATGTGCTATTTGCCAACCAGCTTTTTAAGACTTTTGAATCAATGTATTTAAGTATTTCCACAAAACTGTTTATAATTATGAGTATAATAATAATAACAATTCTTTTTTTTTTGGGGGGGGGGGGGGGGGGGGAGGTGCATTCTTAATTTTGTTATGTGAATTTCTTGAAGAATTACCATATATATGATGCATTTTGATTATCATCCTGTGTGTCCTCTCCACCATGTAAACCCTCTTTGAGGTGGAAAGGTCCAGCATTTTCTCACACGAGTGGCTGTATAATTTTACACCCTGGATGTTAATCCTTGTCACGGCCAAAATTCTGGACAGAGTGGCAAATACACGAGCTGTTGAGATAAGACGTACCTTATGAGGTTAAGCCCTGATGTATATAGGCTCAATTATACAACTGGCCAAAGACCTAGGTACTAGTAAATTTCCTTAAGTGCTGATGGTCTTGACTGTTATTTTATAAATCAAAGATAAAAACATTTTTCAGTCAATAACTGAAAATTGAGTTAATACTTGTCATGTTATGCTTAAAATTTAAGATTTGTTCTAATACGTATGCATTTTAATCACTGTGGCTTTCAAACTCAACAGCATACAATACATAGGTTTTTCCAGAGCTATACACAATTGTGTGCTACAACAGTGGTACAATGTTTCATATATGATACATTGAACCCAGTATCAGTTGCATAAGACATTGTATAAACATGTAAACTCTTCATATACAGCAGTTATCATTGGTACAATAGTGCAGAAATAGTCACTTGTATTCAAGGCATCAGCATATATGCCCCCTACAATTACAATATAGTTTGGTCTCTTTTGCAGACTCAATCGTCATTTTGTAACTTGTGTAATTAAATGTTAAGACTTGCTGTGCGTCATTGGACATTGTTTTGATGGTCTTGTTTCAAGAGTATTTTATGCGAGAACATCGATGTGTAATTTCAGTGGCACAGACCTCTCAGAGGAGGAGGAAGAGGTTATTTTCAACAAAAATCAAGAACGCCAACCGCTCGTCAAGGACTCTGACAGCTCCGATACAGAAATATCGAACGGGATGCATTTTGACGATATCCTCCGCCATATAGGCGAGTTCGGCAAGTTTCAGATCATCAAGTACTTGATTTTGTGTATATCTTCCATCTCTGCAGGATGTCATATGATGGTTGCCGTCTTTATACAGGTTCTTCCAAAACACAGGTAAGGAAATTTTTCTTTTTAATTATTATAGCTATTTTATGGAAGCCATGCAAATGAGATATATGAGTTATATTTAATTTTATATTGCCAGTAATAATTATGGTAATATTAATAATAGTAATGATAATAATTATTATAATTACAATAGTAATAGTCATTCAAACCAGGTTCTTGAGTAAAACCAATGTTATATTGTCAATAATAATAATAATAATAATAATAATAATAATAATAATAATAACAACAACAACAATAAAAACAATAACAATGAAAAATTCGATCTCTTTCTAATAGCAATACTTTGCTACTTTTACCCATTGGTTAAATTGAATGCTTTGCCCACTTAATTTCAAATTTCATATGTCACAGAGCATCTCCCAAATTAGGATACTGTGTTATCAGCCATTGTTGGTGTGATGGGAATTTCCATCCCAAATCCCGTCCTCTGTCCTTGGGGGTCAGGCAGAGGGTGTGGCTTATCAAGACAAGCCAGGGGAGCGTGGCAACTCTGTTTGCTGTGGTTATACATATATTTACTGAGGACAATAAATTACCCTGGTCAAACATGGACCACTGCATTTGATGTTGAGTTTAAGGGTCACCTATTTTTATCATCATTTTCAGAAGTCTGCAAACTGTGTGTTGGGTTGGGGGGGGGGGGGGGGGCTTCTGCCCTCTGTACCCTTTTGAAAAACAATAAAAATAATAATAGCCCAAATTGCTGTCAAAGATAACCATTTTTAGCTTTTCACCCTGTACTCTCTGAAGGAGGGGTGGGGGGATCTGGAAAAATGTTACTCTTGGTTGACATGTGAAAATGATGATATAATAGATGATCCCTTTGAAGCCTTGGATATGCATGTTTTGATGTGTGACAGTGTGTTTGTATGTGTTTGTGTATGTGTGAGTTTCTAGGTGTGTGTCTGTTTGTGTATGTATAGGACTGTGTGTACAGATGTGTGACTGGGTACGTATTTGTATGTGTGTACATACATAATGCATGCTATCTTTGCATTGTTAGCATGTGTTTGCATGACTACTAGTACATGCCTGCTGTTTATCCTTGAAGTATACTATTACAATAAAATTGTCCTCGTTTCTTCCACCCCCCCCTCTCCCTACCTCACCCCCTTTACATGATCAGCCAGTGTTACATGCATGTGTGTACATATATGTATACAGTGACCATGTCCTTGCATTGCTGTTTGCTAATTACTTGAATAAGCCAGGACACCTTAGACTAGTTCCAAAGATTCCTGCCCTCTGCCCCCCCCTCGCTGTCACACCCTTTCTTTTGCTTTAGTGCTCTGATATGGTTTCATTTTGGACTGAAGCTGGACAGAAATTTTGATGACAAACTTTCATGTTTAAAAGGTCTTACAAGAACAACTTATTGTTTCAACATCCATTATGTAACTGGCACATGCAGCCTGTTTCACAAACAGACTGTGGTCTACTTCAGTTTCAGTTCAGTTTTGGTCTGAGTTTGACAACTGGTGAACACTTATCAACTGTGAACTGTACACAATACTTAGTGGATCGCTGTGTTCAGCTTACAAACTCCATTTGTCTCTGGTCTATATAATATATAATTAACTCTTGCTAGCTCTTAACCCATGATTGATTATGTGTAAAGTACTTTGAATGTGTATTTGAATGGCTGTATTCTCTGATCCGTATAATCTTAGCTAGCACTTCTGATTTAATCAAACCTGTAAACTACGTCCACTGTGAGTAAACATTTAAATCTTTATGAACCTTCAAAGGTGAATGACCACTGTAAAAAACAAACAATGGACCAGGTAATATATATGCGCTCCTTATCTTGAGGTAAATATTTAGAATTGTGTGACATTTGGAGCAGAGCTCAGCTAGGGTATAAAAGGGGGGTGGGGTGGGGGGGAGGGGGTGTTGGAGGGTGCTGGAAAAGTTCCATAAATTTTTCTGAGATTGCATTGCATTTTGTTTCATGACTTAAAGCAACATTGTATTGGGTATGACACAGCAGCATTGTGACAGTTGTGGAGAGGAACCATGACCATTGTGTTAGATGTGCTTAAATACATTTCTATTTAAAATGTGGTCCAAGTTGTATTGTGTTAGTTGTGACAGATAGCATTGTGTAAGGAGTCACTATTATATAAAAAAATTAACCTTTGGATTGTGATTGATAAATTAATACATTATTATTATTATTATTATTATTATTATTATTATTATTATTATTATTATTATTATTATATTCCAATAATTGTATATAAGGGGCCAAACTTAATTTATGGATTGTGATTGTTGAATGAATTATTATTATTATTATTATTGATATTATTGTTATAATTAATATAAGTAGTAGTATAATAATTATATATTTCAGGTGCATGATCCCAGGTCTTCCCAATGACACGTATGCAATCCAGGGAGCCTGGCATGAACTCCTGATTAACGAGACCATCCCGTTGGGCTCCAAGGGCGACTACTTTGAGTGTTCCCTCTACTCCAACTTCTCCTACACTAACGCCACCTATAGCTGTGACAAATGGGTGTACGACAAGTCTGTGTTCACTGCAACCTTTGCCACTGATGTAAGTGACTGCAGAGGCTTTGTATTGCTGCTAGATGTTGTAGTGATTACAGTGAATGATGTTTTCATGAATTAGGGTTTTCATACATAGAACACTTGTGGTGGTTTGAAATGAGCAAAGAAAATGTGTATAGAAAAGACGAGAACTAAGATGGAAAATATGAAAGAAAGGAATTAAAATACACTAAATGTTCTGACCAATGATTTCCAATATTAGAGGGCCTCTTTCTAAACTCAGTGAATGGTTCTTTCAGATATTGAATTCTGAGTAAATGCATCACTTTTATAAGACAGCCTATATATTTTCAGTCAGTTTTACATTCAATTTGATTTTATTTGTAAGAGAAATGACCAAGTTTCTTCTCTTAAATAAATCACTGATTTGAGCATGGTTGTTTCTCTCAGTTTGGCCTGGCTAACTGTGGAGAGAAGTGGAAGATTGCTACGGCCCAGATTGTCTTCATGGCAGGAGTGCTGGTGGGGGCCTTCGTCATGGGGGCTCTGTCAGATGCGTACGTATTTCACTGATGATAAGTTTCTATTGACTATAAGACACCCAAAAGACTTAATAATTTCATGGTTCCACTGCAGTAATAATGAAAGAAATGCATACATTTATGGAACACCATTCTTTGCGCTATGACCATTTTATGCAGTCATTTACCTTATTTGATCGTGTCTTACTCATATGGAAGTGATAGAAAAAATGAGTGTGTGTAACGCAATGTAAACAATACTTTGTGCATGTTTTATATTATATCAATCTTTTCGATTCATTTCAGCATTGGTCGTAAGCCCACCTTGATTATCTCTGTGTTGCTACAAGGTGTTTGTGGCACAGCAGCAGCCTTTGCTCCAGAATACTACAGTTTTATTGTCCTCAGGTTCTTTGTGGGCTCAGCCACTGCCGGGCTGTTCATGACCACTTTTGTACTAGGTAAGGTATACAGGGAATACACTGCCATACCTAACACACTGTCACATCTAACACACTATCTCACCTAACACCTTGTCACACCTAATACACTGTCACATCTAACACACTGTCTCACCTAACACCTTGTCACACCTAATACACTGTCACATCTAACACACTGTCTCACCTAACACCTTGTCACACCTAATACACTGTCACATCTAACACACTGTCTCACCTAACACCTTGTCACACCTAATACACTGTCACATCTAACACACTGTCTCACCTAACACACTGTCACATCTAGCACTTTGGCACATCTAACACATTGGCATATCTAACACAGTCACAGCCAAGACACTGTCACACCTAATTAACTGTCACAACTAACACACTTACTATAAGTGCACTGTCATATTTGATTTGATTATCCTTTGTATGTAATTTAAGAAATCTGGTAAGGTCAAACCTGCTGTGAACAAAGAAAAAATAAGACAGTTGCCCTTATTAAAAATCTTCAGGCTAGGTGTTGATCTTATCTTTAGGCATGGAGTTGGTTGGTCCTTCCAAGCGTATGATAGCAGGCATATCAATAGAATACTTCTTTGCGGGAGGTCTGATCATACTTACCATGGTTGGGTACTTCTTGCGTGACTGGAGGCATATAGAATTGGCAGTTTCTGTTCCAAGTTTTGCCTATATTCTTTACTGGTGGTAAGTAAGGGGAAAATTATTGTTTTCTGTTATTTTAATCATTGTAATGATAACTATTGTTGTAAGTAGAATGATATTTGGTAAAGATTTTATTGATTATGTGGAAATGTTAAATTAATCTCCATGTACTTTTACATACCCAACTTGATGAAAAAAAATTTCTGATTGTAATGTATATAAGGGGGTAACCTTGAAAATGAGGTCACACAAGGCAATTTATATAACAACTTGTGACTGTAAGGTCATTAGTAGCTATTAATATGAAAACTTGTGACGTTAAGGTATGAGGTCACAAAAAGCTGTGTAGATTACCACCTGTGACTTCACTTTTCAGGTTTGTCCCTGAATCAGCACGATGGTTGCTGGCCAATGGGAAGGAAGATAAGGCAGAGGAAATATTACGCCAGGCAGCCAAGGTGAATGGCAAGGTCCTCCCAGAGAAACTGTTTGAGCAGGTGGCCGAGGACGAGGAGGAGCATCATGGGAGCATTCTGCAGATCTTCAGGTCGCCAAGGACCCTGGTCAGAACGCTCATCATCTTCCTGAACTGGTAAGGAGACACACTTTACAGTGTAATGAACTTGTGAGTGATACTCATTCAGCCACCCACTGTCTCCAACACCTGCCCTCCAATTCACCCACCAGCCCATTCTCCATCTATCACCCACACACCCACCATCTCCATCACCCACTCACCCGCCCTCTTACCCACTCACTCACCCAATCTGTCCACCACCACCATCTCTATCACCCACCCTCTTACCCACTCATTCACCCAATCTGTCCACCACCACCATCTCTATCACCCACCCTCTTACCCACTCATTCACCCAATCTGTCCACCACCACCATCTTTATCACCCACCCTCTTACCCACTCATTCACCCAATCTGTCCACCACCACCATCCACCCACCATCTCCATCACCCACTAACCTGCCCTCTAACCCACTCTGTCCAACACCACCAACACCATCACCCAATCTCCACCTTCTTACCCCACTCACCCACCTTTCCTACCCACCAACCACCCATCATCCACCCACCCACCCACCTGTCAGGACGCTTATCACCTTCCTTGATTTGTTTCCAAAGACACAATTAAATTTTGAGAGATTTGCAACTGATACAGGTGTGATCATATAGTAAATTTAAAGAAAACTTCCCTGATATCATTGAGAGAGAAATCATACCAAAGTCTTTCAAATCTTTAACAGTGCTTATCTTGATGATGCTCGTCTCTGCCTCAGATCTAACTTCTCTGCATTTTGGTCTCATTTTCAGGTGTGTGGTCAGCATGGTCTACTATGGCCTCAGTTTGAACAGTGGTAATCTTGGAGGAGATATCTTCCTCAATTTTTTCCTCTCAGGGCTGGTGGAGTTTCCTGCCTACTGCTTCTGTTTTTGTATAGACAAAGTGGGCCGCAAGGGACCTCATGTGTTTGGCATGCTCTTGGGTGGTAGTGCGTGTCTTTGCACCATTTTCGTGGCTCTTTACGCTGATCCTGGTAAGTGTGTGACCGTGGCACGCTGCAGTTCAGAAGTTATTGGGAAGTCAACTCGGTTATTAATTTGTTGAGATGAATTTCAGAAGGTTCTGGATTTGCTTTAAAATTTGGTGCTACTACTTAAATGTGTTAGGTGTGATAATGGTTGTGAAAGTATTGTGTTTTCATATTATCCTAACACCAAGTGGTACTACATAATGCGTAAGATGTGAAAACATCTATCACAATAGTGTGCCTTCACACCATCCTAACACCAAGTAGTACTACATAAATGTGTTAGGTGTGATAACAGTTGTGACAACATTGTGTTTTTTCAGGTGATCCTAACACCAGGTGGTTCTACATAGCTCTCAGTATCGTAGGGAAGCTGGGGGCCACTATGGGGTTTGCCATCATCTATGTGTGGTCTGCAGAACTCTATCCCACTGTGTTGAGGAACAGTCTGATGGGCTTCAGCTCCACATTTGCCAGGGTTGGGGGCATGCTGGCACCTGTCATTGCTGTAAGTGATTGTGTTAGGTGTGACTTTTGAATTGTGTTGGATGTGACTTTTGAATTGTGTTGAGTGTGGCTTTTGAATTGTGTTAGATGTGTCTTTTGAATGTTACCATTGAATTGTTTTGAACTATTGCACTGATTCATTCACTCTTCCTCTTTGATATCCACTAACACATCCACTGACTTACCCATTTGCATACTCAATCACTTACCCACTTACTCAAAATTTCATTCATCCACTCTTTTATCCATTACACTTATGCATGCTCTCACACCCTCATTTAATGTTTTTGTGTTCATCAAGCAAAAAAAAAGAAGGTAATAATTGATACCATTTTTCAACAGAACATGGTGACCTTCCCAGGTGCTATAGGCAGAAGTGCTGCTCTGATAGTGTTTGGTGCAGCCACGGTATTTGTAGCCTTGCTGTCTATCCTACTGCCTGAAACTGCAGGGAGAGAATTGCCAGAAACTATTGATGATGCTGAGAAAGTGCCTTTGTAAGTATTACAATAGTGGTGACTTCTTTATTTAATCAATTCATTTATTCATTTATTTATTTATTTATATGTATATTTGTTTGTTTACTACAATTGTTCCATATGTTTAAATGAAAAAGTAAATAAATGATTAAGGCTGGAAATTCATCAGTAAATATCCTCCAGTAGATATCTGTCCCAGACTCAGCAACCACCATCCTCCACCCCCTTTCCCTCAGACTTTAGTTGACAACCCTGGTGTAAAACTCTTCTTATGTGAGGAATAATTCCTCAAGAAGTATTTTTACCATACCAGTGCCATTCTTTATTTTAGCATATTCCATTCCATTCAGTTTTCTTTTTACACTTAACCGATCTTTGTTTTAGCTTCTCCAGTGCCCCCAAGGCAGGCGAGGACACAGAGAAGAGTCTTCCAGTGGAGCCGAAATACACCAAGAAGGACTTTGCCTACAACAATCCTGTCATGGAGGATAAAGTTTAAAATTGCTTCATCACTTCAAGCAATTCTGTGGTGAACTCTGCATCATTTACATTCTTTACTTTCTTATTTTGAAAATTTAGGATTTGTTATGGGTTTGGGCGTGTAGGTATTTATTTTTTTCTGCAAAAAGCATTTTGTGTTTCTTAAATTTTATTTTTGTTAGATTAGAATGGTGTTAAGTGACTAAATATTATTGATAAAATGATCTACTATTAACAAGTGATTGCTCAGTTACATTTCATGCATTTCATAACTTTAAAAGGGAAATTTTGAGTCGCAATAAAAGTTGATAGACTGATATTTTTGATTATGTGACAAGTGAGACTTCCAAGGAAGTATACTTTACAATAAAGTTGTCATCACTATTTTCTATTTTTCTATTTTATAACAGAAAATATTATGTCCAATGTAAAAAAATATGGTTTTTATTTCTGATCATCATCAAGCATTGTGTCAGGACAAGAGTAGATATTACATCGAGAAAGGTGATGGGTAATGTGTTGAAAGATATTAAAGAGACCAGACCATCAGTCTAAGACCTTTTTTGCACAATATAAATCAGGGTAACTGTATTAGTATCATCAGAGATTTATTGTGAAATTTGTAAATATAATATGTCAGATATTTAAAGTGTTAAGTTGCATGAACCACTTCTGCAAGAATTTAATGATTTGATATTTCTTTTTTCTTTATTATTTTTATTATTAATATTATTATTATTATTATATTTATTTTGGCAATCAAATTTTAAAGCACCAGAACAATTGAAAAATGGTGCTACAAAAATACCTCATTCAGTCACCGTAAACTTCTCCTGAAGTTTTGTGAGACTGTTTTGTACTTGTTGATTCTTTTCAAGGATTTTGGCCGTCACACCTTAAAATTGCCCTGTCAATTAGCCTATAGAATGTGATATAGTATTATAGTATATAATGTATATATATATATTATTTGTATACACTGGCAGTAGCTTTGCGGGATTTTTTGACATTTTAATGATTTAAGGGCATTTTCAAACTATAGAATACTTTATCAGTTTATTTAAGATAATAGAAAACTGATCTCATGTATACTTTTTCATGTATTTCGGTGAATTGGGATTGTCAGATTATTAACACCGATATGTATAGACAATTCTAGTCAATAAAAGTGGAAGTTTCGATTAACAACTTTTTGCTTCATTAACCATTAACAAACCATATGCAGAAAATTCTGACATTTTACTGGTGTAAAGAAACGGAGGCAACAGTGTAGTTCAGTAAGCAATGGGTCAGGGTCGGGTTCTTGTGCTCAAGGGTGGGTTGACAAGAGCTGTTGGACGGTGGGGAGTGTTCTTCCAGAGCAGGATTTTTAAAAATATCTGAATTTGACGGCCTAGAGTGCCTCCCTCGGAAGAAAGCTGTCAATCCAGAGGGCAGTTTTCGTATTTTCGACCTCTGCTGTAGGAAGACCGTGCGCTGCCAGTATTTCACAAAATGAATAAGAAAATACGTAAAAGAGAAGAAAAGAAGAAATACTAGAATGACATTTAAGAAAGAGAAAAGGAGAAGGTATAATTCCCAGCACTGGGTCTAATATCGCCGTTATGTGACCTCAACCAAGTTAGTTATTGTATAATAATAATGATAAGAAGAAGAATACTTTTCTGCACTGAAGCCCAAACTTTGTGAAGTTCACACATCACGTCCGAGCTATTTCATTATCACGGTATATCACTCAAAAGTGCATGTTACTATAACGTTAAATCAAATCGGTCATCTCTTACATTTCCGCTTCAAGGCCCATGTCCATGCCCACGACCATCGTGTTTATTTAAGTTTGAGAACCGCAATCGTATTTCATTGGCTATTATTAACTGTGTTCATTGGTATATAACAAATATTTTGCTATTAAAATCAGAGGTGTGGTCGCACTATCTTATCTTGGAGGGCGTTGTTTCTTTGATCATTAAATAATTTGAACATAAAAGGATAAAAACGTTGATATTAAAGGGTGCATAAAATAAACAAAAAAAATATGCAAAACAAACCCGCAAATAGGCCTTCAAATACTACGATTTGAATTTCATTTAATGTATCTGCTCAAAACGTGACCGGATGTTAATTTTGATTATAAAATTGAGATGTATCATAGGTCGTTTACAGTGACCGCCGTGAGATGAAAATCATAATAATATCGAAGTCTGTGAAGTAGAGAGTGAGATTTAGAATTAAATGGATCTAGAACCTGAGTAACCTAAGTGCTATATCTTAAACATACCAAAAGAAAATCTATGTAGGCTAGGCTGTAGTTTTAAATGAATACGTAACGACAAAGCTGAGAAAAGGTAGATATATGTGTAGAAATTCGACAATTATTTTTTGATGAAGAAAGGAGTGACAGTGCAAGGAAAGGAAGAGGAATTTTAAAGAAGTTTCAAAGGGAAGAAAAAGAATTGATTAGAAAAATACAGAAAAGAAAGAAAGAAAGAAAAATAGAAAAAAAAGAAAGAAAAAGAAAGAAAGAAGACATGAGGAAACGACATCGACTCCAGTCATTTCCGTCGGCCCCTGGATGTCAATTAACATAGCAAACCCATCTCACAACAGCATAAAAAACTCCGTGTGAGGTAGAAATATAATCAAGTCTCTTCCAGTGACTCTTCCAGTGATAATAATAATAATGATAATGACGCAGAGGTCAATCGATAAATATAAGACATTAAAATCTCGGAGGTTGTCCCACACAAGATAGATATCGGGGCCATAGGGAAGTAAAAGGAGTTATATTTCTGAACACGTGGGGAATACATTATAATATATAGCCGAGATATATTTTCATCTCTATGAAGGTGCATGAATGATTTGATTGAGAAGCAGGTTGTGTTCAAAATAAAAAAAAATTTAAACGGAGTAATATAAAATAAAAGAAAACTTTTTCTTGATTAAAATGAGTCAAATGAATGGTCCTTAAAGGGAGGGTGGAGCTGTTTCAGTTCTTAATTTTTTCGTCACTTATTTAGTTGTTAAACAGGCTTCGTTCCGATTGCCAAAAAGAAAAGGATAGATTTCAATTTCAACCGCAGTTGGCCCCCTCGTTAATTTGCTGTCCTGTGACGCGTTTCAGGTTGTTTTCCGGTTTAAGATCAGTTTGGTCTGAACGCTGTCTTGCTGTTTGTTAAAAGGAAAACCAATACGCGTCTGCCTAAGGGGGGCAGGTTAAAGGTATGAAAGAGACCAATATGTCTACCTTATGGCCACAGCTAAATTTAACCTTCTTCAGCCCACAAATGAGGCAAGTAGCAAGCCATTAAGCCTTGTTTCGTGACAAAGTCGCCAGAGAGGGACGAGGTGTTGCACCCTTTGCAAAGGTCGCGAGGGACTAATTGTTATGCGTCACAACATGGCCCTCCTTCCCCGCGTCTTCTGACAAAATGAGCAGACGATAATATCACACGACACGAGATGTAGGGATGAGCGGCTGGTCTAGTATATAAGTGAGCTGATAACAGGGGAGACACACAGGGTCGCTGAGGGGTGTAATAATTTAACGGTGACAAAACAGCGTGCGTCATTTCTGACTTCTGAGCTGGTCGATCTTGATACACCCTTGTTTATTTGTAGTATAATAAGTCCAACGCAGGTGTTTACCCTTAAAGGTTAGATTTATTCGACGGAGTGAGTTTCTTCGAAGAGAAAGCACATCCTGTTTCTGTTAAAAGACGGGGTTTAGAGAACTAGAGGTAAGTTTGGAATATTTTTGAATAGTTATCGTTGATTTTGTCTTAATTAAGAAAATGAGTGTACATTAACGAGAAGAGATATATAGATTTCTTTTTGTTTAGTGAAGTGTTTGAGCAAAGATCATGCGTCCTTGCTTGCAAAAGCTAAATTAGTAGGCTTAAACCTCGAAGTTGAAATTACAGTTCTAAGTCCGCTTTTATTATGGTTAGAAAATATAAATATAGTGAGTCAAAATTTGAAAAAGATATAAAAGGAATATGGTGATAATATCATGATGGCAGGGTTAGTTGATTTCTGAGAAAGTCGAGCCTATTATATCATGTTTGAGAATCTTTCCTTTTTTTGCTCTGCTAAAAAGAGACTAGAAAACATTTCCTAGAAAACGTTCTCTCGTCAAATGAGAAAACAATATGCACGAAAAAGATGTGCTAAAGTAATTTTTCCAAAAGTAACCAGAATGACCCTATACTTTCTATATTTCATTTATAGTTTTAAGTTAAAAAGATCATCCCGCACGATGATCAACTATGAAATACAAAAAAAAAAAAAAAAAAAAAAATGAATAAAGAAAAATATTAAACTCTCAAACTGCGATCGATAAAACGAACCCGATGTATAAGGAACCTTTGATATAACTTTTATATGATATTTTTACTCTGTATCCGTACTAATATCAGCATATGCAATGAGTCACACTTTGAGTTTTTTTTTTATTTTCTTATCATCTCAGACCATATTGAACAAAGAGGGGAAGTACTGGCAGCCTTGAAAGTGAGACTGTGAGAGTGAAATGAAATATTATATTAATTCCAGCATTGTTTGATTAATTTTGACAATTTCGACAATTCCTATATCATTTATGCAGAAATAACGGAAGATTTTCCACTGCATTTTTTTGTGTGAATCCCTTACCTTCTAAACTTTGGTTTTAATTATTTAGATATTAACATATTAACAATTGCCATTAAATTGAATCATTCCAAGGCAGAAAAATGCAAAAATAAATAAATAAAAAATTAAAAAAAACAACGTACAAAAATAAAAACCATTTAATTCATCATCATCATAATAATAATAATAATAATAAAACATTTAACATTGTATGTTAACAATATCCTATCACAACCCAAAGCGCTGGTATAACTATCCTCCCACACTCCTCATAGATCATGCTATTTACCACAGCCCTACTGAGAGGGGGCGTCATTTTTGGGGCAAAAATATCTTTAGTTGCAGCATAAAAATGTACACAGAATAAGACGGGGACATATCTTGAATATCTAGTGTAAAAGTCCTGTCTCTGGCGCTGAAGGGTATGCCAGACGCAAGTTTTAAAGCTTGATGGCGTGGGTGTGGGTAGGGTGGGCTAGTGGGTGTATGGAGATAAGATTGGTGGGTTGGTTGGGGGACGGGGGTTTGGGGGGGGGGGAGGTCGAGCCTTAAATATCTTTTTATCTACAGAAAAACACTCAAAAAGGGTCTCCCTGACGTACGCTTTTAAAGCACCCTTCAATTCATTTGTACTGTCATAGCTGCAAAGATAATGCAAAAATGGATTGTTAAATAAAAAATTGAAAAATTCCTTAATTGCTCAATTTTATGAAGAACATACGAAATGTAACTCAAAGCAAATTAAAAATATGGATTTCCCCTTTATTAGTCAAGTTATAAGTAAACATGGGGGAACCACACTGTTGTCTCGTGATAACATCGAATTAAGCTCTTCTCGCGTGTACATCTTCTTTAAGGAGACAATTTCCTCAATTAAGTGACAAACGTATGACTTATCTACTCCGCACGATTCACTTAAACAAACGGGGGTTTCGCTTCATTGATTTTTGATTCACTTCCTTATATAGCCCAATGACATCCATTAGAAGTTATAATGACGACGGTAACTCTCAAATAGATATTACGCGAAGAAGTTGATTTGACTCCCCCATTTGGTGACGTATGGGAATAATGATATACAAGAATTATGGTAAATGTTTGTTTCTAAAAACGGTGCTACAAAACGTCTCAGTGCTTTTACCAGATTTGGTTACACATAAAACCTGTAACCAGATAGATTATTTTAAAAATGATAAAAGTGTTACTTTAGCCATTCTTTAAATATTTTTAAAATTTTCTCTTAAAAAGTCTTATTGATAAATATTAATCAAAAAGTTTTAACCTTAAAATATATTGCAAAATAATTTTCCTACCGTTTTCACACAGCTTGAAAACACCAGCAACTGTGACACAACCATATGGTATCTTGTTGCGTTTATCATTTTGGATTTTTAAAATTCCTCTGGTGTAAGTTAGTATTCTCATCCAGAAACTGCTACACATCATCCTTGTGTTAGAGGCTCATCTATAAATGTTTCCTCAGATAAACAAGATAATGTTGCATGCATCTGTCAACGTATTACAGAAAAAAAAATTTTTTCGGTGACAGTTACATTTAAAATTAACAAATGCTAGCTTTAATGATTTGTCATTTTGGTAATGGTGACATCGAAGATAAAATACCAACTAGAAAAGGGGGCCACCATTTTATCATAAAGAAAAGCCTTGCAGAGAATATAATCTGCAGTGAAAATGTAATATCAAAACAAATACAAAATGATCATATCAGAAACAGGTGTCTTTTAATGGCTCACACATTGAGCAGTGTTTCTTAATAGTGTGCATTTTAGTAATAGATGCATCCCACTGTCAGTATAACTGACTTCCATTTAACAATTTTCGTATAATTTTCAGAAATGAACTGCCTCCTGTCAATCACCCTTCTCATCCTCGGATGTTCGTTTGTGATGTCACAGAGACTAAGAGGCGGAATGTTCAACCGGTTCCAGGATATTTTCAAAGACACGGCTGGCAACCGACTATCACAGATAAGGCGACAACGACAGGTTATGACCAACCTCCGCCCTGGTAACCGCTTAGGGACCGTAGTACCCGGGGGCCGGGGTGGGCGTGGCAATGGTCAAGGTGGGCAGGGTAATGGCCAAGGTGGGCGGGGTGGAGGGCGTGGTCGTCCTGGAAATGGGGGCGTGGCTCAGCCTCCTCCACCTATCACAGTTGGCCCAGGTCCTGATGACGGAGCGATCATCAAGAAAGATGACGAGATAAGACGAGGACCAAAGAAAGATGCTCGTGTCGTCGTTGAGGGTAGCGCTGCCGGTGTGAACAGGGCAGGTAGGAATAGACTGTTTATGTAATTTTGGTGGAAACAGGTTGTTGTGAAAGCAATTTTAATAAATCAGTTATATCACTTGGTTGCTAAGAGCTGATATTGCTTTTATCAATTTTCAAGTCTTGGTAAAATATTTTTGCCAGTGTTTTTCAAGTTTTGTAAACAGACCCTTAGCAACCGACGTGAAACACGCACGGCTTAATGTTTATGTGCATACTGTATCAACTTAATGCTTCAGTTAATTCTATATATCATCGCAAATAACTGTTTTGCTGCAGTTTTAACCAGTATGACGTAATCTAAATGTAAGTGACGTCACAAAGCCGTAAGATATAAATAGCCATATCATTGCTATACACTAAATACATCAATCACACAATTATTACTGCCTCAATTATAATGCACCAAATTTGACAGTTAAGGCGTGTTTCCATTCAACTCTGGTCTCTTTTACCTGGGTCCAAAAGGCCGTACCCTATGATTAGCCCACCATATCGGTAAATCTTATCCCCCTATTACCCTGCATATGTCTTTTGAGGTAAGAAATGTCACACACACACACACACACATATATATATATATATATATATATATATATTGACCTCCAAAGGTGAGATAATCACAGGCTGGTTCCAGTTTCACAAATAATCTATAACCCCCCCCCCCCCCTACACACACACACACAGACACAAAATGGTTCAAATCTTTAAACAAATAGCCAAATGAAATATTATGGTAGCTGTTTTATGTTTTCATACCAATATTTACTTTATTTACTTGGCCTGCCCAAATTTATCTTGAACTCAAGAAAACCAAATTTTTATCTTCAAGTTTAGACCCATTCCCAAGCTATAGATCGTAGGTGAAACCAACCCTTAGTGTGATGCATCGTGCCAACCCATGTGCAAACACATTCCAACACATCATTATATTTAACCATGCAGGGTGCACTATCATTATCATAACTGCTTCAGTGGCGTACAGAAACTAACATAATCATAACGTTAATATATATTTGTTTTAGCTAACGCTCGGTTTGGATTCTTCGGTCGATTTGGATCCAGATTTAACCGATTCAGGGACAGATTCCAGCAGGGTAAATAATTTGATTTTATGTACATATTCTGTATTATGTATTCAGTGTTACAGTATGGCTTACTGACATGACATAATATAATTGGATTAATTAATTAATATGTATTGTGTTTTAATATGACAAGACTCTTATTCAAGAAACAAGGGCTCGATTGCAATGTCCTGCTATTTAATTCCTTAAACTGTTATCAGTGATTATAGAGGGCGCCACAAAGAGCGACTGACGGGAGGGATAACCTACAGCGCAGGGGTGGGGGTGGGTGGAGGGGGTATCAAGCCTTTACTTCTTAATGTTAGGTCTACACCGGTTTGAATTAAAACTTGTGTGAACAAGAATAAGCGCCTCCTTTACAAGGGTCACGACTGCATTGAGACCACGACTATCTGGGCCGTAATTCTGTCCAAGTCGCGTCATTCGGTCATGCACATGCAGTAACTTCTCCCAATTTATTACGTAAAACACAAATGTCTTACCACGCTTTGGAAAATAATAACTCATTATTATATGCACTATGTACTCAAGTTGTCGAAAACTATTTACAAAAAGGCTAATTTGATCCATCTTGACCCCACAATCATTTTACCTAAAACAAAAATGCCTACCATGCCTTGGGAAAATTAACTAATGGTTATATGCACTAGGTACAGAAGTTATAGAAAATTGTATGTTTTAATGACGAAGAAATCCATTTCGTGTTATTTGAACATCGACAAATGTCACGTATCTGCAAAGTTCAAAAATGAAAGAAAAAAGATACCGAAGTAAGAGGATATGATTCAGTAATGTAATGGTATATTTTAGTTTTAATATATACCATTATAATGAATATCTAAATTAAAATGAATTAAATGCAGTATTCAACGTGAAGTCGAAGAAAGCGCTCTTTCTACAAAGGTCTCCTTATCAGCATTTCTGGTTTGCAGATAACAGACAAAGAATACACAGTGTGTGTGTTTTCATAATATATTTTCACGAATTCAAAATGTGGTTTTTGTGGTCGCAGTAATAACAGCGTGTTTGCAACAATGTGTTTATTAAATGTGGATAAATTAACGCCCTCGTGAACGTCTTATCTTTTTAAATCTTTTTTTCAATTTCAGTTCGCTTAATAAGGGCCGGAGAAGGGCTGGGAATACCAAAGAAGTTTGTTCTGAATTTGAAACCAAATGTGGACGATGCTAAAGGTTAGTTAAGAGCATTTATGAGAGAGAAATATGTAATAAATTATACTTAAATACTGCTTAATGAATGTTCTTTCCCCTCTATAGCACAGAGCTTTTTATCTCTAAAATGATAAAACGTTGTTTGAGAGTTATTTTCTCATATCTATTCCAAATAGCATATAGCAACATCCGTTTAGATTATACCCATGTCTAATTCCTCCGTGGCTCGCATTTTATCACTCACACAAAGACTAACAAGCGATCACGAGCATGCGCACACACATTCACCAATATAGTGTCATAAGTCAAACTCCCCATATGGTTTACCAGTCATGATTCACCAAAAATATAAAGTACAATTTACAGAACTGTTATCACCTGACTACAGAAGTAAGGAACTTACTCATACTACAACCTCGTTAGCCTTCGGTGTGTCATGACTGCACAATCATCCAATCAAATTGCTCCACTGAAACAGGAAGTCATTTTGTCACTTCTGAGAAGTGTCAGGTAACTGTCACTGGACAACGACACTTTTGTGATAAAACCTAATGACAATTGCTACCGCAAAATGTCACGTTAAGCAAGGGATTGGAAAGCGGAAGTGAAAGCAATATCACTTGCATCACGCAATTGTCGGTGACATTAAAGCTCCGTTCTCATAGGCACCATCTGCCTACGTAGAACGATCCAACTCTGCGGGGACTCTTGCTGTGTGCAATCAGCTTAAATGAATGACAGGCCTCTTCCTGGTGTTGAGTAGAATACAGAAGGGCTGGTGATTATTTGAGGACTTTGGAAACAAAAGGAGGCGTGTCAAACTATTTTATCTATTAATAATCTATTCGTTCATTTGCTCATAAACATATATCTTATTAACCCTTTTTTTCCAAGATATTCTATTTCTTGATTTCCTGTGTATTATTTATTTATTTATTTATTTATTTATTTATTTATTTATGTAAACTTTACAGTTCAAGGGCTCCTACGGCAGTTCAGTAAAAACAAAGGGCGCAATCTCGGACTCGGGAAGTTAAAATCGAGACAACAGAGATCTGGATTATCAAACAGAGGAGACTCTATCCTTCTGGAGGATGTTTCTGAAAGGTACAGAGAGAGAGAGAGAGAGAGAGAGAGAGAGAGAGAGAGAGAGAGAGAGAGAGAGAGAGAGAGAGAGAGATCGCATTCACAACAGCGAACTAACAGATTTGCGGAACCAATATGTCTTCTCCACCTGAATGTCACCGCGGGGCATGTTTTCCATCTCTGTTAGGGAATGATACGGCAAGTTTTTATGTGGACGCGCCATATTTGATCCGGGGATCTGTTAGTAGCCAGATCAATTAGTTCTGAATGCGGCGTAACTTTGGACCGCGTTTTTTTTTAATTTTTTTTTATTGCATATCTCGAAAAATACAAATTGATAAATAACTAAATACATATTTTTCTCACTCACTCCTCTTTCACTCACAGACATTTATAATATATATTGGACCGCGTTTTGTTCTAGCGACCTGATGAAGCTTCTCCAGCTGACAGACCTGGTGGAGGAGGTGGAACAGGAGGTCATAGTAGAGGCTCTGGCCTGTAACAAACTGGACGCAGGCACTAGACACGAGTATTACAAATGGGTACGGATAATAAGGGTTTATTCGTTAATTAATTAATTAATTAATTTATTTATTCAATTTGAGATTTCACTGCCAATTGCTTGTTGCACACAGACCAAAACGTCAAACATCATTAAAATATAATAATAATAATAATAATAATAATAATAATAATAAGTAATTGTTTGTTTCAAGAAAAAAAAAACATATTAAATATAACCTCTGATTTTATAAAGATCCCTTATATGCATGAAGTTGGTAAATATTCTTGAAAAAATCAGAAATTAATTTTCAGATTGATTTATGTTTGGATTATTATCCTCTTTTCCGCAGGGCCTCGACCGTATTGACAACAGCGACAAAGTCGCAGCAGACGACAACTTATTGAATATAGATGGCGACGGTGACGGGGTGGACGTGTACGTTGTGGATACAGGTACGAACGTGGCTTGTCTTGCAGACCGTTTTTCCATGTAAAAAAGTTAGCTGATAAGAATTAAACTGAAAGTCGCTCCATGTATAGAAAGAAAAGTGATGCACAAGTTTTCATACTGTTATGATGATAAGTCGACGAGTGTTTAATGTAATGCTGGATGGCAACTGGACGACAATTACAGATTATACTAGTGAACAATTTGCAGTCATGTCATTAAAAGAGGGCCCAGATATTTTTTTGACTACAGTTATGCCCCAAAATGTTCGGACAATACACAGTGAGATGCTTTCTGATTATGCAAATACGATATTTTTAATACTTTTCTTTGATTTCCACATTGATGACGTCTGACATAATATTT
This sequence comes from Lingula anatina, assembly GCF_051362555.1. Classification (NCBI taxonomy): domain Eukaryota; kingdom Metazoa; phylum Brachiopoda; class Lingulata; order Lingulida; family Lingulidae; genus Lingula; species Lingula anatina. The sequence continues at coordinate 14,442,459 of NC_141774.1, read as the reverse complement.
GAGTTACAAGCAGACAGGCCCACACTTCTCTACACGAACGTTTTCCCACTCGATCGTATAATATTCATACCATATTCTTTTCACTGCCCAACCACCAGGTGTTCGAGCCGATCATACCGAATTCCAACTTCTGGGAGGTTCGCGCCGCGTCGACTCAGAGTTCTTCTCCATCTACGGCTCGTACGCGGGGGCAGCCGAAGACGACAACGGGCATGGCACGCACGTGGCTGGCATTGTGGCGGGAAGAACGTGGGGAGTGGCGAGGAATGCCACTGTGATTGCGGTAGGTGGGGATGTGGATTGCGATGATTGTGTTTTGTTTTGTCAGGGAGATTTTCAAAGAGTAGGCCTAATTGTGGTAGGGGAGTTAATGGTGGTTGTGATCGAGTTTCATTACGATTTGTTTTTGTTCCCATTGTGTAACCAGTGAGATATGATTGTGTGTTCTTCGGTTTAATTTCTCTACGTATCTCTCTCTCTCTTACACACACACACACACACTCACACACACACACACACACACGCACACACACACGCACACACACACACACACACGTTTTTACTGAACAAGCCAAAATTGATAAACTAGCTATTTTTACATCTTGAAAAATATAGACAGAGGCAGGTACATAAATGTCTAGTTGTCTAGTCAAATCAGCAATTTCAAAGGTAGCGGTCGTTTTTTTTTTTTTTCTAAAATAGTGAACTTTCTTTCGGGTAAATTATTTTGATGCTGATTGAAAGGTGGCACTTGTGATATGTTTTCTTTGTAAAAGTACCACCCAACCTGTAACTGTTCTCTTTCTACAGGTAAAAATTTTGGACTGGAGGGGCAAAGGCGGTTCCTTTGACGTTGCCGATGGTATTAAATGGGCCATAGACAAAGCTATAGAGCGGAAGCGAAAGTCCATCATCAACTTGTCGATAGGTAGCGCTGTATCCACTCTCCTTGACAACGTTGTCAAAGAGGCGATAGAGAATGGCATTGTTGTCACTGTCGCCGCTGGTAACAATGGAGGTATGTCAGATTTTTTCCCCTTTTTTCCCTTTTTCATTTCTTTCCCTTATTTTAACTAATTATTTATTATTTGAAAATTTGTAGAAAAACAGTTTATCCCAGTGAAGTAACATGACACTTCTCGACGAGAACTGTTAAATAAGTTCATGTTGTAACTTACTGGTTACCAAGGTCCTCTCAGTGTGGTATCGGCATTTTACTACTATTTAAAGGTGGAATTTATATGCAATGCGTTAGGTGTGACAGCGTATAGAGTTCACCATTGTGTTTTGTGTGATGTCAAGCCTTGCGCTGCACAATACAGTACCGTTATTGCAGGGATACATTAACAAAGCATTTGGTGAATAATTATTGTGTGAATGTATTGCTACCATATTGCAAAGATTGAGGACATGAATAAATCAGAGAAATAAACCTCTGATGAGTAAAAGATGGTCCTTTCAATCACGTTTTTAAGCCATGTCAAATGCTTGTTTTAAGTAGTTAATGTACTTTAAAAATAAGTAGAAAAAATGAGAACAAAATAGAACAAAATAGAATGAACGACAAAAAAAAAAAAAGAAAAAAAAAATAATAATGTATTTTTATTCTAGGTGACGCATGTACGACCTCGCCGGCCCGAGTAAAGGACGCCATCACTGTGGGGGCCATGGACCGAGACGACAGCATCACCTGGTTTTCTAACCGCGGTGCCTGTACCAACGTCTACGCCCCTGGTCTCAGTATAGGGAGCGCCTACTACAGCGCTCAAACCGCCGCCGCCGCCCTCAGCGGCACCTCCATGGCAAGCCCCTTCGTAGCGGGGGTCCTCGCGGCCCACATGTCCACGATTCCCGCCCCCAGCGTGTTCGATGCGGCGTTCGTGCAGGCGATGGGGCACGTGATCATGACGAAGGCGTCCTCGGGGGTGATTCAGGGTGCACAGGAGGGGGATAACAATCGGCTCTTGCAGACGGGGTGTACGTGATTGAGATTTGGTTGGGTTGAGAGAAAAGCACAGTCAGAGATTGCACTGCATACAAAGAGGGAAGAGTCAATATTGTTGTCATCTGTTATTTGACTTGTGGTCTCCTTCTCATGATTTTTTAATTTCATGTCTAGCTTCTATCAATTCACTATATTATCTTGCAACCTTTTCGTGGGTTACTGTGTGCGGCTTGGAGTAATCAGTATGGAAAACACTAAACTGCATTTTATTGTACTTTTTGGGATATCGGCTGTACAAATCTGACAATATAATTGTTGCACTGGCTAAAGATATTTGTGTTATTGACTCTTGATATTGTCTCTGATTTTTTCTGTTAAATGTGTTTGTCTGTGTTAATATTTTATAAAACTTAATTTGTATTGTTAGCGTGTAATTGGTCGTTCGATGAAGTTTTTTTACTTGACTAATTAAAAAAATTAATACAGATAAATAAGTAAATGAATAAAAAACAGATATATCAAAATGACAATTGATATTTTCTCCACTTCATACGCAGTCTGACAATTGCAAAGAAATCCATAGCTTGAAAACGGAGCTGCCTACACACAACCAATGTTTATCGTATTAAAAACAATGGTGAAAATTTCCATCCGGTAATTGCGATTGCAAGACCTTTTCACCATTTCCAGAACTTTCTGATTTCTTTACATCTCTTTGAGGAAGAACCTTGGGCAGTAGATATAAAAGTAATTTTTACCAAGCACTAATTTTTTATTATTTGCGGACGGCGTCGACGTCTAATGTATTTTAGCTGTTGGGTTGAAAAAAAAAAAAAGATTGACCGTTCACCGGAACGGCACTTTGCACGTTGCTCTGGGGGCTTTAGGGCAAAGGCGAGTAATTGCTGGAATCATATCAATTCCCTGTGGCTGCAATTTATTCCACCATTCCTAGAGATATTAATATCTTAATGCATTTTATTTTGCTTCGAACTAAAGCCAGACAAAATTGAAGGATTGGTTAATGGTGATCCGCACGCGGTTGAAAATGATCCACAGACATATTTTAATCCTGCAAAGCTTCCTATTTTTCTTCATCCAAACCTTAAAGGCCTTGAATAATTTATTTGAAACGTACCTTGTGGCGTTTTTATCTATTTCCCGATGCAGACCTTAAAAGGCGATATAGATCTCCTTAAAAGAAAGTACTGGACATACTATGAAGACAATGATATATACACGTATATGCAAAGCGTAATGAAAAGGAAACTATGTTATATCAAGACGCCGGAAACAAATGTCTTAAAAGAATTTTTCTGCCATAGATATTCGATTCGTCGTCTTCACGACTCCATTTATCAGGCAATTTAAACATTAGGCTTCGACAAAAGGAAACACAATGGCTTCAAGGGGACTTGAAGAAGTTTTTAAATATGACAGAATCACGATTATGTGAAAACGATTTAATCTGTGCGGACAAAAATGATCAGAACAATTTCTCTCTCTCTCTCTCCCTCTCTTTCTCTCTACATCTTTTTTTAAAGCTAATGTCATTCAAGTACCATCTCATTACTGAGAAACCACACTTGGTATAAAGTTGTCAGACAGGCAAATACCTCAAGTGATGGATCGTGCTTTTACCGTCCACTCAAGGCATACAGGTGTACATTGTCTATGTGATCGAACCGTGCAGGTGCGATTTATTTAATGAGCAAAAATCTGCCGATATGTATGTCAGCACACAATGGGCGGATCCAGAGATATTTTCTGACAGCCTTCCAAATTATCTCTGTTGATCCATCCTCCATTTTTGACCGTCTTCCGACAGAAATAATTAGATACCCGTCAATGTAAACTTGAAAATCTGACCGTCTTCTGGACGACCCAGAAGACGGCCTAAATCCGCCCCTGGACTGATATGCATGTTTGCTAAGCGAAAAGCAACTTTAGGGAAACTTGGTCAATTAATACTTAATTGAAAAAAAGATAGGTAAATATAAAATAAATATAATGAAATTATAAATGATTGTCCGAAAGAAAAACCATTAAAGCCCAGGTCAGTTTAAAGCCATCTCATGCAATACTCACCAAGGAGTCATTAAATGATTACGACTGGCATTAGCTCAGTCTTTATGCGGTGTCAATTTCCTTTTCATGTGGTCAGGTGAAAAATAAATGGACCAATCTATAAGGATGGCACTTCTCTTAAATGTCATTACTGTCATTGTTGGATTCATTCTTTAAGGAAATGGATACGCACTGAGCCAAGGGCGTCAGCGTCTCGTACAAGAGAGCCTCCTCTGATGTAGGATCCAATTCTCATTTATATTAAAAACACCGACCTAGGTTTTGACCTAGGTTTTACATCACGCTTACCCTTACCTGTATGAATCTAATGGAGCGCCGACTTTGTTACACGGACGCTCAGTTTCTTAACATCGCTGATCATATTGGTGGCATTGGACGTCATTTGATGTGATGTGTAGGTTTGTAAAAAAAAAAAAAAAAAAAAAAAAAAAGCAGTAAGTGCTTCTGGGATGTGAATTTTACTGGCAGACCTTCAAGAAATCAAGGAGTCGACGAAAAATGACTTATTTTTAAATTAGAACGGGCATTGCAGAATAAAAAAAATGGAATTTTGCTTCTTCAAATTCAGATAATCCAAACAGCAATTAAAATCATCATTTGAAATTTAAAACACATATCTAAAAGATATCATAACTTAGATGGCATATTTTGATAACAGTGTTGTATCTGCCATTTATAGAACACGTATAAGGCGATGGTAACATTCTAATTATTCTTATGCCGCCCTCTTCATTTACGGACATTCCCAGATACATTTTTACGTGTATAATTCAAATACACTTTAAAATGAAAAATCTAATCTAGCTGAACAAACACCAAATGTGATATTTTTCTTTATCTTCAATCAACAATCGCACGTTGCTTGTCAGACTACTCAATTGCTGTACAAGTTGTCCTATAAACCTGGTTACAGCTTTATCAACATGCCGGCTGAAATGTCCTCAGGGATATTGAAAACAATGTCATCTAATCTTAACGTCAACCAATGAACCCCGCTGGAAATCCACAGGTCGACCTATGGTTTTGCCAGTTGGAGGAAACAGGATAGAATCGTTCATAAAATGTGATTCATGCGTTGATTAAATCTTGTGGTATCTTGCTAAATTGCGTGTTGGAATATTCCCGTCGAGGCAGCGCATGGATCAAAATGATGATAGATAGAGATGACGGTTGTTTTGCATCCAACATGAAACCTTGTTCTATTCTAGACACATCAAAGATTTTCTTAATTCAGCGAGGATAAGAGGGGACTGTATAATTAGAGGCAGACGGATTGATCATAAGCTTACTGGCATTTTCCTGGTAGCTTTTCGCAATATTCTAGTCAGAGAAATGAGCCAATTAAAGTTGCCGTGATCGGGTAATTATTAAGCTTCTCTCTGTAATGAGAAACGGCAGTTCGCATGTTAAAGGAAGATTAACCGTTACGTGGCATGTAATGGGTTCTTATTACTCTATGAATTCAAACACGATTTCTCTTACTCCATCTTATCCAATAACCAAATCGACAAGGTTCCACGGCAAACGTTATCTCTCAGTTTAGTTTCCTATCCTTAGCATACAGTGTAGAGGAAGTTACGGTTCAGCTAGTTTGTTCTTTCATCTCATCTAGCTTTGGTACTTACATGTATTTCGAGCTTTGGGGACTTTTCCCTTTTTATGTCTATCATGCAATAATTCTTCTTTGTTTCAGTTCGTTTCAAAACATATTTCATGAGTAAGAAAGATCTTGGTGAAACGTACAGTTTACTAATAGGCCAAAGGTATGAAAATGAGATTGAAATGAGGACGGCGAGTTTTGTTCTCAACTTGCGCAGCATTGCATTACTCAGTGGGGTTTGGTCGCGATTGGTTTTATCCAATTACGGGTGCCTAATCTGTTCCAATGATGTCTGGCATACAGACATTTCGTGTTAATTTTGTCGCATGTAACATTATCACAGAGATTGATTTTAACAACATTTTCAGACTGTAATGTTTCTACATTGCGAGTCTCATGAGTCAGACAAACAAATCCTCTAATTATAACCTCCTGATGGGGAATAGTTGTTGTGCCATTTTTTTTTCATTTGGATTCTGCATTCTTTGGATTCAATTTTGGATTCTGTTTCAGAACATTATTGGCAAGTCTTAATTGTTTGAATACCCAATTCGGGATCTGGGAGACACTTGAGGGACTTTGCAATGAAATCAATATATAAACAAAAATATAAATAACCATATAAATAATAAAGAAACATTAAAAATAATATGAAAGATGCTTTTGTGGCATATATTCAATCTAGAATCAGAGTTTTGCATCGTATTTCACTGATAACATCATCCTGTTAAATGCACGCGGCTAGATCTAGTTAATATCAGTACTGTTGATCCACCTTAGCCTTCCCAATGATCCGAGCTGATTAGATCACTCTAAATGGTAAAATGGCGCCGAAGTCTTTGACACAGAATCTTAGAGAAAGGCTTTGCTAGGAATTGAATAATGGCCTTTCACTTAACGGGTAACGCCAAGGTCACTTAAAGTGTTTGGGATAAAACGAATTTATCCTTTTTTTTTCAATGTAACATTTTTATTGTTTTTCATTAAGTATGTTTGGGTTGCTGATGTCAGGTGGAAGTAGACTTGGAAAAGTCCTTCAGTTGAAATGAAACCGTACGGTACTCTTACATGACGCAAATTGTTTAAAACCATTGACTTTATTAAGGAAATTGGGTTTTACCATTTCTCAATGAGACTACTGTCAAAGCAGATTACAAGTGCCGTATAAAATGTTTGTGCCAAAGCACTTTTCTCCGTTGTGGTATACACCCACGCAAAGACAAATGATTTAGCGCAGTATTTCTAGATCTTAAATAACAGTTTTCATCGACCATTCTATCTAGTTGCTCAAAAATGTACAGATACATCGAAACGAAGCGGCTGATGGATTGCGTCCTTGACGTGCTGTGAAGATCGCGATAAAGCAAGCGACCTGCAGACACCAAAACGAAGCGTTTTGATTGTCAATGTTGATGAAAAAAGAACACTTATCGGTAGACAGGAGGCGTCTTCTCTTATACACGATCAGATTCGGTGGCCTGATATCCAAAAAATTCAAAAATCAATCTTAAGTATCATGGAATGCCATTAAGTTATTGACAATACGGTGTCATCTTTGTTCACACATATAAAATACATCTGGAAGTTGCTCTTTGAAGCCCATAGCTCCAATGCCCCACTTTCTCGAGTAGTACTTTAAAGCATACATGCTATCCCCGCTGTTCTATATAATTGCAAGAGTTTGTTGAAGTACAGTGGGGTCATTTCAATAGTCTGAAGGTTCGACTGTCTGGAGTGTTTTTCTAAAAAGTTACAGAGTCCAAGTAAAAGTGCACCTATATATTCTTAATTATTTTGTAGTCTGGTTCCTGTTTTACAATAAATTTTAATATTTGAGTATTATATGTTATATTGAAACAATATGTTGGAGCTCACGGCATGCTACTTTACATGTGATGTTATTATTCAATCTTCTAATTTTTTGTATTATTATCATTATTATTATTAATATTATTATTATTTTACACGTAGTCTTATACATATACCGATATAAAGAACATAGCAATTTATTTTGCGGTGGACCCTGAAACTGCCAAAAAGTCCACCTTTATGCAATGATCGCACAGATCCGATTGCGAATTTGCTTGATCTCTGTGTCTTCGCTACCTCTGATTATGCCCCTATTTCACACAGACCACGAATCCCACGAATGGCCATGAATTGACAAATTTTACGATTCGTGGTTGAATCGTAATCAATTCGTGAAGTTCTTAACAGATTCGTATATATTCGTAGTCAGTTCCTGCACTTCTTGACCAACAGAAATTGGTGGCAAAAACTTTGGTGCCCCTATTTCACACAAACCACGAATCCGACGAATCGCCAGGAATTGAAAATTTCAGGATTCGTGGTTGAATCGTAATTAGTTCGTGAAGTTCTTAACAGATTCGTATATAATCATAGTCAGTTCTTGCAATTCTTGATCAATCGGGAATTCGTGGCAAAAATTTTGAGCTGTTCAAAGTTTTGGACACGAACTCACGATTCCAAATAATCGTAGTGAATTTGTGGACAATATTCGTGCGATTCCAGCTGAATCCCACGAATATTCGTAACACTATCGCACCTGTATCGTAACTGAATCGTGAGCTTGTCGAATTAGACCAGAAAATTGGTAAAATCTCACGAATCCTCACGAATCCTGAAATTTGTCAATTCCTGGCGATTCGTGGGATTCGTGGTCTGTGTGAAATAGGGGCATCAAAGTTTTTGCCACGTGGACATTCCAGTGCACATACAATTAAGAAAATTATGCATCTTTATCCTAAGGCAACGCCTCCCCACCCTGAATATCAGAGGATACATTTAAACAGCTTCCAATGTCATGACGCGTCTGTCGTGCACTTAAAACACAAACACAGTCGAGGTGAGTTTCCAGAAATGTCTGATACTCTAGAAGCGACCCTGGGAACATGTACGCAGCTGATTAAAACAAGTAACATAACGTCATCCGTCTATCTAAAAAAAAAAAAAATTGGGGGACTGAACACATTCGGAATGCCTGGTGAGTTTCATCAGTCACTGATATCAAACTTATGTAGTATGGCCTACTTCGGGAAAATGCATTAGAGCTATTGTGTACGAATTCATTGATTAAAACCGCCACCCGAAAAAATGCACAAGGACATTAATTGCGTTATTTCTTCGTCGGTTGTTTGGATTAACATCGCAGAACTAATTGAAAACATTGGAGGATCGAATTCGAATAGCGCCACCGACGCTGCAGTAAGTCTTTTATTGTGTGTAACGAGAACAAAATGTCAATTTACGCCTTTTGTTCGATTTTCTGAATTATCTGATACGACCATTGTTATAAGCAATTTGCTAACGTCAACAGAGTGCTGTCCTTTTGTGCACGGTCATAAGATATATATCAATCATTTCCACAGCCTTCATTTCCGTTCAGGTGCTATTTTTTTATTGAAACAGTTTATTTGCCGTTACAAATTGAATCGTATTCAATGTGGGCACAATCTACATTTAGTATTACAGCCGAAAGTGCATGGTAGTATTATCCGGAAATCTTGGACAATGGTAACACCAGCGTTACAATGAGACACTGTGATTGTTGGGGTCACTTCAGAGTAACAATGTCCTGTACACTGTATCTTGATTTACAAACGCTTTCAGACACAATAAAACCTAAAACAAAACCCAAGACACATATTTAATGGTTCAAATGACAAGGTTTATCAAATTTGACTGGATTTTAGACTTGTGCAACTAAACCAGTGCTTTGTCTAACAAACGCAGGCAAGGAGTAAGGCACGCCCGGATTTCCTTAGGGTTCCAATTACGCCACACAGTTCTATACTCCACGTTAAACAATCATGCTCCCTGGTGACGTCAGGAAATCTATTACCGGTATCAGTCTGTGTTCGGGTGTACATTCACTTCTAATGTAAACACGTGTGTGAGGGGTCCACACATTAATTGTGCTTCTTCGTTTTAACACTCATTGTCGTGGTTTGTTTTTACAAAGAACGCTTTATGGTGTTAACATTAATTTCAACTGAAAAAAAAAAAACGTGGTAAATGTAACTGCTCTATGCGGTTGGTTTTTTGATTCCCAGATTAAATATTTCATTAAACTGTTACGAAACACCTGCGTGGAAACACGCAATAAATCTACAGCTGGGATTTAAACCAGACTCCTTTTATTTCACTCAGGGATTCATAGAAAAGCACCGAGTCGACTGAAACATGTTTCAACATCGGAAATTTACCTAATCTACAATTTAAAACTCAATCAGACTTTATGTCTAGTCCCTCGCTATTTTAATTCCTAGCTTGTAACCTTGCACTCCACTTAACCTGTACTTATTCAATTAATCGGCATATGGATATAAAACATTGCGTCGATGGTTCTACAGTCGACTTTTTTTCCATTCTACCATGTTGCTCCTGGGTTATGTCCCCTACCATATTATTAACACGCCAGTTATAAGAGCACCTGTATGAAGCAAGTCAGAGAGACTTGAAGTAACGGTTTGCATTCCAAGTACATCTGCGTTTGCGTTTCAGTTAAATTACCGTGACATTTCAAACAGACTGGGGGTTTTAAACAGAGAGTAAATACACTGCGCAATACGCTGCGTGACAGTTACCTTCACCCGTTACCCTTATTTTGACTTAAGGCTTTGATTTTTTCGGTGTGCCAAAACAAAGAAAGGTATGGTCATGGAATTGTCGGCATTTATTTAAAACATCGTTTTCCTGAAATGTCCTGAAATTCATTGCAATATCACCAAAATTGTTGAAATTATTGAATTTTGAAAAAAGTAATTTTTAGCCACCCAATAGATGAGTTACTAACCAATAGTTGTGATTAATTGCCGATTGATTGAAAATTTGATTAACCAATTAATTGACTAATCAATTTTTCTACCAGTCAGAAACTGTCTATTTGTTTGTGTGACTATTATGTTATTAATTTGTGCTGTAAAAACAACGTTTCCAACTGATTGTGCTGTTACATTAACTGGCTACAAGAAAGTCGTAAGCTTAATGGGTTTATCCTTGTAAAATCATTCTGCTTCACGAACCGTCTGATTTGCGTTGAGTGATTAGCTTTTAAAAACAGGTGAATGCAAAGAGTTGAATATCCTTATAACTGCAGTGTCGACACCTTATTTCAACATTCTATCTACTTCTCGAAACCCATGTGTCATAAAAGCGTTTAGTGTTGATGCCTGTGTACTCAAATAATACAACATTAATCTAATGTAATTTGTGCGTAAAGCCTGATTTGTGTACCGCTGTCATTTCTGCAGTTATACTCCATTATCAGATTGCGCCTAATGCTTTTATAACTGCGCACGTGGAAGCCTTAAGTTTGGTTTGTGTGTGGAATTTCTTTGATATTTTTGAATAACGGCTTTAATTGGCTTGTCCTCAAATTCCGCGCCTGCAATTAAACTGGCACTTCAGACAGTCAGATCGCGTTATTATTCTTGTTATTGTTGTAACAGAATAAAAGATTTCAGGCCTAACCTAAATCGACGTGTCCTCGCCTGCTGTTGTGGTGACCAGTTCCCAAGCAATCGCAGCGTTGTCAGGAACCGTCCATGCTCTCTTAATCATAAGGCCATTAAGGCGCCCGGGGACGCAGAAACGATCTTTTCACTCCAATCTTAGCAGCTTAATTCGTTTGAAGTGGGCATTTCATCAGAAACCCGATTGGCGCGAGGCAATGTGAAGACGAGCTTGGAGACAAAACCATCGGCGGTTGTCTCATTTGAAAGGTTTCTGTCTCGGAGCCGATGCCAAGAACGGGTGATTAAGGGCTCATTCCCATGCAAACTATCGCTCTACATGGATCGATCCAACTCTGCGAGGTCTCTCGCTGATCGATCTACGTAGAACGATAGTTTCGTTGGGAATGGACCCTTAGAGACACTTCACGGGGTTGTATATTTTGACACTCAAAAAGCAACGAAAATGGGCGATTTTCATAAGCAGTTCATATAGTTTGATATCCGACGGTGACCATATATCAAATACAATCATAACCTTAGAATGTAAAATGCAGCAGTTTAAACCCGACCCAATACTTCTAATTTGTTTTCATACGCCTACGTCCATCATTACTCACGACAATGCGCCGATTTCAATATAATGCTATCATTTTCAGTTCTTATTGTAACCAAATTCCTAGCATATGATCATAAATACACCGTCTGTCTTTGCTAATATGTAATCGTGTGCGCAAATGCAAGTGAATATATGTGTGTATGTGTAAATGAGTGTGTATGTGCGCCCGTGAGCAGGAGCACGAGCACCTGTCCGTGCGTCAGTGGGTAAATTCACAAGCACGTCCTCCAGGATTAGCGGTGTCATTCCCCCTTATGTATACTTGTGTATCAAGGAGCCGTTCCAAACCTTTTTTTCGCGGTCTTAATTTACTTGCCGGCGATACTCTTGACATGTTAATGAAATCCCCGAAGCTGACAGTTAGATTGCCTAAAGTAATGCTTTACTGATTTCTAATTACACCATCTAATTCCGAGGTTGATACAGTTCCAGATGGTATTAATCTTTTCACCTTTTGTACCCAGGCGAAGACTCCATTCACACAAAGACACACTCTGTCTGCGTACGATCCAGCTCTGCTGGGACTCTTGCTAAGTGCCATCAGCTTAACTGAATGACATGCCTCGTATTGCTTCCAATGTACATGTACTAGTATAATCACCAGCTTTTCAGTATTTTTACTTAAGAGGCGTGTTAACCTGTTAAACTGAGTGCATTCAGCGAGAGTCCCCGCGGAGTAGAATCGATCTGCGTGGACCGACGATGTCTATGGGAATGGGGCCTAAAATTGAGTTGCACGGTTTGTGAACTTTAAAACGGGTTAGGAATTGTTCTTATCGAATTTCTTTTTCTTTTATCGCATATTATATCAATGCGGACAAGAATGCAACGGTCGATACAAACAAGTTCGCTTCAAAATAAAAGGGTTTTCACTTGAAAAATAAATAAAATAAGTTCGCACCATATATAATAAAAAAGTCGGTATTGTATCTTTATAATATTAAATAATATTTGAAGATCGAACAACCAAATTGGCTTGTTGGGATGTTATTGTATACAAAGGCTAAGTTCCAAAATGAAAAAAAAAGATCAAGTGTTTTTTCCCCTTCAGAAGACACGTGTGAAGTTTTAAATTCCATTAACGAATTATATATTCGTGAAAACAGAAATAATTAGATTGAAATCAGGGAAAATCAATGAATCATTTTCATTTTTCTGGCAGTGTATGTCGTGCAAGATTGAAATGTGGACTTTGAAAATGGCCTTAAATAAAAACACTTTTTGGTGTCCCAGCTGCTCCATATTAATGTTTTCTGTTCTAATCAGAGGTACAGTCCAATGGGATGGAATTAATATTTTAATAAAACGGAGGCTTTGATAATACTTATACTCCCATTAATAGGAAATAAACACCAAAAGCGAGGCCAAAATCCGTTCATCTGAGTATTAAGCGTCGATAATTCACCTATGAGGTCGAAGGATGCGTTGCACTTTGTCAATTATTCATATTCGGTAATGTCCATTTTCTCCAAATGACTGCTGCGATTCTCTATGTTCTTCAGCCTTAATAACTTAACAGTTTAAACACTTCCAAGGCCATTTTTATATTAACTTACAAAGGATGTCCTGCAGTTTCTTGAAATGTTCAGATGTCAGCAGCTTCAATAATCGATTCATCCCTCCTGGTGCAGTGACAGGATATATGTTTGATAGGTTTTAGTTTTCAAAATCTCAGCGTGATTTAAGGGCATATACCGAACTTGATATTTTGTTAATTGAGATGGTTATTTCCCTTTTTTTTTCATCAGTGATAAACGCTTTCTCAACTGTGACCTGTCAATGTCCACTGGATATCTTGACCATCGTCAACAGACTGCTACACTGGCGCCATCCAGTGTCACATTTGACTGAAGGTGTCAGATGGACATAAAAAACATCTCGAAGGAGTTAAGATGTTGCCTAAAAAATGACATATAATGTCTTCAAACAGTTAACCAAACAGATTAACGGATATCAACATGATGTGTTTTAACTACACTAAACACAATACACAGTGGTTGATTCCCAGCATGCATGGGCAGATACAAAAAATTGAAAATGAAAATATGGGTGACGACATCACAGGCAAGCGTTGCGTCTGTAGGGAAATGTTCTAGTGAAAATAATCTGCCCCCCCCCCCAAAAAAAAAAAAAAAAAAAAAAAAACGGTTCCCAGCCAAGCGTAATCGTTTCGCACTTTTTAACCGCAAATTACCAACATTAACATGTGTTGACAAGATCATCGTATTAAGACGAATATGTTTCTTTAGGAATGACGCAATATTTAACATTGTGAATTCAAAATCACCATGACAACTAATGGCAAATGACTTTGTCGATGATACCTATTATGGTGTTATCGCCAAATCCTTGTTAACAGGTGTTATTTTGTTTATGCCATTGACAGGGACAGATGATCCAATTAACAAAGGGTGTGATTATTTTGTACGAAACTATCAACGGCCGTGCGCGACGTTATGGAAATGGCGGTTACAATGGCGAATCTATTGGTTAGATTAAGGGGTGATAACATTAGGAAGATGTGAAGGAGAGAGAAGAGCAGATGGGTTTAAATTATAAACGCATCACTTAACAAGGATATCGGCTTGTAGAATTTAGAAATCAAAGGCGGAGGGGGGGGGGGGGGTTACAGTAGGTCCTCCTCCCCCCTCCCCCTCCTTTCCCACCCGATCTGAACTGCATTGGTGCTGCCATTCACTGTAGCTGCATACACTGAGTGTGCTTGCATGATCCCTTACAGATACAGACACAGCACGTGTGCACGTCCGTCCACATATATATATATATATCGCCTAAACACAAGCGCATGCGCAGTAGGCACTGGCTCATCATGACTGACATCGTCATCGGATAATCGATGACAGCTCCTCAGATCCGATTCCTAACGAGCGCAAATAAAAAGCCATTTCTAGCCAATACCTTCCGCTTCTGCAGGCACTTACACGGAGGCATTCATACGTAAATGTGGTTCTTGGAAAGAGCACAAAAACCGAGCTCTTAGAATGGAGTAACAGTCGGATAGGACAGGCACGTTTCTAAGTCAAAGACCTTTCAAGGGGGTATATATACGACGGAACGCTTAGATGCTCTCCAAATATCCGTCAGGAATTAACAAGTAAGTTTCACACCCGCGAACCAGAGTGAAACGATTTTTCGCAGCGGCTGAGGAACATTGTTCCCAGTTAAAAAGGCGCTGTGCGCTATGTGTGTGTGCTCTATCCAAAGAAGTGTTAGTCGGTATAATCGATTGCAACACTGTAAAGCTGTCATTTCACAAACACATACTCTCGGGAGCCGTTATACGCACCTTTTGTTTCCAGCACGGCACTGGATGGGGATCCACAGCTATTTTCTCCCTCTGGGATCAATCATACGCGTTTATAAAACAATATGACTGTGATTGGTAACATAACTTTTCAATCAGCGACACTGGCGGGCGTTGGAGTTGGTGGCAGGATTCATTGATAGGAACTACACAACACAATTAAAACAGACTTTGCGAGAATTCATGGAGAGCGTGAGATTCTGGACCACATTGGATATCAGAGATTATATGTTACTTAGACAGCGGTAACTAATATAGATAACATTACTGTTTTGGGTAGATGCTTTTGTTTATTTACATGTACTTTTATATTATATTTGATATTATAAGTGCGTTCCTGGACGCTGGAAGTTTTCACCTGACTTCAATACTGGATTAAAAACCATTTTTGGATATTTCTGTGATTGTTCGCCAGAGGGATGGAAGGAGTGAATGAAGCTTCACAGGCGTTACGGTACGAGCTCATAACTACCGATTCCATCTCCGTATCTTCGCTAAATGCGACGCTTACGGAAAACAGTACTGAATCGTCGCCTTCAAACAATGTGTACTTTCTCTGCGGCCACATCACCGCCGCCATAGGCTTTGCCGCAACTTTAGCTTCTTTGGTGTCACTTGTTCACCTGAAGCGACCCCTTCAGCCTTTCCACCTTCTTTTGATCAACCTGGCACTCACTGACCTTGCCCTCGTGACCTTCACCTTGCTTGGCACGGGAACGTACCTCTATTACGACGGGCCGCATTTCCACGTGATATGTGCCGCTTACATCCTCACGGAGGCGTCATACGTATCTCTTCTAGGTCCTCTCATCGCCACGGTGGGGATAGTGGTTAACCAATTCTTGGCCATATTCAAACCCTTGAAATACCCGGCATTGGTCACTAAGGCAAGGGTGGGCACCTTTATACTGAGTTCGTGGATTTTTGTTTTCGTCGTCGGTTTAATTCTCCATTTGGCCACAGATATGAGGCTAAGGTCCGACGTAGCGTCCGACTGCCAATGTGTCTATATTTGCAGTTCCTACATGTCCGTGCGACCATATGTTTTCTTTGTATTTTTCGTCTGCTTTTCGGCAGTTGCCATCGTCTTCTACTTCATGACGTACCGCGTTGTGAACAAACAGCTACGGGCACCTGTTCGTGAAACTGTGCGTTCTCAAACATTTCTAGCGGGCGGTCATGTTCACAAGAGACCTCAAAGCGACCACAAAACTCTCCTCCAGCAAAGAAAACTCAACATCACCATTGGTCTTCTCTTGGGTTCTGTCATCATTTTCTGGCTGCCCGGAATCGTGAACGCTATAGTGGGACTGATCCTTACGGCCCAGGGGAAAAGAGCCACGTCAACCGACCAAATGGTTCATCGGATCACTAATTTAATTGTCCTCGCGAATCCCATTTTTGACCCTCTTATATACGGCATACGCTTACCTGATGTTCAACTTGGGTACAAGCGATTCGTTGAAAGAATTTTCGGCCTGTGTTGTAAGGTAAGGTTTATCTCTCGTGGAAGTGAACATAAATACACTGAAACAGTGGATATGGAGTCCTTTAATTCGGACTATATTTTATCGTCAAGGTCCCCGTCTTACAGAAGATGCGAGAAAATTACTTAGGTGGTTTAGAGAAATTGTTTAAAGAGACGCACGGAAAATGCGCACTCCTTAAGTTCTTATCAGATTGTGATCTTTAACTACGGTGAAACATAAGCCGAATCCAATTAGGAACAGTCGGAATGTTTTCGCAGATATCTGTGAAGCTTTTAGTGTATTTCAAATTATGGCTTGTAACGATGTACGTATATAGAGTATATGTATACATATATAATTTTCCTGTACCTCATATATAATGAATGGGAAACGTTTCAAACATTGTCATAATGCTGAGTCGACCAGAAATCTTTACAGGCGATACATTTGGACCTAAAGATCAGGTCTGACAGCAATTAGCCAATTATAACTGGGTACAAACAGAACGGTAGTTCTACAGGTACGGCGTTATTTTCGCAAAAAAAGGTCATTCAAACTAATTTTTCACGTTTAAAAATCAAAAGATCAATGTATTAAACCCCTGCACAAGTTTCTTGTATGGACTTTTCGTACTGATGAAGATTCCCAAGACTGACGCTCGGCAACTGGGGGTTTATTGACCATGTTCTTTGGGTAAATGTGCCTCCTTACAGAGGCGACTTTTTTTCTGTCTGATAGATTGTGCATGTGGTGTCTGTAATTATAAGAAAAAAAGATTATCTTGGGCTTGTTCTGCAACACACATAATCTCTCAAGGTCTACATGTATGTAATTTTGCTTCACTACACAAGATACGTACAAGACCTGCAGTTGGACTGTGTGGAAGGCGTATGTAAAAAGCTTTGCTTGGATGCGTTCCGCAATGTACTAAAAATTTGTAGGTAATTTGGGTTCACCACACAAGATACTTTCTTGTCCTTCAGTTTGTGCGTGTGGTGTGAATGAAAAGCTTTTGCTCGGATTCCTTCACAGTGATCAATAAAGAATCTACGTAATAAAGTAAGTTAAAAGTGTTGTTGCAGTGATGAAAACCCTGACAACAGGGTCATGTATCCTAAACTTCTATAGAGAAGTGTTTTCGGAAGGAGTGAACCCTAAGCTCCAATACAGAATGAGCATCTAAATTTACACGTATCCTGTTATTGTCAACATCTCTATTATCTCTGATGACCTTTTGCGAAGTTTGCAATATTTTATAAAACCAAGTGTTTACGTCATTTGATGCTTGTGGGTTGGACATTGAATCCTCTTTCGCGGAATTTCGCAGAAATGATATTGAAACCTCTGAGCCAAGAATGAATGCTCCGTGTTTCTTTAGAAGTGAGAATTGAGAGCAGCTCGCGGTGTAATATTTGCCCCAAGATTGGTGGGAATTTAATTTACATCTTCAGCCACGGTCGACGTACTTTATCACTTTTTTTTTGTGAAGATGATAAAAATAAGAATTAACTCATATTCCCATTGAAACTATCGCCCAACGTAGATCAATTCAGCTCCGCTATGTTTCTTGCTAAATGCAGTTAGTTTAACTTGTTTTCAACGTACTGGAATAACCATCTGCTTTTCTGCATTCTTCTCAATGCCAGGAGGAGTCGTGTTAATTTGTTTATCTAAATGCATTCAGCAAGAGTCTCCACGGAGTTGGATAGATCTACGTCAGACCGAGAGATTTATTGAGAATGAATCCTAAGAATCTCCAAACAACACCGGACGGTAATGAATGAAAAACAAAATTATTTCCGTCATTTCGAACCATTATGTTACGCCATGATGATGTTTGGAATGCCCTGACGCCAATCGACGTGATTATCCAGCAAATAAGTGATGACTGGATTAGCAAACGCTAATTACTTATCGCATTAAAGCGGGTCCTGCATTAACCCAGCGCTCTGTTGAGTTTGATCAGGGAATTATGTCAGATTAGACGTCTATCAATACATAGATTACGTGATGATAATTAAGAGAAAGTCAGAATACACAATGTTAAGGCGTCTATCAATACTTAGATTTGTTGATGATAAGAAAAAGTCAGAATACGCAATCTTTTGACGTGTATCAAAGCACAGAATTGGTGATGATAATTAAGAGAGGGTCAGAGTGCGCAATCTTCTGACGTCTAACAAAGCATAGATTTAGTGATGACCAGAGAAAGTCAGAATACACAATCCTTTGACGTCCATCAAAACATAAATTCAATGATGACAAGAGGAAGTCAGAATACATACTACAGACTTGACATTTAATATGGAATATTTTTTTCGAAATGATTTTTTATCAGTTTTTTCCTATTTTGCTGACTGATAAATGAAAATAAGGATTATAATCGTGTTTTAATAACTTTAAATTATCTCTTTGATGTCATTGTGACATCAGTTTATTAATGGAATTTGCCAGAGAAGCAAACAAAAACACATTGCCTATTCTATGTCATACGACTCCCATTAAAAGAGATATTTTGGATCTCCATATTTTCCAAATTATCGCCTGTAAAAGGGTAATACGCTCCACAAAAGACCCTCGTGTCAGTTGCTAGTCACAGTAATGGTCGTTGTTACGCCTGGCCTCTTCGTGGCTGTTGCCAGCGCTCTCAAGCGGCAAGGCATTTCTTGGGGGTAGGTTTTTAGAGTTCAATCTGGAATAGCATTCCAGGCATCGGTCTAAAATTGTCCAATCTGGTCCAGTTTTGTTGTAGGACATGTAGGCAGTTGATTGGCAAATAATGGTCTAACGAAATATTGTCTATGTGGTTCAAATGTGGCGATTTTGATGACCAGGGTAGCTGCTCATTCCCTTGGTTCTGTAAGTTATCTGCTATTAAAAGTGCTCTGTGTGAACCTGCAACCTCATCGTGCAACCTAGAATTGTTGCTAAGGTGCTCCCTATCAAATGATAGTCAAGTGGTTCCGAGATTATTCCTGTATTTGATCTGGTTCAGGTTTTCGTCGATGACTACCATTGGTGTTTTGGCACCAATGTGGAATCTACTCCAAATACTGACGCTGTCAATCACCCTTGTCACTTTAGACCTAGCATATGCTTCGTCGTAGGCCTCTTCTGGATATCTGTAAACTCTGTTTTGACTAATTGGGCGGTACAGGTGAAATCTGACCTCAATAAAGAAAGCCACGCAGTTTCAGTGTTCTACCCAGAATCGTTCGTGGCCCCCAATTCATTAGAGAAACAGACGACGATGTTTTGCTGTATACAGTGGGTACCTCGGAGGTCATTTGGAGTTTTTACTTGCGAAAACCAGTTTGGTGTTCGCTAAGGGCTTCGAAAAACGCATTTTAGTGCCAATTTACCCCTCGTTCTGAACGGACTAAGTGTTTTTTGTTTAGTTGCAGCAGCGTATCCCGAAAGACAGTGGGTCTTGTACCCTGTAGGTAAAATTTTGATACATTGGGGGTGACCTCTGTGTAGGTACATCAGTCTGGGCATTATTCTATAAAACTGTGGGGACCGTTCCGTTTGGCGCTATGATCTGTCTGGTTATGTCTGTCTTTTTCGCGCCATTCTGCCTTAGATTGACAAATTTGTAATGCACTACTCGACTCATCTTACACACTGCAAAACTGACCGCCTACATGCAAAATTTCAAATTCTTCTATGCAGTAGTTGCCGAAATATGGAAACTTTTTTGACAGAACCAAGCTTTGCCTAAGCCAAGCTTTGATCAGCCCAAAGGAACACTACCCAATTAAATCACTGCAAATTACATAATGTAGCAGCGCAACAGGCAAGAAAGTCAGTTAATTGGTAGTGACACACCTGACTGCACACTTTTACATTCACAAATCTTATATGAGATCGGAGTTTTTTGAAAAAAGAACGTATTTTTACCTAGGTATACCTTCGAAACTGAAATATTCCATATTAAATGTCAAGTCTGTATTTGGACGTCAATCTGAACATGCAATCTAATCATTTGATCATTTTCCCCACTGACAGGATGATTTGGATAAAACAGTTATTGATATTGCTGTAGTAAATTTGGTTAAATAAACATAGATGCCCAAAGGAAAAACTGGATAGATAACAGGATTTCCCAAAACCTTTGGCGTCAACCTAGGCCAAATGATAAATGGACCACATTTAAATGAATTATAATTTATAGATAATGGAAGAAACAAATAAAACGTGGTCCCCTTCGCCATCATCATTTCTGTTTTATTCTCACCATGTCTCAAATTTTACATTTGTGGGAGCAAACAAAATGAAAATAAGCTATTCTTCGAAATTAAATTATGGCAGTTTGTCAGCCATAGATTTAACAGGTGATATAGCTCACTGTAAGAGGCCAATAAAACAGAAATATAATCTCCTGGAATGCTGACGTTTGGGGACAATCCACAGAAGAAAACAGAGATCTTTTGAGAATATTAATCTTACTGAGCTGATAGAGAACAGAGCAGTTCATCTGATGGAGTACCTTCGGAAACAAGCGCGAATGGCAAGCACTGGCATAGTCCCATCTGTGTGAACATTGGAAATGCAATATTAAGTACATCAACCATCAAATGCCACCCGTTCAAATAGCGTGCAGCATCCGCACCCTACCTGACGTACCCTATATACGTCACTGTGTGTTTATCAAATTACCACAACCCACTACTTTAACATGTCGCACATCTACATGTAACACCAATCTGATACCACAGATCACGTAAACTCTTTTATAAAAGCAAACATCTTCCAGACAACGCAAATCAGAATTGTAATAGAATAACTGACTCAGCAGATGAATGGCGCTTTATTTTCGCCAAAGGCTGACAATTACAACGTCACCGTCTTGAAGGATAGGATGACGATGCTGATGCGTCATTGTGGCAGCTAGCACGCTGTGAAGACAAGGAGGCTTGGGATGTGACCACTGGCTTGACAGGTCAAGTGCTAAGAATAAATTTTTTTATTATGTGTTCCTCCGTACGCAGACCAAAGCACGATATATTTCCTACATGTTTACTGTCAAGCCAATGCATTCATCAGTAACCAGGAAAAAAAACACTCAAAGAGTGCAGATTCTTGCCAAGACAGCATAATTCTCATCATTAAGTGATGAATTTATAAATGGATCACCACCACCACCACCACCACCACTCTCCAAAAAAAAAAAAAAAAAAAAAAAAAAAAAAAAAAAAAAAAAAAAAAAGACACGGATTTCCCATATGTCACTGGAATCAAAAGATTAAGATCCTTGTTAAAAAAGTTTATAATATTTATAAACTTAATGTTCATCAAAATGGAATACAAGTATGTTACAGACATCGCGAAATAGGCTTCTGGAGCAGTTGAACATAATAAAAGTATGAAGAGAACTAAATGATGCTGATATTTGGTCTTGTTAACAAAATGTACAATTATTATTGTTATTTTTTTCGCTTTAAAGGCCCAGGTGTCAAGAACGGAGAACATAAAGCAAGGCACTATGGCGTGAATTTATTCCTAAACCAATACAACGTCTTTTAGCTACGGAAGCTTATGTTAAGAAACACTTGAACATGCCAACAGCGTGACCCGAGGAAGCCGGCAACATGAGCTACATTAAGAAGCACGCCAAGGACTGTTCTTTGATGATATTGGATAATAAACACGGGACCCAACATCACTTACAGACAGCATACTGAACAACATTTATCTTTTGAAGTGGCCAGATATTTAAACCAATTACAGGTATCAAGATCCTCCTCACCACCACATGGCCTGGAAGCGCACATTAGAACACACGGACACAATCACGCCCACGCACATAGTCACACACTCACACACACACACACACACACAGCATTACAAACACGTCTATACACGTAGTTAAAAAAATGCTCATGTCATTGCGTACACACACACACACACACACGCACTCTCTCACACTGTCTCTTTCCCTGATATCAAATGTACATAACGTAATTTATAATTTCAAGCCTTCACCACGGGAAATTTCCTTGAACTTCGTTCAGTTCTATCCTAATTATATTAAATTTTTTTTATAATTACCACACCTTTTTGTTTATTCATATTTCATAGTGCATTTTGTGAAAATGATATCGAGACAGCTAAAATAATAAGAAAGTGTACTGCATCCTCAGTGCCTTTAGAACCTACAGTATCCTGTGCAACCCTCTACAAGAAATTCTAGCGCCACTTCGAAATGTTTTCTCAGAATCATAAAATACGTGGATGATTACTGACCACCTCTGGTATACTGTATGTTTCCATGTCGTTTTCTCCTATTTCTATTTCCTAATTTCCAGTTTTATATGGCGCCGTCCAAACGTTTTGGCACCAATTAAGTGCCCAGGAATCTATCTAGACAAAGAAGAGCATTAAAAGAACGAGGTGCTATCTTTCCGATAATCCCCTTATTTACGGGCTATACTGTTCTTCTCAAGTATCGACTAATGCAATAAGCAGCCCGTCAATCTAACATATTGCTACGTTAAAGGGAACTAAAGTTGTGTTGGACAACGCGATGAACACTTGCCCTAACAGTGAAGTACGAAGTTTAGTGTCTGATAAAAACATTTTATTTATCTGTCAAAAGTTACCAATTTTGGAAAAAATGTAAACAAGGACTTTGAATAAAACAAGCTTGTTTCAATCTTATAGACTGTAATCAAGTGTGTCGCCGACCGCTGTGAACATTGATTTTGCATGATCTTCCTTTTTCTTTCTTTTTTGTTTAATAAAAACCATAAACAACTGTAAACTAGTCATAGGCGTGAATATGTGTAATCTTGTTTACGAATTAAGTCTATGGTTAATCAAATCGTGGAAAAAATGACGAGGCTTTGCGTCAATTATCGATTTACATGTCACTTTCAGCATTTGACGAGTAGTCATCCATATATCGCGCAGCAAGGTAAACACAGCCAAAATATTCTGAGCACCCACTGACAGCGTGTTGCGTGGAAGACAGTTTGGTATAAGTTAACTTACCAGCAATACGCAATAAAAACGATAGTCTCTTATTTATCTCAGAAACCATCTTTTTCAACTGAATTCTTGCGTTTACTTGCTGGCTCAAGTTGGGTAAATCCGAGAGCGCTGAAATGCTTCTGGTTCTATAACATAATTACCATCTTAAGATGCTGGATTTGGTTCATATTAGATGGATTATGCACATCCTGCAAATATGTAAATGACCCATGTATTACATTAAAGCCATTAAGGTTCGTATTAAAAGTGTGATATAATCACAGTATGTTTGATAAAGTTTGTATTCTCTTAAGCGGGTTAAAGCCAAGCTCAAATCTACCTTGATATAAGAGGATCACTCCTTCACAGTCATAGCAGCAGAGAAAAAGTCAAATAACAAACCTTCAATTTTCTTTTCAAGTTACGTTACATTATTATAGTGCGATACGCATGTCCAATACAATTCTATGCAATGCTGACAGCACATTGGAAATGATTCACACCAACTGTTACTTCAAAATAGTGGAATACCAGGGAATTAACTACATTACAATAGAAATCACACCATTTCAATGAAATTCATCTTCTGTTTCATTTTTACAAAAATTAATGCCATAGAGGAATCTGGCGTAGCAACCCCAGAACTGCAGAAAAAAATGCTGTCGTGCATAACGCACCACCTAACACTAAACACACTATCCTTCTCTGGGGCAATTTAATGTTGTGGAACAACTTTATCTCTACCTACAGTCTTTGCGCTCCTCTACAGCAATTGAAGAAGGAGCATAATTAAGAGAGGAGGTAATAACGGTATGGAGGTAGAATTATACCAATTGGAAGAATAGCGTCTTCTTAAATACCCAGGACTATTTTTCCATAAGAAGCGGTCTTCAAATCTCGTAACTATACATATAGAGAAGATTTTACCTTCTTTATATTTTTACCTGTAACAATTGTTATCTAATATTTTACGTGCTGCTTTACTCCTAAATAAAACTACATAAGCGTTTGTAGGCAATATAACAGGCAATCGTCCACCGCCCATCTGTTTAGATAAAAAGGATCCAAAGGAACAAACCCTCTGTTAATTTGAAATATAGCTATCATACACAGCTTATACACTTGTTTGTCGAAATCTCGTCCGATAAACAACTGCGATGGTGGATATACCTGTAAGTTTGCGTTTGATACAAAAGGGAATCATTCACCGGAAATTATATAGAAATCATTCAAATCTCTAAAACGTAATTACAGAAAATAAAATATGAAATATGTGTACCCGGACAATTAAGTGCGATTTTGAATTGCAATATTTTGACATTACGTACCTTTTGAAGGGACTCTTCCGGTGCAATTTAAACACTTAAATGGATAATAACTCTTCGTATGAGATCTATATTTCACAATAAAAACATTGTGAATAACTCATAGAAATATAATATATTCTGTTTTACCACAAAAACGGCAGTTAAAGCTATTATTCTGATATCTGAGCTTGTCTTTAGACCACATGACCTCCATTGATGGCTATACTCTGTTAAAATCTCTTAAGAGATTTTAACAAAAAAACAAACTTTCTAGAAAAAAAAAACTTACTTTGAATGTAAATATGGATTCATTAACCATTGGTAAGAATGGGAAAATTGTTGTTTACTCCAGGAAAGTTAATTTTTTGGCCGAAACGAAGAGTTATTATCCCTTTAAACAATACCTTGTCAATAAAATAAGTTTCTCTAACACCTACCAAATTAATTCGAACTTAATTTTTAACTACTGCATTTAAGCAACTTCAAAAAAGCTCTTCTCATTTTTATGTTAAATGTGGCATATATGATAGGACAGGTGAACGAACTTATGCCTATAATCATTGTTGAGAGATTGTAGAAGATACCAACCAACACCGGATCATCCTTGAACTTGCTCAATGCGAAATTAATTAAAAAGATAGGGATGGACAAGAAAACGATAAAACCTGCAGCGATTGCTGTAGATTTTGCCACTTGGATCTCCCTTTTATTCAGCGCAATCTCAAAACATTTTTGCTGGGTAAGTTGAGGTGGCTTTACATACCGTGGTTTCTTGGGAGTGTTGGCCATGGACTTCTGTGTTGAGCCTGTTTTACTCTCTTCATTTCTCATCCTGAGCTCATTTTGACAAACCTGGTCTGCGTGAGTTTTCTGCGGAACAGTGGTGGCCCCCAGTTGCGTTGGTTTAACGGTTTTCTTCTTGAATTCGTTCATTGCTTTTGCTTGTTGTTTGACGTGGCGATATATTCCTATATACTGGCCACATGCGGCTACAACGGAAATCATGATATGCGGGAGGGTAATGTAAGAAACAATGTTGTTATTACTGACGAAACCGCTTCCTGTATATCCCGGCTGCCAGGTGTGCCAGGCGAGTAACGGGATGACGGTCACAGCTATCCCGTAAAGCCACACGCAGACCAATGCAATGGCAAGTCTCTTGTTAGTTATTAGCGTGACGCACTTGAAATGGTGACATATCTTTAGGTATCTTTCAGTAGCGATGAAAAGTTGGTGAAGGAATTTAAGATAAACCATCAAGCCCGCAAAAAATGTTTTGACCAAACAAAAGTGCTTGCTCAATGTTACATGGCTTATTTCAGGGATCACATTCACCAAGTTCGCCGATATTTCGTGGAGCGGGATGCCGACCAACCCAGTGAGGAAATCAAGACAGGCGAAGCTTACGATGGCATAGTGGGCCTGACATCGGATATCATCGAACTTGTAAAACGACACGATAATGAGGCCGTTTGCAAACATTCCAACCATCCCGATGATTAAAGCGATTGTAACAAAAGGAACGCAGGCTGTTTCAGTGCAAAACCACGTCCCAATGGTTGACAGATTATGCGCGGGCTTCTCTGACATGTTGAAATATGTCTCGGCGGTGCTCGACAGTTTCTCCATTGGACTTTTTCCCCACCAATTCACGGAAAATTGTTAAGATTTAATGTATTTGTAGTTTGTACTTTGTAAACTCTCAGGTCGCTTGGATAGGCAAGCTGAATGCAAAGGGTGTATGGATTTGCCAAATGTGCATGCCTTTTATACTCTACAAACACCACTTGCAGACAGGAGCCACTGTTTTATAACAACTGTTTCATAATCACAGTTTGTTGATTTCCGCTCTTTGTTTTCAAAGCACAGCTGCATGGCGTCATTTCATCGATGGATATAATCCGTATAGAACAAAATAAGAACATTTATAGGTCTTCATTGTGTATGATGCAACCTTTAATCTCCCGTTGGACAAGGTTTTACTTTTCACCAAAGTCATCACAAGCAGTGACACCGCTTTCCTTTCTCAAATTGCAGCAAATATTTTCATAAATTGTGAACTGCGCTCAAGATGATAAAGGTAGTTTCTTGAGGGCAAATTTAACATCCACACCCCCCCAACCAACAAAAAGGTCCTGAAAATATCTTCAAATAGTCAACCGAGTGTGCTTTTTGATATTCTTAATCGCCTTGTGGCGCGCCAAGCAGTTGCCACCGTATGTGAGCTGTACATATTTAAATGCACACATGTACAGTGTGCCTTTTTTCCTTGTGAATTTATGTAATATTCATTTTCTCTATGGATCTCTGTGTTGCTCAACTAGTCCTTTACATTTTAAACTAGAAAAGCACCCACACATCTCCACTACGGAAGTTCTTTTCTCATAATTGATTATTTTGTGAATTCTTTGATCATCACCAAAATCCAATAAAATTTAAACTAGCCCATTTTTGATATATATATATTGAAACTGTTAAAGTTTTGTCAATATTCGTTCATACTTTCACATCTGTTTTGTAAAAATCCTTCGTAACAAACCAAATAATAATAATAATAATAATAATAATAATAATAATAATATAATAAGGTGTCTCCGATGCTACAAAACTTCTAGTTAATACCAATCCCTTACACCAAAGGGGCTAGTGCTGTTACCGTTGTCTATGCCACTGTCTATTCGAGTGGCATGGTTTAAAAATAAACTGTCCGAGAATAAGCCGGTATTTGTCGAGGGGATACAGTTAAAGTCGAAATATGCATAATACGGCAATAATTAGCAAAAAAAGGAAATTATGCAATTATTATCTGACCATTTTTTTAAGGTGGCTTACAGTATACATTTAAGTTTGTCGATTTTTTGCTGCATCCGTAAACGTCTTTGGGGTAACAAGAACCTGTTTTCTTGACGGTCAAACCACGTACTGGTAGTTGTATAACTCCTTGGTTAATCAAATACGTGGATATGATTTATATATGGTTTTCGACAAAAATGAAGACGAGAAAATCAAATGGAAAGCTCTGACATCTGTCAGAGCTGCTGTATTATCATTGATCCCCACCAAAATCTTATAGAAATTAATTAGCCCGTTTGTGATATCGGCTGGCTCAGTGAAAAATAATCTAATTTCAAAGTTCAATATCTTCAACAGTTTTGAAGATATTGCAATTTGAAAGATATCTCAGTGTTGCTTGACAAATTCTCCATTGGACTTTTTTTCAGTAATTCACTGCGATGTGTTGTGATTTAAGACGTACTTTGTAAACTCTCAGGTTGCTTTGATATCCAAGCTAAAAGAACTGGGTGTATGGTTTTGTCAAATTTGCATGCCTTTTATACCCTACAAAAACCACTGGTAGACAGGAACCGTTGTTTCATAACCATTGTTTCATTAGCACAATTTGTTGATTTCCGCTGTTTGTTACCAAATCACAGCTGCATGGCGTCATTTCATCGATGAATATTATCCGTATAGAAGAAAATACGAACATTTACAGGTCTTCATCCTGTATGATGCAACATTTAATCTCCCGTTGGACAAGATTTTACTTTTCACCAAAGTAATCACATTCGGTGACACCGCTTTGCAGATGGTGTTTTTTCATTGATGATCGAATTTTTTCAGTATCAGACAAAATAAGAGCATTCTTTTATAAAGAAAACTTCGAACATTATAAGCCCTTTCGACAATAACAACAGGGAAAATCGATATGTGAAACATTTGAAAGAAAACATCATCCTTATACACTTTATGCAGTGTGTTTATCTGTCTCTTCTAATGGCAGTCTAATAACTACATGTAAATACGTGCAGGAAAGCACATGGAGAGCTGTGGCTTCCGTCAAAGCTGCTCTATTCTAATTGATCACCAACAAAATCTTATAGGACTTAAATTATCCCATAAGTAAAATAATAATAATAATAATAATAATAATAATAATAACTAGAAAAGCACTAAGAGAGCGCAGACCTCCGCCAAGGCAGCAAAGTCTCCATCCAATGCCGTTTGACCCCTAAATTTTCGATATTTGTGATTATTGATTATTGATTGATTATTGATGCGGATCACCACCAAAAACTAATCATCTGTTCCTTGGGCCACTTCTGACAGTTCCTGAAAATTTCATCAAAATCGGTCTATAACTTTTTGGGTTATGTTGATGACAGGTAGACAGACAGACAAACAGACAAACAAACAAACAGGGGGAAACATGACCTCCTTGGCGGAGGTAATAAATAAATAAATAAATAAATAAATAAATAAATAAGTTCAATAACTTCAACAGTTTAGAGATATTACAATTTTAAAGGCGTCTCTGTTCTCTTTTGGACTTTTGTACACTAATTAACAGATATGTGTTGTGATTTAATGTAATTGTAGTTAATTGTCCAGCTTGTACTTTGTAAACTCTCAAGTTGCTTTGATATTCAAGCTGAATGGATGGGGTGTCAAATGTGCATGCCTTCTATACCCCACAAAACCACTCGTAGACACAAGTCATGAACAGGAACCACTTATTCATAACCATACTTTGTTGATTTCCGCTGTTTGTTTTCAAATCACAGCTGCATAGCGTCATTTCATCGATGTACATTATCCGTATAGAACAAAATAAGAACATTCATAGGTCTTCACTGTGTATGATGCAACATTTAATCTATGTGGGGTGCCAAGGAGAGGCGACCATACTGTTGCCGACCCATGCGGCAAATAAGTAATACAAGTTCATTTAAATAATAATTGTTGTTTTTATTTTTTTATAGTTGTAATGATATTATTATCAGTATTTGTCATTGTTTGTTTTTTTTTTTTTGTTTATAGAGAACCTAGTTCTTTTGGTCGATCAAGATATGCCGCGTGGTTATTGGCTCTTAGCTATCGTGGGATAGACAAAAATCAGTCGCGACGGTCTAGTGAGGTATGCCACCGTACGTACACGTAGTGGTAAATACGTTAGGCCAGTTGATAAGTTGGTCAAATTAGAAGGAGACGTATAATTGTCCTTTTTTTTTGCTAGGCGAGTGTTGCCGACCCATGCGGCAAATAAGTAATACAAGTGCATTTAAATAATAATTGTTGTTATTTTTTATTATAGTTTTAATGATATTATTATCATTATTTGTCATTGTTTGTTTTGTTTAGAGAATAGTATTTTGTATTGTATAAGGTTTTTTGAGAGAATACTACCAGTGACCCATTGTAACAGGCCAATGATTTAGGGAGTAATGAGCAGATCATACTGGGGTAGAGACCACTCGTGATTTTTGTCATCAGATACGCATGGGGGCAATCCCATCGTATATATATATATATATATATATATATATATATATATATATATATATATATATATATATATATATATATATAATAATTTTTTTCTTCTTTTTTGTGAACATCAAGATTATCTCAAAGTTTATGTAGCTGCAATCGAGTAAGTTATTGTTATTAATATTTGTTTAATATTTATTTGTTCATTATAGAATTATAAATTGTGCCTTTACTTTGCTCATGTTCTCCATTAAATTGTACGCAATTGTTAGAATTATCATTCTTATTTATTCATTACATTATATTATTATGATTTTTTTTAGTTTCACCATACACCGTAAACTATACCCGAGCAAAGCCGTTACTTGTCTTACGTACGATATGATGTGAAACAAAGGCTATTGGAACTGAGATATGGATCCCGAGTTGTTCAACACATACATTAGTTGAACATATTAAAATGCATACATACAGTGTGTCTTTTTTAACTGTGAATTTATGTAATGTTCGTTTTGTCTACGGATCTCTGTGTTGCGCTCTGTGTAGCATATATATATATATATATATATATATATATATTTGTGAATTAAACTAGAAAAGCATCCAGAGACCTCTACTATGGTAGTTCTTTTCTCATAATTGAATAATTTGTTAATTCATTGATCGCCACCAAAATGTGATAAAATTTAAGCTACCCATTTCTGATATATAGTACCTTGAAAGTTTTATCAAGATCCGTTCTTACCGGCTGAGATTCTGAACATTATATCCTGAGACCAGTGGTTAAGTGCTTTTGTGAAAGAAGGTTTACGAGATCTAACGACGGCCCAATCTTTCCTTTCTCACTACTTAAAAACACACAGACAGTTTGGTTTGGCAAAGGACCAAGTTCAGTGGAGGATCCAGGATTATTTGAAGTGGGGCCCCGTTTTTTAGGAATAACAGACCGTGGATGCGAAGCCGACCCTCGAGCCCCCCAAATCCCCAGCGTGGGGCTTGAAGCCCGCTGAAATGCCCCTAAAATTTTTTGGGAATTTCAGCCGGCGAATGGTGCCATTTGGTGCGGTTCAGAACTATGATTCAGCTAGACATAATTTCAAGAGGGGATAACTGGTGTAATTTTTCCAGATATCGAAGGGGGGTCAGGATCCCCCTGCCCCCCCCCCCCCTTAATCTGAACCCCCCCCTGCAAGTCCATGGTACTATCTCGATGTTGATGATGGAAAACCAGCAAAAGAATTTCGTTGGTTCATTTCTCCTCATTGCTGTGATAATTCTTTGGATTATTAAGGTATATGATGCAACAAATGGTCTAACCGTGTCACAATGATAATGATAATTACCCAGGCACACTTGAAAAGAAATGTAAATGTGGAATGGAATGATGAATACTCCGCTACAGCATTTAATAAAAGGAACATTTGTTAATTTGCCAATATCTAAAACCTTAATTTTGCTTAAGTTTGGAATGAGAACAACGGTGTCTTATTCAGCATTGGTGTTTGTCTCTGCTAAAGCCCACTGCAGCAGCTCCTTTAGAGATAGAACAGTACTAGTATATTTTTTACTTAAAATCGCACCTAGCTTATGATAATAAAATGCCCGATATGCATATGAAATGGTGATGCGCATGTATATTTGTATGCAATTTTGTTGCTATTAATTTGTGTTATTTTCATTTTTATCATTTATTTATTTATTTATTTATTTATTACTATTTATCTCTGTACATTTTCACTAGCTTAGTATGATGTAAAAGCATGAATACGCAGATTTTGTATGAAGATTTTGCACATATTGTTGAGATATTATTATTATTTTTAGAGGTGTGCCACAATTAAGAAAGGCACAGTCATGGAATTCTCTGCATCTATCAAAATATCATTGCCTAACGTTTTTGTACATTGTAGCCACCCGATATATTCTTATGCCTCCAAACAAACAGACACAGCAGCAGAGAAAAAAGTCAAATATCAAAGTTCCTTTTTCTTTTCAAGTTACATTTTGACTTTATTAAAAACATTATGCATGCCAAATACATTACTGTACAGTATTTACAGTACATTGGAAATAATTCACACCAACTGTTACCTTATCATATTGGAGTATCAGGGGATTATTCTCAATTGACGCAGACAAAAAAATCTCGACTCGAACATTGTGTCAAATTGATATCATGTCCATACGTCTGCCTACGACACAGGTTGGAATTATCTAATCGTCTTTTTGTGATTCTATTTATAATTCTTATAATAAGAAGAATACATTTGAACTTATTATTTCTTCTAAGGTACATCTGCCGGTAATATGTACATGGATGTTACGATAATCGTCACAGTGTGCAAGATATAGTCAATAAAATACTTGACAAGTAAATGTGATGTAATGCGTAGTTCAGAAATGTTTCATTCATTCATTCGCCTTAAAGCCAAACGTTTTAGTAAATAACAGACATCCAGTTCACCTGGTTTATAAACCATTGCTTCTTATAGACACGTTCTTGCTAAATGCCACACCCTTTTTTTAGACAATTCTTTAGTTGTTTTCAATTTTTCTATAACATTTTTCTAAAGACATTGACCTACGCACTTAAAAACTACCTTATAAATGAAACCATACAATTTCTCCGAAGTACACAATGAAGT
Source organism: Lingula anatina (assembly GCF_051362555.1). Classification (NCBI taxonomy): domain Eukaryota; kingdom Metazoa; phylum Brachiopoda; class Lingulata; order Lingulida; family Lingulidae; genus Lingula; species Lingula anatina. The sequence goes on along the minus strand of NC_141774.1, from coordinate 14,409,744 downwards.
TCATCTTCTGTTTTGTTTTTACAAAAATGGCAATTTATTTTGTGAACTGGTCTGTATGCATACATTGTATTCTCTTCATATAAATGCAGAGTACCATGAATGAATCTGGCCTAGCAACCCCTCATCTGCAGAAAAAAAATGCTGCCGTCCATAACGCACAAAATAACACTAAAATACACTATCCTTCTCTGAGGCAATTTAATGTTGTGGAACAACCATATCTGTACCTACAGTCTTTGCGCTCCTCTACAGCAATTGAAGACGGAGCATAATTTAGAGAGGAGGTAATAACGGTGTGAAGGTAGAATTATACCAATTGGAATAATAAGTTTCTTCTTTTAAGAATTTAAAAATACCAAGGACTATTTTACCATAAGAAGTGGTCGTCCAATCTTGTAACTATACATACAGAGGTGATTTTACCTTCTTTATATTTTTACCTGTAACAATTGTTTTCTAATATTTTACGTGCTGCTTTACTTCTAAATAAAACTACATAACCGTTTGTAGGCAATATAACAGGCAATCGTCCACCGTATATCTGTTTAGATAAAAAGTATTCAAAGGCACAAACTCTTTGTTAATTTGAAATATGACTATCATACACGGCTATCATACACTTGTTTGTCGAAATCTCGTCCAAAAAACAAGTGCGATGGTGGATATAATTGCAAGTTAACGTTGTATCCAAAACGGAATCATTCAATGGGAATTATTTAGGAATCATTCAAATCTCCAAAACATAACAGAACATTAACTTCGAAATATGTGGACCCGGGCAATTAAGTACAATAATGAATTGCAATATGTTGACATTACGTAACTTTTTAAGGAACTCATTTAGCAATGTCTTGTCAATTAGATCAGTTTCTCTTAAAACTACAAAATTAATTCGGACTTGCCTTTTGACTACTACATTTAAGTAACTTCAAAAATGCTCTTCTCATTTTCATGTTGAATATGGCATATATGATAGGGCAGGTGAACGAATTTAAGCCTATAATCATTGATGACATATTGAAGAAGATACTGACGATCACCGGATCATCCCTGAACACCCACCCTACGGGATTAATAAAAAACATAGGGATGGACAAGAAAATGATAAAACCTGCAGCGATTGCTGTAGATTTTGCCACTTGGATCTCCCTTTTATTCTGCGCAATCTCAAAACATTTTTGCTGGGTAAGTTGAGGTGCCTTTACATACCGTGGTCTTTTGGGAGTGTTGGCCAATGACTTCTGTGTTGAGCCTGTTTTACTCTCTTCATTTTTCGCCCTGAGCTCTGGAACTTTACCCGACGTTTCGTTTCCCTCCCGTGCTTTTTCATTTTGACAAACCTGGTCTGCGTGAGTTTTCTGCGGAATAGTGGTGGTACCCAGTTGAGTTGGTTTAACGGTTTTCTTCTTGAATTCGTTCATTGCTTTTGCTTGTTGTTTGACGTGGCGATATATTCCTATGTACTGGCCACATGCAGCTACAACGGAAATCAAGACATGCGAGAAGTTAAGGGAATGCACGATGTTCTTATTAATGATGTTACTGCTTCCTGTACATCCCGGCTGCAAGTTGTTCCAGGCGAGTAACGGGATGAGGGCCACAGCTATCCCGTAAAGCCACAAGCAGGCCAAAGCAATGACAAGTCTCTTGTTAGTTATTAGCGTGACGCACTTGAAATGGTGGCATATCTTTAGGTATCTTTCAGTAGCGATGAAAAGTTGGTGTAGGAATTTAAGATAAACCATCAAACCCGCAAAAAATGCCTTGATCAAACAAAAGTATTTGCTCAATGTAACATGGCTTAGGTCAGGAATCACATTCACCCAGTTCGCCGATATTTGGTGGAGTGGGATGCCGACCAACCCAGTGAGGAAATCAAGACAGGCGAAGCTTACGATGGCATAGTGGGCCTGACATCGGATTTCTTTGAACTTGTAAAACGACACGATGATGAGGCTATTTGCAAACATTCCAACCATCCCAAAAATTAAAGCGATTGTACCAAAAGAAACACACACTGGTTCAGTGCATTGCCCCATCAGCAGGGTTGACAGATTGTGCGCGGGCTCCTCAGACATGTTGAAATATGTCTCTGCGGTGCTTGACAGATTCTCCATTGGACTTTTCCCACTAATTCACGGAGATTGGTTAATATTCAAAGTATTTGTAGTTGTTTGTCCAACTTGTACTTTGTAAACTCTCAGGTCGCTTGGATAGTCAAGCTGAATGCAAAGGGTGTATGATTTTGTCAAACATGCATGCCTTTTATACCCTACAAAAACCAACCACTTGCGGACTGGAACCACTGTTTCATAACCACTGTTTCACAACCATTATTCAGTTCCGCTCTTTGTTTTCAAATCACAGCTGCATTGCGTTATTTCATCGATGAATATTATCCGTAATGAACAAATTACGAACATTTATAGGTTTTCAGTGTGTATGATGTAACATTTAATCACTTTTCAGTTTTCACCGAAGTCATCACTGACAATGCGAGAAGCATGGTTTAAAAATCAACTGTCCCAGAATAAACTGGTATTTGACGAGGGGAAACAGTTAACGTCATAATCTGCGTAAAATAACGAATAAAAAAGTAATACAATATCTCTAGCAAACCTGTGTGTGTGTGTGTGTGTGTGTGTGTGTGTGTGTGTGTTGATGTGTTTGTGTGTGTGATTGTGTGTGTGTGAATTATTCGTGTGAAATATTTACATGTCGGGGTTCATTCATTTAATCCCAATTTAAAAGCGCTTTCAAAATCTCGTCTTATATATCAGTTTCTTCGAATGCTGCTGACCGACAACATGGTTGTTCATTTGTTAGTCAAATGTGCAATACTGGTATAAGATAATTCACGAAGCATTAAGACAGCTAAAGTTTTGTTGTCATCCGAGCAAATTTTTTTGACCATGGTAAGCAGAATGACAGATCATAGGTCAACAGAGTTTCATGATCAAAAGACAACTGGATAGCTTGTTGACGTTTTACTGTCATCTCCTGCGAAAATTTGTCTCAATTAACGTTCACTTACGGTTCTCGATCTATTCTAGAATATTTGGTACTTTTTTACAGTTCTAATGTTGTTCTGTAATGAATGTAACAGTTCAAGAACTGTTTTTGAGAAATCCTTCAGAATGTCCTAGAACAGATTAAGAACATCTTTCATTAAAAGAAAAAAACATTATGTTCTAGGACAGATTAAGAACCGTAAGTGAGTGTTAAATGAGGCAAAATGTTTGCAGGGTAACTGGGATTCGGAAAAATATAAAGTGAGCAATTATTTTCTGATAATTTTGTCGATTTTTTTTGCTGTATCCGTAAACGTCTTTGGAGTAACAAGAACCTGTTTTATTGACGGTCAAACCAAGTACTGGTAGATTTATAACTCCTTGGTTAATCAAATATGTCGAAATGATTTATATATGGTTCTCGACAAAAATAAAGACGAGTTGTCCAATTTTATATACTTTGATAATTTTCAAGCTGAATGAACAACCTTTCGCGTTCTGTCAAATGCGTGAATGCGTATCCTTTATACTCACAAATCCATGGTTCAACACACGCCATCAACAGGTGCGATATGTGATCTTGGTGATATTCGTTGACAACTTAGTGATATCCGGCAATTTTATTTGATAGTACTAATTGATGTTGCTGGTGTTTTTTCGTAGACGATCAAATTGTTTCAGTATCAGACGAAATAAAAACATTCTTTTATAAAGAAAACTTCGAAAATCATAAGTTGTTCCACAATAACAACAAGAAAAAAAAACTATATTATCTGAAAAATTTGCAAGAAAACATCGTCTTTATGCACTTTATTCAGTATGTTTACCAGTCTCATCTAATGGTAGTCTAATGACTAACTAGAAAAGTACATGGAGAGCTCTGGCTTCCGTCTAAAGCGACTCTATTCTCATTGAATAGCACCAACATCTTAAAGAATTTAAGTAAGCCCATTTGTGATATCGACTGGCTCAAAATTACTTATTACTTATTTTAAAATTCAATAACTTCAAAAGTTTTTGAGATATTGCAATTTGAACGATGTCTCTGTTGTCCTATGGGTTCTTTCGCACTATTTCAAGACGTATTGTGATTAAATGTCCTTATAGTTGATTGTCCAACTTGTACTTTGTAAACTCTCAGGTTGTTTTGATATTCAAGCTGAGAGGACAGGGTGTATGTTTTTGTCAAATGTGCATGTCTTTCATTCCCTACAAAAAACACTTTTACACACACGTCATGAAGAGTTTTATAACCACTGTTTCATAAGCATAGTTGATTTCCGTTCTTTGTTTTCAAATCACATGGCGTCATTTCATCGATGAACAATACCTGTGTAGATTAAAATAAGAGCATTTATAGGTCTTCGGTGTGTGTGACGCAACACTCAGACTTCTGTTGGACAAGATTTCACTTTACACAAAAGTCATGACATTTAAAGACACTGCTTCCCTGTTTGAAAATGGAGGAAAGATTTGTGAAGTTGTGAACTTGGCTAAGTAGCTTGGATAGATCGTAGTTGTGAACTTGGCTCAAGATGATAAAGGCAGTATCATAAGGGGAAATTTAACATCCATCCCCTCCCCAACCACAAAAAGGCCCTGAAAATATCTTCAATAGTCAAACGAAAGCGCATTTTGATATTCTGATCCAAGGAGATGTTAGCTGCACATATTGAAATGCATATATACATGTACATTGCGTCTTTTTTCCCTGTGAATTTATTTAATGTTCATTTTCTATATGGATCTCTGTGTCGCTCAACTAGGCCTTTACATTTTAAACTAGAAAAGCACACGGCAGTTCTTTCCTCATAATTGATTATTTTGTTAATTCATTGATCATCACCAAAATGTAATACAGTTTAATCCAGCCCATTTTTGACATATATTGAAAGCTTTGTCAATATTCGTTCATACTTTCACATCTGTTTTGAGTTAGGTTTTTAAGTTACACCCCCCCCCAAAAAAAAATGAAAAATAAAATAATAATGAAAATAAAGAACTAAATAACTATTCCTGAAAATGTGCAAGCGAATAAATCGAAAAAAGGACCTCTGACAATGCCCTGAAGAAGCTGGTACAGCTACAAATCAACTTGACCCCAGCGTATATACGACACAGCAAAAGACCACAAAAGAAAAAAAGAACAAGATCAAACAGCATGGACTTAACAGAAAACATTACGGTAGGCGAACTACGATCTATCCAAGCTACTTTAGCAGAGATAAAAAGTGAAATGATAAGAAAATCTGACGTTAAGGAAATCATTACCCAAATGAAACATGATATCAAAGGAGGTGAAGGAAGATATTAAAAAGAAATGCAACAATACTTGATGGATAGACTCAGCCTCCTGAACGATAAGATAGATGTCCTATATCCGGAAAACGAATCCCTGAGTGAGAAACTCTCCAAACAAATCAGTGACACAAGGAAGTATCTGGACAACTTAAAAGAAACCAGCCATTTGGCAAAAACAGCTGTGAAAATGACAAACCACAACCAGCAGTAATCGCGGAAAAACAGCATTTAGAAAGTTTTTAAACTGGCCGGAAAAAAACAAACAAAAGAAGATATGAATAGAGACCTCTGGTGCATCCTAGAGGAAAAGGTAAATGTGGACATCAGTAATTCTGGGAATCCACAGAATACCAGGTAACACCGGTGGCGCAAGACCCGTCATAGCCAAATTCAGCAACACCGAGCACCGAGAAAAAAAAACCTGATCAAGCATAGACAAGCGCTCAAAGGTAACTTTATAATGTACGACCACATTACTCAGAAAAAAGCTGAACTAATCAAAACTCTAAAAGATAAAGAAGCTGTACACTCAACCTGGTACTTCAATGGTAGAATCTTTGCCATAAGAAATGACGGTCGCCGAACTGTTAGCTAGTAGTTCGAGCATCAAATTATTATTACTATTATAATTATTACAATTATTAGTACTATTCTGTGTACGTGTGTGTGTTTTCGATGGTTTGTCTTGGTGTGTATGTCTGGTAGAATAAGTACAAGTGTTTATTGTATGTGTGGGTGGATGAAAGTGTGTTTGATAATGCACTATATAGTATAACCGATATATATATATATATATATATATATATATATATATATATATATATATAGTTAAGTTATCCTTATTAGTTTGCAACAACGAAACACTTAGATTTGATACCTCGGTACGGATTGCTATACCTAGAATATGACTGTGCGATGTGAACTTATTTTCTGCCGTATATATAGAAATTTGCGAGATATACACAGATCAAATCCAATATTAAAATATGCTCAGTAAATTGTAGGGGCCTTGGGGACCGAAATAAGCGTTTACATGAGTTCAACTGCTTGCGGAAGAAATCTTTTTCCATCTACTGTCTACAAGGTACTCATAGTACATTATCTATGGAAAAATATATAGCAGCTGAATGGGGTTTTAATGCTTCTTCAGTCATGGAACCTCTAACTCAAGAGGAGTTGCAATATTGATCAACAATAATTTTGAATGTAAAATTAAGGAGGTTGAGAAAGATCCCAACGGAAACTTTATTGCTCTTAGTATAATAGTAGATGAGAAAGACATTTCACTCATAAATCTGAGAAGGGTACATATTTATAACTATAAACATAAAAATAACCCCAAGGCCTCTGATCTATACCCTAAAGGACTTGTATAACGGGTATGACAGGAAAATGCATGGGGGAAATGCATGAGGAAGTCAGACAGTATACATGGCGGTAGCCTATGCCTTTCAAACAGGCAAGGTTAGATAATTTTATTATTTCCTCAACCATTTCAAACTTTATCGAAGATAGTCAGATTATTCCAGGTTATAAGAGCGACCACTCCATTATTACTCTGGACTTACAGTAAAAAAAGGAAAATTGAACACGGAAAAGGGTTTTGGAAATTCAATAACTCCCACTTATATGAAAGTAAGTATGCCTGAATGGTAAAACAGATAAATAATGAAACTATCTTAGAGTATGCAGCAGAGATAATATACTGAATATTGACAGACATTCTCTACAGTTAACTTTAAGTGATGGGCTATTTCTTGAAACTCTCCTAATGAAAATTAGGGGGAAAACGATTGCTTTTGGTGCTAGGATAAAAAAGAAAAGAGAGTCTGAGGAAAAGCAAGTCGAAATTATCATAAATGTCCTAGAGAATTATCTTAAAAATGAGGCCGAATAAGCCAAAAAAAGAAAAAAATTATAGAAATAATAAATAAGGAAAAGGTAAAACTGGAAAATATAAGAAAAAAAGTAAAGGGTATAATGATAAGATCAAAGGAAAGATGGATCGAATACGGCGAAAAAGCATCAAAATACTTTTTGGCACTAAGAAAATCGAAATTTTAAAAATAAGTCAATGACTAAACTTGTAACAGATAACGGTAATATTCTTACTGAACAAAAGGAGATTCTCAAAGAAACTATACGCTTTTATGAAAATTTATTTAAGAAACAAAATCACAAATTAGTATACATAAAGAAAACTCGATTAGAAAATATTGAAACTCCAAAACTAACCAATGCCAAAACATCCTCGCTTGAAGGAAAGAAACCACGCTGAACTTTATACACCGTTAAGACAAACGAAAAATGAAAAGAGGCCAGGTAATGATCCCAGCAGACAAACGACATTGATTCACCGTTGAATCAACGTTAATTTTGGTGGATCAATGTTGAATCAACGTAGAATCAATGTCGTTTGCCTGCTGGGATGGGTTTACATATTAATTTTTCAAATTCTTTAGGAAAGAACTGGATAGTTTTTTAATAAGATGTATAAACGCGGCATACCAAATAGACATAAAAGCCATTAAAATACATAATCAATCTTTTCTCATCTCCCAAAGGGCTGATGACACGACTATTGCGTTGGATGGGACTGAAAAAAAGTTTGAGAAATACCCTAAAGGTTTTTAATGAATTCTCACAATTTTCTAGACTACAAATGAACAGTAAAAAAAAAAAAAAAAAAAAAAAAAACTAAATTAAACTTGTTAGGAAGCAAGAAAGACTCACAAGATAGCATATGTAAAGAGTAGAATCTTGATTGGAATGAACATTTTTTTCAGAATCCTTGGAATAGATTTCTCGGTAAATTTATGTGATTTAGAAAAATTATAAAGAGAAACTCGAAGATATGGAAAGAATTATGAAACAATAGTCTCACAGATCGCTAACAGTTTTGGGGAGAAATGTTATTTCTAAATCACTACTCCTTCCAAAAATGACTCATTTATTTTCCACATTGCCAATACCAAATAAATATGTCGACAAAATACAAAAACGTGCTTAATTTTTTTTATGGAATGGGACAATTGAAAGAGTAAAACGAGATAAAATGACACAATCGTACTCAAATGGAGGTATCAAACTCCCCGATGTCAGAAACTATATTGATTCCCTAAATATTGCATGGCTCAGGAGAATCACGCATAGAAATTCAAAACGGCTTTTCTTTTTCCTTAGTGTGATCCCTGAAAATAAAGGTGTACACTGGTCTGAAATGGGAATATGCTTTTTGGAGTCAGGTTCCTGATGCATGGTACAGATTGTTAAAGAATAAAAAAAGATTAATACAAAATAAATTTTTAAATAATAATTATGACTAAATGATAAAATACTGAAAAAAAACAAGCCTATTCTTATAAGAACCTGTAATATAATAGGTATACGAAACATAAATGACTTGATCGATACAGAGGAAATTACCTCACATACGAACAGTTCAAGGAAGGTACGAGAATATAATAAATTATGTCACGTTCACAGGTAAACTGTGTGCAGTGAAAAAAATTCCAAAACAAATGAATATAGATAATTTACATGAAAAATTTGAGCTCCCTATAATGTCAACCCAACTTAAATGGTTTCTAAAATTTACAAAAGGAGGGAAACCTTTCTACAATATTTTGAATTCAAATCAAATAAAAATGACAAATGCAATGTCAAAATGGGAACTCCTTTCTAAAGAACCTCTCACAGCTGAAGAGTGGTAAATCTTGAATAATATTCCTTTCCAATGTACTTTAGATACTAAACTGCGCTGGTTTCAATTTAAAGTGTTAAAAAAGACTTTTAGCTACAAATAATTTTTACGAAATATTTGGATGAAAGAAACAGTGACCTGCTGCTTCTGTAACGAACACTCTGAAACTCTTCAACATCTATTTATTGAGTGCAAAGTAATTGCTCCCCTTTGGGCAAAAGTACAAGACTGGATTTCACTTAAAGACTGGAAAAATACTACAACTGGGAATTCCAAATATGAAATGCAATGTACTCAACAGTTTGGTGATTTTAACAAAATTCAGTATATACAAATTTGAAATGAAAAACATAACCCTGCATATAGAAAATATTAAAATAGAATGAATACAGGCCTACATCGCAGAAAGAAATATATATCTGCGTATGTTTCCCTGCCGGTATTTCATAAAAAAGACACAGATAAGGTTTTTATCTGTATTAGTTCACAAAATGTTTGTATTAGTTATCAAGTGTTGTCAAGCCTTTAACTATTAGGTTTTCAACATATCGTTGTTGACATATATATATATATATATATATATATATATATATATATATATATATATATATATATATATATATATATATATATATGGAGAGAGAGAGAGAGAGAGAGAGAGAGAGAGAGAGAGAACGTCTAAATAATGCCTGAATGTTTGTTTGAGGAAGAGGAGTGAGTGAGAGAGATCTTTATTTAGTTATTTATCAATTGTTTATTTTTGACATATGCAATAAAAATTAAAAGAAAAAAATTTTCTAAAAATTGGTGACATTTTTGTTTTGTCTTTGTATCCAAGTGTACCTTTTAACAAGGTTGTGGCGTTACACCTTTTAACAAGGTTGTGGCGTTACACCAAAAGGGCTAATGCTGCTACCGTGGCCTATGCCACTGTCAGTTCGAGTGCCATGGTTTAAAAATAAACTGTCCCAGAATAAGCCAGAATAAGGGATATAATTAACGTCAAAATCTGCATAATAGTACGGCAATAGTTAGCAAAAAAGAAATTATGTGATTATTATCTGACAATTTTGTTAAGGTGGCTTAAAGTGTAAATTTAAGTTTGTCCATTTTTTTGCTGTATCCGTAAACGTCTTTGGGGTAACAAGAACCTGTTTTCTTGACGGTTAAACCATGTACTGGTAGTTGTATAACTCCTTGGTTATAACCAAATACGTGGAAATGATTTATATATGGTTTTCGACAAAAATGAAGACGAGGAAAGCACATGGGGAGCTCTGACTTCCGTCAAAACTGCTCTATTCTTATTTATCTCCATAAAAATCTTTGCTGTCCATTGGGCTTTTTCGTACTTATTCAAGATGTATTATGATTTAATGTATTTATAGTTGATTGTCCAACTTGTACTTTGTAAACTCTCAGGTTGTTTTGACATTCAAGCTGAGAGGACAGAGTGTATGTTTTTGTCAAATGTGCATGTCTTTCATTCCCTACAAAAACCACTTGTACACACACGTCATGAACAGGAAACACTGTTTCATAACCACTGTTTCATAACCATAGTTTGCAGATTTCAGAACATGTATAGGTCTTCAGTGTGACATGCAACATTTAATCTCCTCTTGGATAAGATTTCACTTTTCACTGAAGTCATCACATTCAGTGACATCGCTTTTCTGTTTCAAATTTTAGTGAATATTTTCATGAGCTATGATCTGCACTCATTATGAAAAAGGCAGTTTTATTAAGCTAAATATAACATCCACTCCCGCCTCCACGTAAAAGTTAAGTCAAGATGCCCTGAAATAGCTAAATGAAGCTGTGAACCTGAAAATCTACATTATTATTATCCGACAATAATTATTAAAAAGTATTACAATAAGTGTCACCGAACTGTGTGTGTGTGTTTGCGTGTGTGAGTGTGTGTGTGTGTTTGAATTACTAATGCGACGTATTCACATGTTGGAGTTCATTTATATGACTCCGACTCAAAAACACACTCAAATTCTCGTGTAATATCAACTGTCTGCTATAAATTTTGCTTTAACATGTTCAATTGTAAGTCAAATGCATGTGCAATACTGATACAAGAGTTTTCAATGAGCGTTAAAACAGCTAAGTTCGGCTCTCATCCGAGCACGTTTTCTTGACCATGGTAAGCAAAAAAACAGATCAACAGTGCGCATGCGTGAGTCATAATCGAACAAGACAGCTTGTTTACGTTTTACTGACATAATTGGGATTCCGGAAAGTATCAAGTATGCGTTTATTATGTGATTATTTTGTAAAGGTGGCTTATGCTTAAGATTATCGATTTTTGTGCTGTGACTGTAAACTTGTTTGAGGGAAAAAATCTGTTTTCTAGGCAATCAAACCACGTACTAGCAGTTAACTCCTTGGTCAAACAAATACATGTACGTTTATGTGGCAATGGTTTGATATTTTTCAACAAAGAGGAGACGATTTAGTTTAATCTAAGTATCGCCTTATTAAACAAATTGTTAATAATGCCGAGTTATTCTTCATGGTGCGCTTTCGGAGAGCGGTTAAGTGATATCTTGCCTCAAAACAGTTTAGGATTTTACTAATAAAAAACTGCGAATAAATGAAAATTTATAAGATAAATGGCCACCAATAGAACTATCCCTTGACCGACTGAAATTCTGAGTATTATTTCCTGAGACCAGTGGTTAAGTGCTTTTGTTAAGGAGGGCCCAGTTTTTTTTCTCCCTAATTATAAATATACAGACAGTATGGACTGGCAAAGGACCAAGTTCAGGGGAGGATCCAGGATTATTAGAAGTGGGGTCAATTTTTTAGCAATGCCAGGCCGTGGATGCGAAGCCGACCCTCCCCCCCATCCTCGGCGTTAGGTTAGGAATTATGATTCAGCAAGTCAAAATTCTAATTTCAAGAGTGGACCCCCCTGACACTCTCCATTCGATTTTTGAAAAAAAAAAATAATAATACAACGATTTAGCGGAGGTGTCAGGGGTTCCTGACACCTCCCCTAAATCGCTGTAATTTTATATTATATTATATTATTGAGACATTATTAGTATTTTTTGGGGTGTGCCACAATTAAGAAAGGCACAGTCACGGAATTTTCTGCATCTATTAAAATATCATTGCCTAACGTTGTTGTACATTGTAGCCACTCGATATACTGTTATGCCTCTCAACAAACAGACACAGCATCAGAGAAAAAGTCAAATAACAAACGTTCTATTTTCTTTTCAAGTTATATTATGACTTTATTAAAGAAGGTTACACATGCCAAATACAATACTGTACAGTGTTTACAGTACATTGGAAATGATTCACACCAACTGTTACTTTATTATATTGGAATATCAGGGGATTATTTTCCATTGACACAGAATAAATAACTCGGCTTGAACATTGTTCAAATTAATACCATGTCCATACGTCTCTCTACGACACTGGTTGGAATTATCTAATCGTCTTTTTGTGATTCTATGATATTTCTTATAATCAGAAGAATACATTTGAACTTATTATTCCTACTAAGGTACATCTGGCGATAAAATGTACATGACGTTACGATAAAGGTTACAGTGTGCAAGATATAATCAATAAAATACTTGACAAGCATGGGCGTCCCTGGAATTTTGGCAGGCACGTTAATTGCAGGTACCCAGTCAATCATTATCTTCCCCTTCAATGACTTTGATCCCACCTTGAAAATTTTCTGCGGACGCCCTTGTTGACAAGAATTTGTGATGTAATGCGTAGTTCAGAAATCATTCAGTCATTCATTCTTTCGTCATAGCACCAAACGTTACAGTAAATGACAAACATTCAGTCCTTCTGGGTTATAAGTCATTACTTCTTATAGCCTCGTGCTTGATAAATGTCATACGTTGTTTTTAGACAATTGTTTAGTTGTTTTCACTTATTCTAAAATATTTTAAAGACATAGACCTATGCACATAAAAAAACTGCCTTATAATAGAAATCATACCATTTCAATGAAATTCATCTTCTGTTTCATTTTTACAAAAATGGCAAATTATTTTGTGAACTGGCATGCATACATTGTATTCTCCTCATATAAATGCAGAAAGTCGTAAAAGAATCTTACCTAGCAACCACACAGAAAAAAATGCTGTCGTGCATAACGCACAACCTCACGCTAAACACGCTATCCTTCTCTGAGGCAATTTAACGTTGTGAAACAACTCTACCTACAGTCTTTGCGCTCCTCTACAGCAATTGAATACGGAGCATAATTTAGAGATGAGGTAATAACGACATGAAGGTAGAATTATACCAATAGGAATAATAAGATTCTTCTTAAATTCAAAGCACTATTTTACCATAAGAAGCGGTCTTCAAATCACGCAACTACAGATATAGAGATGATCTTTACCTTCTTTATATTTTCACCTGTAACAATTGTTCTCTAATATTTTACGTGCTGCTCCAGTTCTATAAGCGTTTGTAGGCAATATATTAGGCAATCGTCGACCGTCAGCAAGAGCCCATCCATTTAGAATAAAAGGACCCAAAGGCACAAACCCTCTATTTATTTGAAATATGGCTATCGTAAAGAGCTTATACAGTTGTTTGTCGAAATCTCGTCCGATAAACAAATACGATGGTGAATATACCTGTAAGTATACGTTGGATACAAAAGGGAATCATTCACCGGGAATTATAAAGAAATCATTCAAATCTCTAAAACGTAATTACAGAAAATAAAATATGAAATATGCGTACCCGGACAATTAAAGGTACATACGAACCGAGCATCGGTGGAGTGTGGATTCTGAGTAACACATGTAAACCACTTCTACTAGATTCTCATATGACTCAAATAAATTCGACATGCCAAGGGATAAACTGAATAGATCACTCTATCAGCCATAAAAGACCTTTAGACTGCTCCTTTTTTAAATTTATGGTTGTAAATTTAACCTACTTCCGTGACCTACTTTCCTGCCCCATTGACATACAGCTTAGAATGCCGGCAGAAAAATCTGTTCAAACATCATTTTCGGGTAAAATTAAACAATGCCTTTTGGTAATTCTCTTAGTTATACTACTTGAAACTATATGCTGGCATTTGGTTGGTTTTTGTGACAAAAAATTGACTTTGTATGCATCTTTAAGTGCGATTTTGAATTGCAATATTTTGACATAACGTACCATTTAAAGGAACTTTTCCGGTGCAATTTAAATACTTTAACAATGCCTTGTCAATAAAATAAGTTTCTCTAACACCTACCAAATTAATTCGGACTTGCTTTTTAACTACTACATTTAAGCAACCTCAAAAAAGCTCTTCTCATTTTTGTGTTAAATGTGGCATATATGATAGGACAGGCGAACGAACTAATGCCTATAATTATTATTGAGATATTGTAGAAGATACCAACCGGATCATCCTTGAAATTGTTCACTGCGAAATTAACAAAAAAGATAGGAATGGACAAGAAAACGATAAAACCTGCAGCAATTGATGTAGATTTTGCCACTTGGATCTCCCTTTTATTCTGCGCAATTTCAAAACATTTTTGCTGGGTAAGCTGAGATGCCTTTACATACCGTGGTTTCTTGGGAGTGTTGGCCATGGACCTTTGTGCTGAGCCCGTTTCACTCACTTCATTTTTCGAACTGAGCTCTGGAACTTTACCCGACGTTTCGTTTGCCACCCGTGCTTTTTCTTTTTGACAAACCTGGTCTGCGCAAGTTTTCTGCGGAGCAGTGGCGGTACCCAGTTGAGTTCCTTTAACGGTTTTCTTCTTGAATTCGTTCATTGCTTTTGCTTGTTGTTTGACGTGGAAATATATTCCTATGTACTGGACACATGCGGCTACAACGGAAATCATGACATGCGAGAAGGTAAGGTAAGGCACAACGTTCTCATTATTGACGAAACCGCTTCCTGTATATCCCGGCTCCCAGGTGTGCCAGGCAAGTAACGGGATGAGGGTCACAGCTATCCCGTAAAGCCACACGCAGGCCAAAGCAATGACAAGTCTCTTGTTAGTTATTAGCGTGACGCATTTGAAATGGTGGCATATCTTTAGGTATCTTTCAGTAGCGATGAAAAGTTGGTGTAGGAATTTAAGATAAACCATCACGCCCGCAAAAAATGTTTTGAACAAACAGAAGTGCTTGCTCAATGTTACATGGCTAAGGCCAGGGATCACATTCACTAAGTTCGTCGATATTTCGAAGAGCGGGATGCTGACCAACCCAGTGAGGAAATCAAGACAGGCGAAGCTTACGATGGCATAGTGGGCCTGACATCGGATTTCTTCGAACTTGCAAAACGACACGATGATGAGGCTATTTGCAAACATTCCAATCATCCCAATTATTAAAGTGATTGCAACCAAAGGAACGCAAGCTGGTTCAGTGCAATACACCGTCAGCATGGTTGACACATTATGCCCGGGTTCCTCGGATATGTTGAAAGATGTCTCTACGGTGCTTGACAGGTTCTCCATTGGAATTTTTCCCATCAATTCACGGAGATTTGTTAAGATTTAATGTATTTGTAGTTGTTTGTCCAACTTGTACTTTGTTAACTCTCAGTTGCTTTGATATTCAAGCTGAATGGACAGGGTGAATGGTTTTGTTAAACGTGCATGACTTTTATACCCTACAAAACCCCTGGTAGACAGGAACCGTTGTTTCTTAACCACAGTTTGTTGATTTCCGCACTTTGTTTTCAAATGACAGCTGCATGACGTCATTTCATCGATGAATATTATCCGTATAGAACAAAATAAGAACATTTATGGGTCTTCATTGTGTATGATGCAACATTTAATCTCCCGTTGGAAAAAATTTCACTTTTCACCGAAGTCATCACATTCAGTGACACCGCTTTGCAGCTGGTGTTTTTTTTTGATTGATGATCGAATTTAACCAGTACCAGACATAATAAACGCATTCTTTAATAAAGAAAACTTCGAAAAGCATAAGCCCGTTCCACAATAACATCAGGAAAAATCTTAATGTGAAACATTTGAAAGAAAACGTCATCCTCATACACTTTATACAGTTTACAGTATGTTAATCCATCTCTTCTAATGGCATTCTAATAACTAACTACATGTAGAAAAGCACATGTAATAATAATAATAACGATAATAATAATAATAAATAAATAAATAAATATATGAAATAAATAAATAAATAAATAAAAATTATTCATTTCAAATTTCAATAACTTCAACAGTTTACAGATATTGCAATTTTAAAGATGTCTCTGTTCTCGTTTGGACTTTTTCCCAATTATTAACAGAGATGTGTTGTGATTTAATGTATTTGTAGTTAATTGCCCAACTTGTACTTTGTAAACTCTCAATTTGCTGTGATATACAAGCTTAATGGATAGGGTGTATGGCTTTGTCAAATGTGCATGCCTTCTATACCCCACAAACCACTCGTAGACACAAGTCATGAACAGGAATCGCTGTTTTTTAACCAGGGCCGGCTTTCACGAAACGTTTCGCAGTTTGCGCAATTGCGCAAAGTCCCTTTTTGCAAACAGACCCTTTCACGAACGTTTCGCAATGTAATTTTGCGCAAAATATTGCGCTATTTGCGCAAGATATTTGGTACAGGTCGGACCCTGTCGCTAAGACTTTTCGCAAGCGTACTTTGGCGTTCGCGTAGCTTTTCTTGTCATTCTAAACGAAAATAGGCGAATTTACATGTACCCGGTGTACCTAATTACTGTCTACAACCGACCACTACCGTCCACAAGCACTTACAGACTTGACATTTAATATGGAATATTTCAGTTTCGAAGGTATACCTAGGTAAAAATACGTTCTTTTTTCAAAAAACTCCGATTTCATATAAGATTTGTGAATGTAAAAGTATGCAGTCATGTGTGTCACTACCAATTAACTGACTTTCATGCATGTTACGCTGCTACACTATGTAATTTGCAGTGATTTAATTGGGTAGTGTTCCTTTGGGCTGATCAAAGCTTGGCTTAGGCAAAGCTTGGTTCTGTCAAAAAAGTATCCATATTTCAGCAACTACTGCATAGAAAAATTTGAAATTTTGCATGCAAGCGGCCAGTTTTGCAGTGCGTAAGATGAGTCAAGAAGTGCATTACAAATTTGTTAATCTAAGGCAGAATGGCGCGAAAAAGACAGACATCACCAGACAGATCATAGCGCCAAACGGAACGGTCCCCGCAGTTTTATAGAGTAATGCCCAGACTGATGTACCTACACAGAGGTCACCCCCAATGTATCAAAATTTTACCTACAGGGTACAGGACCCACTGTCTTTCGGGATACGCTGCTGCAACTAAACAAAAAACACTTAGTCCGTTCAGAACGAGGGGTAAATTGCCACTAAAATGCGATTTTCAAAGCCCTTAGCGAACACCAAACTGGTTTTAGCAGGTAAGAACACCTAATGACCTCCGAGGTACCCACTGTATACAGCAAAACATCGTCGTCTGTTTCTCTAATGAATTGGGGGCCATGAACGATTCTGGGTAGAACACTGAAACTGCGTGGCTTTCTTTATTGAGGTCAGATTTCACCTGTAACGCCCAATTAGTCAAAACAGAGTTTACAGATATCCAGAAGAGGCCTACGACGAAGCATATGCCGGGTCTAAAGTGACAAGGGTGATTGACAGCGTCAGTATTTGGAGTAGATTCCACATTGGTGCCAAAACACCAATGGTAGTCATCGACGAAAACCTGAACCAGATCAAATAAAGGGATAATCTCGGAACCACTTGACTATCATTTGATAGGGGGCACCTTAGGAACAATTCTAGGTTGCACGATGAGGTTGCAGGTTCACACAGAGCACTTTTAATAGCAGATAACTTACAGAACCAAGGGGATGAGCAGCTACCCTGGTCATCAAAATCGCCATATTTGAACCGCATAGACAATATTTCGGTAGACCATTACTCACCAATCAACTGCCTACATGTCCTACAACAAAACTGGACCAGATTGGACAATTTCAGACCGATGCCTAGAATGCTATTCCAGATTGAACTCTAAAAACCTACCCTCAAGAAATGCCTTGCCGCTTGAGAGCGCTGGCAACAGCCACGAAGAGGCCAGGCGTAACAACGACCATTACTGTGACTAGCAACTGACATGAGGGTCTTTTGTGGAGCGTATTACCCTTTTACAGACGATAATTTGGAAACTATGGAGATCCAAAATATCTCTTTTAATGGGAGTCGTATGACATAGAATAGGCAATGTGTTTTTGTTTGTTTCTCTGGCGAATTCCATTAATGAACTGATGTCACAATGACATCAAATAGATAATTTAAAGTTATTAAAACACGATTTTAATCCTTATTTTCATTTATCAGTCCGCAAAATAGGAAAAAACTGATAAAAAATTATTTCGAAAAAAATATTCCATATTAAATGTCAAGTCTGTATATTACCGTCCACACAACAGTCCACAAGCTATAAATACCGTCCACAAGCGTTGTCCCATATGAAAGAAGTGTAAAATCAGATAATAGTTAGAAATGTAACGATGGTGTTTTATTGGAAAAAACAACGTAATGAACGCGGGTCTGTAGACGTTTTCAAAACGGTGAACCAGACTCGATCGATTGTCTCATTTGTTGCATTGAAAACCACGTAAAACGATGTTTACTACTGTATACTAGTCTTCCAAAATGAAAAAAAGGAAAAAAAAAAAAACGTTCATAAGTATACAGTAAACATCGATATAGCCAGGTTGCCTTTAGATTCAACAAGCGTTCAACGATACAGTCGAGCGTGCGGAGAACGGACTCAGCACTGAATGCGGTTATTTCAATAAATAAAGTTTATATAACTATCAGTCATTTTTGTCTATAAAAATCCATGGTTTTACCCTACTCCGTTTTTAGAATAATTGAATGAAGGACGGCCATAAGCATACAGAAAAATCAGATGTAAAAATAATAAAACAATTGTTTATTGACAATTCACGCCCGACTATGCATACCAATAGCATTAGTCGGTGTTACTTTTCTGTCAAAACCTGGTTAATTTTCTAATATGAGAAAACTTTGGGACGGGAGTAAATATCTTGTTGAAATGTTGTTTATTAGCCAAAATATAACCAGAAATTTTGTAAGATGTTTTATTTAATAACTCTAGCATCACTTATGTTATTTATAGATCCAAATGTAGTGTTGGAATTTGATTAAATACAGTAGCAGTGCTCTTATATGGCAGTGTTATCTTGATGAAAGAAAGATATTAGTAATAACAATATCAGTATTTAAATGAAAAGATGGGGACAGGTGTTCATAAGATCAAAGATAATGGGATAACTATAATGTTTGCAACCCAAGTGTCCGAATAAAAGCAAGTGCAAGTGTATCCATCACTCTAACCATGTCTGGAAAGCAAGGTGGACCGATTATTCTCCTCTATGGAGACTCTCATATCAGGCGGTTGCGGGACGGCCATTTGCGAGCCCCAGGTGAATTTAGACGACATATGCATCCACGTCAACCATCACTAATCTTTATGTTTAATAAGACGCCTTTACTTTTTATGCATTTTTGAAATATTTTTAAATATATTTTATGTCGGTATCTCAAAACGATAAGACTCGACAAGCAAAATGATGAAACGACTTTTGTAAAAAATACTTTTCTCTCAAATGTTGAAAGTGACTATCTCAAAATAATGTTAGCACCTCCTCCCCCCCAAAAAAATCTTTTCAAAATGATACTTTAATCATTTTTGTAGGCCTACAAACGGCGTTCTACACATCCAGAGCACGAGCATTTGTTGTCATATTCCTTGCCTCCGCGGCCCGAAGAGCAGTGTTTCGAGATTACAATATTTACTTCCGGGCACGACGTCGTGCGCTAACAGCGAAAAAAATTGCGAATTGTTTCGAGAAAGCTACGCAAAAAAAATTAGCGCAATTGCGCAAACCATAGCGAATGCGCAACCTGCGAAACGTTTCGTGAAAGTCGGCCCAGGTTGTTGATTTCCGCTGTTTTCAAGTCACAGCTGCATGGCGTCATTTCATCGATGAATATTAACCGTATGGAACAAAATAAGAACATTTATAGGTCTTGATTGCGTATGATGCAACATTTAATCTCCCGTTGGACAAAAACGCAAAATTTCGCTTGGGAACCGGGTTAATCGGATTCAGCATCTCAAAATTATGCTATTAAGCCTGGTTCCCAACTTTTACCCCAAAATGCCCCTATTATTCATATTTTGTGGAAATCCCACTAGACTAATAAGCTGTGATCTGCAATCAATTTGATAAGGCAGTTTCATAAGTGTAAATTTATCATCCAACGCCTTCTTTCCTCGCTCACATGAAAACTAGGTAATTAAGAATTCTTGAAGTAGCCAAACGAATGCGCATCTTGAAATTCTTTACCGGCTTGTGGGGTGCTATGGAGAGGCGACCATACGTTAGTTGAACATATTAAAATGCATTCATACAGTGCGTTTTTTTTAACTGTGAATTTATTCAATGTTCGTTTTGTCTACGGATCTGTGTCCCTCGGCTAGCCTTATATATATATATATATATATATATATATATATATATATATATATATATATATATATATATATATATATTAACTAGAGACCTCCTCTATGGTATTCTTTTCTCATAATTAATTAATCTGTTAATTCATTGATTATCACCAAATGTTATAAAATTTAAGCTTGCCCATTTCTTATATTTATTAAAAGTTTTAATTAGATCTGTTCATATATTTATATTTGTTTTGACTTTTTTTATTAACAAACGATTAAATAAAATAACACGTTCTCGGTGGAGGAAAAATGTCTGTAACCGAGAATTGAAGAAATGTTTGTTTTGTTTTTTGATCCAAGTGTACCTTGACAACATAATAATGTGTTTTAACAAGGTGAAATGCCCCCATGCTACAATATAGCTCTTTAATTGAAATACTTCTCTTCATGAAGCTCTCGCTGCTACAAAGACCTGTACTTAAACCTTTCCCCCTGCTGACAATTCGCATCGCCATGGTTTGTGAGTAAACTGCCCCTTGCCGAACTGTGTGTGTGTGTGTGTGTGTGTGTGTGTGTGTGTGTGCGTGTGTGTGTGAATTATTAACGTAATGTATTCACACGTTGGATGTTATTCATATGACTCCGATTCAAAAATGCGAAGAAATTCTAGTCTAATATCAAATATCTGCTTCGAATTTGGCTAACCGACAACATCTATGCTCATTTGTAAGCCAAATGTTCGTTATGTTTTTATTCATCTATTCAAACGAACATAAACAATTTGTAAATTCTTCACTATTGATTCAAATAAAAAACAACAACAATTAAAGCTTGTACTACTTGCCACAGAGGCCAAACTGAAGTAAGCGTGTTAACACCCTGTGGCTTTTATTGTAATTTCCGCACCAATTCAATAACATATTTTAACATATTTTTTACACATTTCCAACAGTATATGTGAATAAATAATATCAAAAACTACAACCCCGAAAATAAAAATCACAATGATCGTTATACACTGTACACGTTTACTAGTTTGACTCTTGGCTGAATGAATAGTAACTCATAACGTCAGCTTATATAAGGAGACCTCGTTTAACCCTCAAGTGACCGTGTGGGGTCATTTACGACCCCAGCCATATGATTTAATGTGCCATCTCTTTATTCTTTATCCGAATTTTTTTTCCTCACATGAGTTTGTCAGTCTACTAATCCTACACACTTTCACAGTTTTTTGTAGGGATCAACCAATTAGTGTGGCGTATACATCACAAACTCTTGTGGGGTCATTTATGACCCCAAAGAGAAGCATTGGTTTTTAAACATTGCTTTTTAAATTTTATTCATATGCTACACTTCTAATAAGTACTTGACATTGTACTGCAATGAAACATGGCCAACAGACCTAGGGTAGCAAGATTTACAGGTGCTGAAGCATTGCGACTAATACTTCAAGCCCAAAGTGATGATGAAAACAGCTCCATTGATGGAGATGAGCCGGAATCTGACAATGATGATGATCATATCTCTGAGATGTCAGACCATTCTGATATAGAATCTGAGGTCCCTCCAGTAGCTGCAGCACCTCATGCTGATGATCAAGATTTGCCTGCAAGGGGGGCAGGTAGATGTCGGGGACGAGCTCGAGGTAGAAGTCGTGGCCGAGAACGTGGGCGAGCCCGTGGAAGAGGCCGTGGCCAAAACCCGTTGCCACAAGCACTCCAACCAGATGATCAGCCTGTGGGAAACGATGATATGCCTGACCAGGGTAGGCCATACACAGGAAAAAATGGAACAATCTGGGAGAGAAATCCCCCTCCAGCAGGTCGTCGCCGCATGCAGGACATCATCCGCAATACACCGGGCATAACTAATGCAGCACGATGTGATAACATACCGTCAGTGTTTTCATTCTTCATTACACCTGAGATGGTAGATCTTATTGCTCTGGAAACCAACAGAGAGGCTAGACAAAAGATAAGAGACTGGAATGACAATCACCATGAGAATCAAAAGGAACAATGGAAACCAGTTGATGGTACTGAGATCAAGGCAGTTATTGGGCTTTGCATTATTGCAGGGTTGTACAAAAATAACCATGAACCACAGGCCTCTCTTTGGTCTCAGTCAGATGGAAGACCAGTTTTCAAGGCCACAATGTCCAGAACTAGGTTCAGAGACATTCTGAAATACATGCGATTTGATAACAGAGCAACCAGAGCAGACAGACAGGCCATTGATAAGCTTGCTGCTTTCAGAGACATTTGGACTATGTTTGTAGTTCAGTTACCCAAATACTACATCCCTGGTACTGATCTCTGTGTAGATGAACAGTTAGTAGCTTTCAGAGGCAGGTGCAGTTTCAGGCAATACATCCCTTCTAAACCATCTAAGTATGGCATAAAGATCTGGTGGAACTGTGATGCTGAAACATGCTACCCCTTGAAAGGAGACATATACCTAGGTAGGCAACCAGGTGAACAGCGAGAGGTTGGCCAAGGGGCAAGAGTTGTCAAAGATCTTACATCTCCATGGTACAAAAGTGGAAGAAATGTCACTGCTGACAATTTCTTTACCTCAGTCCCCCTTGCTGAAGGGCTCTTGAATGATGGGCTTACTTATGTGGGCACTATAAGGTCAAACAAACCCCATGTCCCAGATGAAATGAAAGCAAACAACAGGAAAGAGGAGCATAGCTCAATGTTCGGATTCCATGACCAGCTTACCCTAGTTTCCTATGTACCAGCTCGAGGAAAGGCAGTTTTGGCACTCTCAACCATGCACCATGACAACAGTGTTAGTGGCGATCAGCAAAAGCCAGACATCATCCTGCATTATAATAACACAAAGAGCGGGGTAGACAACCTTGACCACTTGGCAAGAATGCACACCTCTCGACGCAAGATCAACAGATGGCCAATGGTCTTATTCTTCAACATGGTAGACATTGCAGGAATCGCTGCCTTCATTATCTGGCTCGGAAACTTCCCTGATTGGAAATCTTCAGAGGGCTCCCACAGGCGTCGTGTCTTTCTCAGAGAGCTTGGGTATGAACTGGTAAAGCCACATGTAGAGAAAAGGTCACAGATTCCAAACCTCCATTCAGCAACTAGGGAAGCAATGGCAAGCATTGGTGTTGGTCCTGCTAACCGTGCAGAGCAGCCCGCAGTTGCTGCAGTACCTAGCAAACCCAAGCGCTGTTCGTTTTGCCCACGCAACACTGACAGGAAAGTGTCACATGCATGTGCTTCGTGCAACCAGCCAGCGTGCCCAGAACATAGCCACAAACAAGTGGTTTGTGAAGATTGTGTTTGAAATGCGTCGCTAAATCTAATTTCAGTGGCTTTTTTGGAACTTGTTTTCATAACTGGGACCCTCATTTTGACAGTTATAATTTTCAGGTATTTTATGAATTTTGTCGATATCATATTACACATATACAAACAAGATGTTTGTGTGATCATTGTTTGATACACAGGTTTGGTAGTAACATAGGCTGAGTAGGATGGCATCCTTACCAGTATTAGCGTATTCCCCAGTCAGCAAGTCGGCTTATTATTATTATTATTTATTTATTTATTTATTTTTTTTTTTTTGACGTTAGCAGGATGCTAGCTCAATGTAATTTTACTCAAATTTATTTTTCATAATATACATTTTCATTTAGTGTGGCAAAAAAAAAATGTTTTTGCAAGTGGGAACTGACAAGGACTGTTTAAATAAACGTAATGTTGTTCTTAAAATCTGTTTGGTTATTTCTTGCAATAAAAGTATTATTACCAAATACTTATTACATTAAATCATTATAAAACACATGTCTTAAATACAGGGAGTAGTATAGGTGTGATAAACCCCCAACCAGCCTTTTATAATAAGGATCCCTGTACAGAGCACAATGGGGTCATAGATGACCCCACTTGGTCATTTCAGTCAATAAAATAGCTCGGTCTCTTGAGGGTTAAATAAATGAGTAGTAATCACTTCTGAGTTTATCATTGGCCAAAACCTGTAAGACTTATCATATACCGACAAAACTGAATCAATCATAAACCATATACAAATACATGTACTGATATAACGGCATTCAGTGAGCGAATAACCGATCAACAGTGCGCAAGCGTGTGTCATAATCAAAACCAAAGTAGACAGCTTGTTGACGTTTTATTGCCATAACTGAGATTCCGGAAAATACCAAGTATGCAGTTATTATCTGATTATTTTGTAAAGATGGCTTATGCTTAAGATTATCGATTTTTGTGTTGTAACTGTAAACTTCTTTCAGGAACAAGAATCTGTTTTCTAGGCAGTCAAACCACGTACTAGCAGTTAACTCCTTGGTCAAACAAATACATGTACGTGTATGTGGCAATGGTTTGATATTTTTCAACAAAAAGGAGACTTTTTGGTTAAATCTAAGTATCAATAAATATGGTGAATAAATGAAAATGTATAAGATAAATAGCGACCAATAGAACCCTTTCGAAACTAACCCTGGACCGACTAAGATTCTGACCATAATTTCCTAAGACCAGTGGTTAAGTGCTTTTGTGAAAAAAAAAAGTTTACGATATCTAACCACGGCCTAATTTTTCCTTTTTTCCCCAATTATAAACACAGAAAATATGGACTGTCAAAGGACCAAGTTCAGGGGCCGATCCAAGATTATTTGAATGGGGTCCGTTTTTTAGGAATGACAGGCCACGGATGTGAAGCCACCCCTCGCCTCACCTCCCCCCCCCCACCGGCTGTGGGACTCGGGCCCCCCCGAAATGCCCCGAAAATCTTGGGTAATTTAGACGGCGAACGGTGCCATTTGGTACTGTTTAGAACTATGATTCAGCTAGTCAAAGTTATAAATTCAAGAGGGGACAACTGGTGTATTTTTTTCAGAAATCGAAAGGGGGGGAGGTTGTCAAACCCCTCCCCCCCCCCCGACTCCCTCCGCCACTGCAAGTTTATGGTACTATCTCGATGTTGATGGTGGAAAACCAGAGAAAGACTTTCGTATGTCATTTCCCGTCATTGCTGTGATAACTGTTTGGATTATTAAGGTATATGATGCATCAAATGGTCTAACCGTGTCATAATGATAATTATAATTACCCAGGCACACCGTACTTCAAAAGAAACATAAACGTGGAACGAAATGATGAATACTCCGCTACAGCATTTAATAAAAGGAATATTTGCCAATATGCCAATATCTGACACCTTTATTTTGTGTTAGTTTGGAATGAGAACAATGGTGTCTTACTCAGTACTGATGTACTGCTGCAGCTCGTAGTGTACTGATAGAATAGTACTATTTTTATTTAAAACCGCACCTAGCTTATGATAATGAAAAACTCCATATGCATGTGAAATGATAATGCTTATGCATATTTATATGCATATGAAATGGTGATGCACATGTATATTTGTATGCAATTTTGTTGCTATTAATTTGTGTTATTTTCATTTTTATTCATTTATTTTTTATCATTTATTCATTCATTTATTTATTTATTACCATTTATCCCTGTACATTATCACTAGCTGGAAATACGTGTAGTATGACTACACTTACTAATATAATAAATAACATCAGTCAAAAACGGCTGCGAAATCACCATTTTTAAATTCTTAAAAGCTCCCTGTGGGAAAAAAGAATAATTACAATTTATCATCCTATCAGGATATCATGAAAAACTAGAATTCATAGTGACTCTCGTATTGCTTTTTTGACGCAGTTTGAAAATTTCGAAGGTCATATTTACCTGTATATAGAATACATTAATGGACAGAAAAAATGTTTATAAATAATCAAAAACACCCTACCTCCTGACGACCTTTTGTCTTTTAAATGAGTTGACAAAAATTAGAAGTGATTACACAATATATACATTAAAGGGTAAAAATGCAATTTCAGTAATTCAACGACATTTCTTTTACCATTTTCTCTGCCGCGTGGATGAGATTAATCTCGATTCATTGACTTAGATAAGTGATGAAACCCGGCAGAAAGTCCGGAGTCATATCAATCGAACGGCAATAAAGCCTTCGCAAACATTTAATGAGCCTCAGCTCAACTTATCAAAGCTATTGACTGACTGAAGAAGTAACTTCATTACCGGGCAGAAATAGAAACCCTTGATAATGGCTCATTCCTGTGTCTAGTATCACCTCTGGGCAATTGCAGCGCCAAGATGAATGATGTAGAGGATGCAACCTGTCTGAGTGGCAAGTGAGTTCAAAAGAACACTATGGCTGTTGGGCGTTTATTTAGCAAGCATATATATTTCCCTGAGATTTTCCCTTAATAACTATGTCCAATACCGTTGAAAAAATTCAGACATACGAACCCATTTTTGAGGTCTTAGGTTCTAGTGTCGAGTGTCTCTCGTAAGTAAGGTAGAATTACAATTACGGTAGAATTAGACATTTAGATTTAAGATCTCGTTTTTTTATGGACAGAATTTATTTATATGTGCTAAATAAAAATTCCTGAACTTTCCCAAAAATTAATTAATCGGTATTTTATGATTAAGTGTGCTGTTTGACTTTGAAAGCTGATGTTACGTTTTTGTGCATTTCTTTTCCTAAAATACATGTGAGATTAACCGGGAGACTTTGTCCTTCAACATAATAGTGAAAAGATGATAATCATCTGTTCTTTTTCTTAGTTGGATATAGGCAAAGCTACTTTTGTGTAGCGTCAGTTATAGTGCGGTTTATATACGAAAGATGGAAAAAGTATAAATATGGTAACATGCCTGATCGTGCAAATGCTCTTAAAGTTAACGCTGATGTTTATCTGATCTTCAGAACAAACAAAATCAACGCTTATGAGCAGAACTGGATGAAACCGACTCCTTCACTCTCGAGACTTTATCCAATCATCTGAGACACAAACAGCTCTTCAGCGATCAAATTAACCAGAAAATTTGCCACCATGAATGCGGCAGCAGATTTGGATCAGAAATAAAATCCTACCTTGTGGCGAAATCAGCATGTTTCCAGCTTCGCTCATCAGATCAAATGTCGTCAAATTTGATGTTAATTGATGTTGAAAAGGTGTTCGTCTGAATAAGGTAGCAGATTTTGATCAGAAATAAAATCCCACCTTGGGGCGGAATCAGCATGTTTCCAGAGTTTCTCATCAAATTAAATGTCGTCAGATTTGATGTAAATCGATACACAATGGCAAACAAAAAAGAAACATTCACATGGGGTCCAGTTGTGATATTTCACTTTCTTTGATCTTTTTTTTTATATGTAAATGCTATCTTAATGTCAGCTGGTAGATTACTCTTTTTTGTGGACTGGCTGAACGGCCGAAGGAATCGCGATCAGTTGACAAACAGCGTAAATATCTGACCAGTTAGACTGCTCGTTTATATCGTAATAAATATGTTTTCCAAGGCTTAGTAATCGTTACATACAGAAAGGGGTAAGACTGCAACAAATGGTAATTAACCGTTGAATATATATCCAGTGGCAACAGACGATGTGGGATCTCAATACTCATCAAACACAGAGTGTTGTGTAACGTTTCCATAACGTTTTCATAGCGTTTTTGGACACATAAACGTCATAGTAGCGTTCTTATTACGCCATGTGTTTGCCGGGTACACATGACTATATCATGAAAGCAACGAGTCGGTAAAGCCTGCGAAGAATACCATGCTGTGATGATTCTTAGGTTTTCAAAGCTGCGCGTGTTTCCAAATAGATCTTTGAAGGGTGTCAGTACCTGGTTCCAATATTGGAGCCAATGGCCGGATTTTAAATGACCAAACTGTAACCGCATATACTATGATTCTGTCTCGCATTTGGAAAGCTGGAATCACCAATCACCCAAACCGTGGTCAACGTTAATTAAGGGGACTACAATAATCAGACGGGGTGATTAGCCATGAAATGAGCTATTATTTTTCTAAATTAGAAATCCTTCTGGAATCCGACCACGGTGATTAATGACATCCTCAATCAAGTCTGGTTCAATCCGCACTTATTGTACCCTGAGTATGATTAACTTCTGGTTCAAACGGAATTGTTAATTCTCAAATATATTTAAAAAATGATAATTAAACATCATGTAGTATATGCCACGCTGGTTGAGATTTTCCTAGAATGTAATAAGCGTTTGATGAATGATGCATGCAGGTGCCATGTAAACCGTGAAATATTTATGAGACATGAGTAGTTGCTTTTCACTTTGTATCATTAGTAAATTTTCTCATTTCTGGGACACGTGCGTTGCTCGGTGCCCTGCTCTTCATTTCGTAGAAAATGCAATGTTCCTTCGACCGAATTTCAAACTGGAAGCATTTTTTGCCTGCGTATGGGCGCACACTCATAATGATATCGCATTGCTTTGCGCACGTACATGTAGTACGTCCCACGTGAAAACATTAAGTCATTGTCTTGATTTGTTTGGCAGTAATCTATTTCACGACATGAGCACGTGGAATTTATGTCATCCAATCCGCATGCAATGTTTAAAATATTTGTTTGTCCTTGTATTCGCTTTTCTTGTATGAATTCATTGTGTTTTTTAAAAACCTGCAGAAATTGTTTCTGTTTTTAATATTAGGTGACAAGGATCTGTACAGTTTAGTTTTTCAAGTTAAACCAGTGAGGAAATAATTGCCTTCTACTCTTGGACATAATGATGCTCTAAGCGGCATCGTCATTCCTCTGGTATTCATGCAGGGTTATGTCTTGTGTGCCGTCTCCCTGAAATTCACCGAAGATGGGAAGTATAATTAAGTTCAAGTATTCAAATACTTTTAATAGCAAGTGGATTCTAACGTACTGCGGAAGTGCAAGTACAAGTAGTCAAGTGTATAAAGCGACAGCATCCCGGGTGAAAACTACTACTATTCCATATGTTTGCATTTACACTCCGAAAAACCGGATGTTCACACTAGGAAAAGAGGAACTAGGGTTGTGTAAGAGAGCTCTGTCACGGTCAAAGTAGACCTGCAGCTTAATGTCTCTCCCTGAGTCATTAAGTGCGACTACCAGAATCAATTCAACCCACCAGCCAAAGAAGGGACGCTGCTTCAATAAAGACATTAACGCAAAATCTGCCTGCAGCGGACAAAGCCAACTGGGGCATTGCCAAGGAACTAAATCTGCGGATACAAGTTATTTGAAACATTAATCAGTCTGGCATTAATAAGGTAAGCGTCGGCTATGGAAGTAGCCGATTTCTAGTCTTCTATATTTAGTGACTTAGCAAATTGTATACTAGCAGGACTAGTGGGAGCTATTCCTTTTAACCGGGCTTTCGTTGATGCCAGTGCATCGAATATTATTGGAACTTGATGAACAGTGACATGATTCGGAATTGGTTTAACCTTTTTAACACCTACTTCAGGATGATGTGTATCTAGCATGTGTATTTGTATCTTGGAATCTCCTTAACTTACAACATCCAGGAATAGTGCCGCCTTCATAAAGCTGTTTTTCTCTTATATGTCAGAGAATATTATTGGAAAGAGAAATGAGATAAGAGGAAATACGTTTTGAACAGTAAGGATGTAATGTTATTACCAGTAGGCTTATCAAGGATTTGATTATATTTGATAGCAGTTTGAATGGCTCACAAGAGAAAATAGTGTCGCCTCTGATATTGGAAATATTATATGGGGTAACAGGACTACCAAACTAACAATAAGTTTCTGCTGGTGAAATTCAATGGAAGCATTATATAAAATAGACAACTGGATTGCGTGACTCATTTCAGATAAAAAAAGCCCAGGGCGGCAAACAATGCTCAAAGTTGCAAAGTCCTGTGGGTTTCAGTGTACAAGAGAATGCTTAATACACAGAAGGGATTACAAAAATTCCGATGGACTTTTTTCGTGGATTAATTTCCGTATTATTCTCCAGATCTAGAGATTGCAGACGATTCAATGGGTAAGGTGAGATTATGCCCTTCGGTTCTATAAATACTACAGGGGTGTAGCATATATAGCAGCAAATTATCCTGCACAAACCCTGAGCAGCATTTTAGTTATTTGGACTCATGGCTGGTATGAAAACAATGACAGTTTTTCCCAACGTGAGCATAAGAATTACTGTCGAAAAGCGCAACATAGCAGCGATAATGGAGAACTTTACGACCGGTTACGGAGACGAGTCGAACACAGCTTTCTTCATCGCCGGTCACACTCTGGCCGGGGTGGGCTTTTTGGCAGGTGCCCTGTCCCTCCTTGCGCTAATCTACGGGAAGCGACCCTTTCAGCCTTTGCACATTTTGCTTATGAACCTTGCCATCGCTGATATGACGTTGGACGCCTTCATTCTAGTCGGAACCGGAATCCATATTTACGCCGGTACGACGTATGAAGAGTTGTGCGTAGCTTATACGATTATTGAACTCTCCTACGTATCGCACTTGCTTCCGCTGTTTGCTACCGTGGCCATTGTGATCAACCAATATGTTGCAGTGTTGGCACCATTGAGGTACCAAACTACGGTGACAAAGGGAAAGGCGTTTGCCCTTATTTCTGCATCATGGGGCTTAGTTTTCACTGTTGCAGTGGCTCTGCACATCGCGGCAAAGCCTACACACCACTTCGATACCTCGGTCACGTGTCACTGCATTCACGTGTGTGATAATTATTTTGAAAACTATCTCGCTATTCGTGCACCGATGTTCGCTGTTATTTTCGTCATCTTCTCTATTTTCACATGCTCCATGTTGTGTTTGACGTATCGCGTCGCACGGAAACAGTTGATAGCCTCGGTGTCACTGGCAGATGCTAGTGAGTTCAACACAACCGAGGGCCACAAACTTCATTCCGAGGCTCCATGCCAGGCACCGCCATTAAGCGCGAGAGCTGTCCAGCAGAAAAAGCGACTAAGCACTACCATTGGTCTGCTTGTTGGTACCCTCATTGTATTTTGGACGCCGGGGATTTTGGACGCACTATTCATCACATGGAGGCACCCAGGTCCAGTGGCGAGCGAGTCCCTTCTCGCCCATCGCATCAGCAATCTTCTCTTCCTCTTGAACCCAATCTGTGACTTTGTAGTGTACGGGTTGCGGCTTTCCGAAGTGCAAGAAGGCTACTTTAGGATAATGTCCAGTCTTCGCCGAAGGAATCGTCCAGTTTCAACTTCCACCCATGAACTCCACGCTCTTCATTTTACACCGAAGACTACTGACCGTCCCAGTCGATGCTCGTAGTCAATTTAGACAAATTGCATTGCTTCGTTTAACTCTTACGTGCACATGTAATGTTGGCAGAAAACACTTAAAATGTAAAAGGACCTGGTATACCAAAGGCAATTTTTTTCGTTCATTCATGATTTGGGATATGGATTTTATAACAGAACACTTCCTTTAAGAAGACGTAAAATGATTCACCCCCTAAAACCACAAGAAAAAAAATGAACATAAATAACGTAACGTAAATAAGAACTTGCAGCTTTAAGTCATTAGAAATTTGTAGATCTACGTTTTCACTCAGCATTATCCTAACGTTTTATTACGTCACTATAAAATTTGTCACCATAAAGCATGTTGCTATATTTGAGAAAAGGAATGGTTATTCTGAAAAGTTATTTTTATAATCTGCCAAATTGCTTTTTATTTATTTTTTATTTCTGATCTCTATAAGCTTGAAATGTATTATAGTTCTTAGTAAAATAAAAACAAATCAGACAGGGCGTATTGGATTAAGTATTTTTGTTTGATTATATTGAAAATGCATGATAAGCAGAGCTATACATACATAAACGGTTATATAAATTATCGATCAATAAGCAATTAATCGAACGCCTGTCCTTTGAACAATGTCCGTCTTATCCTTGTTCCTTACGATCCCACGCAATTCCTTTATTTACACTTTCTCAATTTCTGACTTCCTTACGACCGTCGCAGCCTTCTTCTCTCAGGTATTCCTGCCTTTTAGACTTCACGAGACCCCACGGCTTTCCAAAGCTACAGAAGCCTGGGAGAAGCAGGCGACCGCCACGCACATGCCCTAATAATAATAATGGTAATAATAATAATAATAATGAAACAGATGCTTCGACAAACTTTTTTCTGAAACACAAATAAACAATCAAATAAATAAATAAACAATCAATCAAGTAAATGAACAAATGAATAAGCACAAATATATCAATACACAATTCAATAAATAATAAATAAATAAATAATTTTGCTCCAATAGTTGAGTGTGCAGGATAACGAGTAATTGATTTTCAAATGGTAAAACGGAGATGGAGTTGCCAAATACGCTCCATGTCCCCCTCTTCCTCTTCTCCCTAGCATACCTCTTAATAAATACTCCTCACTTTCCCGTAGTTTGACGTCACAAGAAGACTGTGTGCGGCCTACGTACACCCTGCTCTAGTCAGGAACGACATCGAACTTCTTTGTGCTCTGTAAGAAGATAAACGTTCGTATTGCTGATGTGTCTGTGAAACCATCTTCTAGTATGAGAGATCAAGGTGTATTTGTTTGATTCAGCCGGTATTTTTTGAAAAGCAAATTAACAATATTTGTAAGTCAGCACCTTTTTCACTGTGGAGATTGGGCAAGATTCGTAATTGATATATAAACAACCACAAAGTAAGTTCATGCTCTTATTACCCCAATGCCTAATTCCTCATTGAGCAGCTAGATTAGTAAAGAAAAGATAAAAACAACACCAAAAGCTAGAACATATTACACCTGTCTTAAAGAGCTACATTGGTTCTTAAGAATTTCATTCGAAGTCTTATGTTTTAAAGCTTGGATTCAGCAGATAATAATAATTGGAAGTTTGTTCCGCAATTTTGTGGCATTAACAATAAAAGTCCCCTCTCGATTTGTTACATAATCTGTCGCTCTATTTCCCAGTGGATAAGTATAAAATTGCATTTAAAATAGTTTTAGCATGCCTATGCAGTTCAAACTGATAAATGAATTCGGCAATGTAACTTGGCGCAACTTATCCACTGGGAAATAAAGCGACTAATTATGTAACAAATTTTATCGAGAGGGGACTGTTATTGTTAATTGCCACAAAATTGCAGAACAAACATCCAATTATTATTATCTGCTGAATCCAAGTTAAAATATGGTAACATGGACTTCTAACATCATCGAATTCGCATTAAAATAGTTTGCGGTTCTGGCAGAAGAATGCAGCTGCGAGTACTTAAAAAGTAATTAACTTGCCATCGAGACAGAAGCACTGGTTGCTTGCAATGTGACATGACGTGAGTTATACGGATAAAAAAATGAAATAATAACATAATACTTATAATTACGATAATAATATTAATATTAAAATAAATAAAACAAGATACTAATGATAAAAACTACAACAACAACAACGATCGTTAATAATAATAATAATAAATAATAATAATAATCGGACCCACTTAATTATAGGTATGTGCTGATACCTTAAACACGTCCTGAATATTCACATTGTACATAGCGTCAGGTAGTTGTATCTCTGGTGGCGCTGGCTCCTCCTCCCCCTGTCTGTGCTGGTGAACGTACTTGATGACCTCGGCTTTTACAACTGTTTAATAACGGATAATGATATATTATACCATCTGTTTCACAGACGTTTTTAAGCTGATTACAAAATAAATAAACAAAAATATAATACTCAAACAAAATAAATAAACAGAATATTATACTCACTGACATATGTATATACATGTATCGACATTTTTTTGGCTCAACACAATTGCCCGGTTTCAACTAAAGCACTGAGAAACACTGCTCAACAGATCGATAGTTTTGTGAAATGTGTTCCTATAGTATTGCACTGGGGGAAACGGGCTTAAAAGATGGAGAAGAGTGAGATGAAGGAGGTTATAATAATAATAATAATAACAATAATAATAACAGTTTGTGTGGAGTAACCACAATACACAGACATATGGGTTGAAATGGTAAGAATAACGATTATTAAAACAAACAAATCAATAAACAAAGTGTTATTAATAGGATAATACAACAAAAATATATTATTCGCTTATACTGTAAATAAAGTATTCATTACTTGACTGAGAGTAGAAATATAAAGACTGAATAAAGAAAAAGAAACCACCCAAACACAATCGATATGACGGTAAAGTTACAAAATAATACCTGTACTGACGGGTCAGTGACATAACACAGCTTGCCCTGGTGTCACACCACGTTATTGTATTAATATCACTGTTTGTTAAGTTCGAAGGTTTCCCGATACACTACGGAAATTAAAAGCTCAGTTCATGTTATTAATATATTATTTGCTAGTATGGGATTACGCAGTGGCGTTCAAGTGACTTATCGATACACTCACCTGTTTTTGTTTTTAATTAACGTCCAATCCAAAATGCGATAGTTTAACGTAACTCTATTCTTGGTCCACACGTTGCCTGGAGAAGTCAAATAGCGGGCAGAGTGCATTGACACGCCAGTTGTTATACAGTGTGTTGACCCAAAGACCGGAGTTATGCATAAATAGATTAAAACACCAAGCTACCAGACGAAAGTATAGTGTATATAGAAAAACAAAATGTTTAATAAGGTTTAAGAAATGATACTTGGATGGCAGATAAAAAGAAAACAAATATTTTAAAAGTAGAAGAATAAATGAAAAGCATACACTTGTGGCAATTTTTTTTCATGCGGAAAGCATGCCCGCCATAAGGTACTGGGTAGGTGTGGGGGGGGGGGGGGAGGACAATGCTGGGCGTACTTAGAACACCAGTAGACAGAACCAGGCTCTGGCTGACCTTGACTATGATCAGCAGCACTGTCCACAACGTTAACTGTGCGAAATATCTAACTTTTTAATTTTTTTGTGCTTATGTCCGAGTAAATGTTTGCGTGCTCGTGATGAAACCTCACAAACCCTCTCTCGCTGTTTGTATCCGCCTTTGACATCATGGTGAGATACCCAATTCACTGTTGGTCGTATCACATATTAAATACATTATACATATGTCCAAATCCAAACTGATGCTCAATTCAAACTTACCAAAATCAAAATCTCCCCTGCATTCGTAATCGTCGTATGGGCCCCATTTGGAATCGGTTGTAACTGGCGCCCCGCTCCAAAATATCCACCAGTCTTCAGGGTCACGTGATATGCAGGAGCAAGAAAAGACGCAACCGAGGTTTGCCAGAGCCAGCAGCAACAGTGCTGATAGTGTTCTAAATGAAGCCATCCTAAACAGCATGAGGAAAAGTATTTTGTCATCCAGAGGAAGGAATGTATGGTTAACAGTTGAACGAAATTTTGTAAGGATTTTTTACTGGCATAGAATATCTCAGAAAACTTCTTGAGTTTTCGATTCTGTATTTTGATTTATCAGTTTCAATTTCAGCGCTTATGTTCGGTACAAACTGTCCACTAGAGCATACGCATATACTTTGTATACCATTTCCACCACTATGTAACTCTCCATCCATAATACTTTTTATAATTATTTAATTTACATTTGATTAAGACTGTGATTTACGCGTTTCAAAGTGCCATATGGTTATCATTTCATGTACAAAAATACTGGAAATCTTTCCCACGTACTTCAGAGATATAAAACAATAAAATCCCTCAAACTATAGCATCTAACGAGCATATTTCCTTCTGAAACGCCAGGGAGACATGATGCCCTAAATGGATGGTCATCCATTTACAGCTTAGTTGTTTATTTAATATACGTACAATACATCAGGCTTAAATCCAAGCAATGATTTGCAAGTACATGTACTATTTTTTTTTTCTAAAAATCGGCTTTGGCGCGAAAAGATCGTAAAAATACCAAAAGTTTAAACCTATTAAAAAGCTATACTTGACAAAATGGCTTTAGATTAAAACAACTTTCTAGATACATTTTACACACGTTGCCATCATTATACTCCACTTTTAAATTTTCCACGCAGTTTCTGGACGTAATCAATGGAACATGAAAGTTTGCTATCACGAAAAGGAAGAAACCATACAAAGTCACGATATCAAACTTATTAAAGAAACCAAACGGTAACGTTCGTATTGACACGCATTTAATATATTCTGTTTGTTGCATAAACAAAATGAACTCCCCCATTCTTGAGCATTACACGTCTTTCACGTTAAGATAAAGTGCTATGAGAATAGAGTGGCTGAAATAGTTTTCTAACGCAAGTGAATCGTAATCCTTTTGTAGTGGAAAAAAAGCGAGTAAAAACATCTTATATAAATTATCAATTAAAATGCCTTAAATGATTTTTTAGAAAAAAATTTAGCATGATATTTGTCAGTAAAACGTTATATTGGATACACGAATTTGTAATATCAAGTGAACCGCGAAAAGAGGACACAGAAAGTGAAAAAAATTAATTGAATAATCCATAGAAATATATGATTCTGCAAAGCGATATTTAAAAAAGAAATGAATTGACTAAAGTTACGAACTTTTTGTGTCAAATTGAAAAAAAAAATTATAATGTATCAAACGTGTGCAGCATTAAACATATTCAGAATTTCATTAGTCTTAACAATATTGCTACACATTTGAAGTACAATATGAGCATACATACCTCGCTAGCAAAGATGTCAAGACTATCCGACGCTGCAGTAACGACTGGAACCAAGAGTTCCGTTCACGTATAAATACACGTGGACAATTAATACAGGCCCCAATGGCTCTAAACTGATTGGCAGTGTCAGCTTCAAATATTGCTTTTTGATGATTAATAGCTAATCAGCAGAAGAATAATTTCCGAATATCATCTTAATTTTTATTAATACGTCAGCCACTTGCGAAACGCGGTATCAGGTACAATTTAATTTCCACCAACATATTTATAACTTTTTAACAATTTCGTTTTACCCGTCAGAAAATTAAGGAGCGTAGTCTAAAATGCATTGCAATTAATCCAGATGCCTGCTCCAAAACATTGTCATGGCGTTTGTGTTAAACAGCCACGTAACTGAGCGTAACTTACGCACACCAATACGCCTACGCACAAAGTTACTTGTTCAGAACATGATACATACATCGTGGGCACACGCCTACGGAATTTATTTGCAATTAAACACGGGTACTTGTTGGGCACGGGCACGGAGATGGGGGCCTACGGTATAGATTTTATCCCATTAACGCCGCATGGTGTTTCTCGGAATAACTTTGTGCAATCAGCGTGGATTTTTACACCGAATGTCAAAAAATGGCGTCATCACCAAGCTAGACATGTTGTCCAATTATATGTCTGCAGTTATCCATTTTGATATGCCCCAACCATACCCATTTGCCAACTTTGGGCCAACGGCATAATTATTCTGACAGGGGTCAGCCAATGTTAAACGTACCGTATATGGTGTGGTAGAGATTCAGTGTCTTTAACTTTAATTCACATTGATATTGCAAGTAGCGGTAAGGGCTACTTCTGATCTACATATGATTTTGCTTATCTGTTATATGAGTAGCAAATAAAAAAGGTTACAAATTAACAGCAGCAACGTAAAAATGAGACCGTTGACCGTTGATTTCTTTTGAACGGTTTTAATAAGGATTTGGAGAGTTGTAATAAGCACACATTCCACACGGCATTAGCATGTACATGTACATGTATACAGAGCGTGTATAGAGCGCTGTTCATGCTGTTACCTATTGGCATAACCTT
This sequence comes from Lingula anatina, assembly GCF_051362555.1. Taxonomy (NCBI): domain Eukaryota; kingdom Metazoa; phylum Brachiopoda; class Lingulata; order Lingulida; family Lingulidae; genus Lingula; species Lingula anatina. Next base: position 14,371,636 of record NC_141774.1, on the reverse strand, counting down.
ACTCTTCTAAGGACACAGTACACGTCATTCAGACCATTAATTAAATGTTCTTTCTATGGTATTATTGTCGTTCTAAATCTTCTCATTCTACAGTATACTTAATTGGCACCTTTGGTGTATTTTCGGTCATTTTAATCTTCTTTCAGTGGAATTAATGGTATTCCACCTTCCGTAATGGCATTGATTAGAGAGAAAATATATTGATACTTATTTTTATACCGAATGTCAATTTTCCTCGATTTAAGCCATATAAACAATACAAATTCAAATAATGATCGGTCTATATTTTGAGGGTCACAGTTTGGAATCAAAGTAAAAGGTCGGTTCGAGCAATAATTCGCGAGGGAATTGCCTTTCTTTGTTCAAAAAACAATCAGATACGTTGCGAAAACCCTGTACGTACGTGTAGAGCACCATTACGTAACAGCCGCTTGCCTTCATTTATATGGCTTCAGAAGAGTGGCAGTCCAATTACCAATGAAATAATGAAAAGCGTATTACAGGCCTTAAGCCATTGGCCTGATTCCGTTTTCTTGGCAAAATATAACAGTCATATGGTTTTAAGTCCATTATATCTTTTCGTTGTTTCGCAGACAGCATTTGCCGTCACTGTCACCTGTTCTCCGCAACACCTTTGCTATTACAATGCTATAACAATGGTGTATTTTTGACCAACAGGGGTTCACTCTTGGAAGTATATTTGTCTCAGTATATGGTATTATGCATGGGGTTTAAGGGTCAGACAACAGGGCAAACGGGGACAGGTACGCCCAATCCAAGGAACGCTCACAGGAGCATACATTTCATATCATCACTAACGACATTGAAAGAAAGTGAAGCAGAAGCGCATGAAATGGAGAACCAGAACATGGTAAAGAACATTTCTTTAACTTCGTCAACGGAGTCCAACCAGACGACAACTGTGATGCCAGTCTCCTGTACAGGATTCACGTGCGTTCCCTTTATCGTCATCGACGTTACACTGGCTTTAGCCATGATGTTTGGAAACGGTCTGATGATCGCATCTTATGTGAAATTCAGGGAGATCCGGTGTCAAAGCAACTTCGCCATTGTGAGCTTAGCCTGCGTGGATTTCATAACCGGATCAATTGGGATACCTTGCCATTTAGTCTTGGCCTACTTGGTGTTCCTGGTCCCCAGTTGGCAGTATCTAACAATGGACAAATACTTTTGCCTTGCAAAGACTGGCTTGGTGTCCGGAATGGTGAGTTTGTCTTTTCTCCATCAGTTCTTCATCGCAGTTGAGCGGTACCTGAAGATATGTCATCATTTTAAATGCGTCGCTGTACTGACCAACAGGCGGCTCGTTGTTGCTTTACTTTGTGTGTGGATGTACGGGATAGCCATCAACCTACCGCCATTATTTGGCTGGAACACGTGGAAACCCGGGGTGGACTGTCGCGCTAATCATGTGCAAGGAGATTTAGTGCGCTATGTTCATGTACCCCACATCCCTGTCTGCATTGTAGCAGCGTTATTCCTCTACGTTGCTATTTATTAGCACGTGCGACAACAGAAGAGAAAACTATCCCATTTGAGGGACATGAATATGAAAGAGACGCCCACTGATGGACCATCGGGGATTCCAACTCAAAGTATTACTCTTTCTGCTAAAATTGAGGTTTCCCGTGAGACTGTATTATCATTGCCACCGGTAGAATCGCAGAAAGCTGGGCCGACGACTGATGGGGTGAAAGCCCGCGGAGAAAAAGACGCAGAGATGGCTACTCCGACACTGAATGGGATTAGGACCACGGGTTCTGCAGCCAGAGGGCGCCCTGACGGAGGGCCCGCCTCCCTGCAGGGAAGAGATCCACAGACGAAAAAGATCGACGTAGAGGTCAAGGTCGCCAAGATGACGGTTGTGGTAGTGGTGACTCTCATTGTACTGTATCTCCCCTTCTCTGTTATCAATTTGACTGAAACATATTTCAGTAGGGTGACTTTTGAGGTGCTTTATAACGTCAGCTTAGAAATAATGTTCCTCAGTTCTATAAGTAACCCGATCATATATGGCATATTAAACACAAGGATCAGAACAGCATTCGTGAAACTGTTGAAATGTGGTCGCTGAACAGTCTTTCCGGGGATATACAACATACACCTGTAGAAAAATGTACAGCAGTATTCAAAGTTGCAGAATTTGGCTGGGGAGGGGGGGGCCTTGACATAAATTAGAATGTTAGGACATTTTACTATGTGTAGTGTTGAATGGAAAAAATGATTGAATTTGCTTTAAGGATTTTCTTTCTTGGGGGGGGGGGGGGGGGGGGAGGATGTCCGCGCTTACCCCACAGACTAGGGGAGGTGATACAGTTCATGTAGGACCTACGTGGCCCACTGTGGCCCCCGCTCTGGATACCAAGATTATATACTCGGTATATATCTGCCTTGTTCATTATTTATTTATTTATTTATTTATTTATTTATTTATTTATTTATTTATTATTTGTTAAATTATTTATTTATTTAAACGTATTTACTTATTATTGAATTGAATTATATTTTAATTTAAACGAATTTATTTATTTATTTATTTATTAAAACGTATTTGTTTTCTAGAAAATTTTCAATCTGTTTGCCTTATGTCGTTTCAAATATTGGAACGGGTTTCAAGCATAAAAGTTTATGCGCATAAAAAGACAAAAAAGTAATTTAAAAGAGAATAGGTATGAAGGAGAGATTATTAACAATATACTAGGGATTCAACATGTCCTCCTATTCGTCCAATAATGCACATTAACCCCGCACGCTGTTGTCACTAGTCGTAAATAAAGCTCAATAACGCTTGAACTTGTAACGCTTCAGCATGATTTCGTGTGCCGTTGTGCATTGAAAAACAACCTTGTTTTGCAGACACAGACATTTGTTATTTAGCTGGAATCTCAGGGTTTTGTCAGGGTCTAATTTCAAAAGTGGGTAGTTGTTTTGTGTTTGCCATAAAAAGGACATGAAAACATGAAGTACATAAACACCGCAATGATAAGCCTCCTTTCTTACTAGACCACCAGTACTAGGTTGATTTCATTAGAAATAGATCACCCAAGTTTGAAAATCAATTGTACATGTTTTTAGCTGAAATGGTATACAGTATTATTTATTGACGCATCTCTTACTGAAATACAGTACATCCAAACAGTTCTGTATGGATGTTATTGATAAGAACGGGGAGGAAAATTAATTCTTTTGAACAACTGCATGCATATTTTATCAACAATAAACCATTCTGTTGAATACGTCCGCCCAGAGGTATTATACACTCGATGGAAAATTGTGAAATGCAACGCAGTAGCGATTGAAAAAAAAAAAAAACATTTATACCTCTCACTAGAGAAGTAGGACATGTCTGTTAATCCATTTTACAGGTATTACAGGTATGTGGCGAGCTGCGAATACAAAGCCAACTCGAACTTGCTAAAAATGTTGGCATCACATTAAGGGTTAAGCATTAATTCAATATGTAATTTTCATTTATTGGTGAGTTGATTGTTTTTGTTTTTTTTTAGCCCAACTGATTGTCTTTTATCCAGAAATATATATTTCGATTTTTGTCATGCTGCAGTGACCCCGAGATGCCTAAAAGCACTACATGTGAGTCTGATAAATTGATTATATCCCTTATAAAGTTTCATATGGTATCTATTATCACTGTACTGGTAGAAATTATGTGTTCTTTGCGTGAAAAAATGTTTTCAAGGATTTATGATCATTTACCACCTAGCTTTATTGCTACATCAATTGCTACCTCAGGTATACCGTATTACGATATAGCGTACTGTTTGCTGTCACAGTGTACGTTTCGTATCCAATGCACCAAGGAATTATAGTTCTCATTGTATGTACCTCTAGAATAAATATGAAATATCGTCTTTTCATTTTAATGTTTTGATTTCTTTTCACAAGTGCACCTTTTAAGTTTGAACTGGGTTTATCGTAGAACATGGAGCACTTAAGCTTGTCCTGTAAAAGGATTTCTTGGCGGTGACTGACTTAATCCTCCGCGCACCTGTCTCGGCCCCGGAGCGTCAAGAACTGACCCGATTACATTATGCACAACAGCTGTATACGTGTATAAGTGTACACGAAGGTGCAGGATTCAGGGGGAGGGGGTGGTGGTGCCAGTAAAAGCTGTGGGAGGCAGGGGCGGAACCAAGTTTATTTGTAGGGGGAGGGGATCCATGGATGGGAAGCCCCCCCCCCCCCCCCCCTTGGCGTGGGGTCGGAGCCCGGTGAAGGGACCTGAAAAAAATGGTATTTGAGAGGGCGAACGATTGAGAACTCTGATTCAGCTAGACAATATTCTAATTTCAAGAGGGAACCATTGGTGTGAATTGTTTCAGAAATCTAAGGAGGGACCAGGACCTCCCTGACAGCCCCTAAATCCGCCACTAGGAGGGGGTGCACCCCTTCACCCCAGGTGATGTAAGAATACCCTCATCCCGGGGCTTGATCTATTCAACCACGACAGTCAAAAGTGCAAGTGCGCCCGCAAGCGCGCGCGCGCGTTTTTTTTTTTGTTGTCATCTAAGGTTACCCACTGCGCTCATTTTATATCTGACTGGGAAGCCCCAAACCAGTGTACACTGTAGAATGTGCTTAATTCGCTCCTGACATACATGTATCATACATAGACAAGCACACTGTGATCGAAGTCAAGCTAGTTTAATTTCCTTTTCAAGTGTGATAAAGGTATCATGTGCTGGGAGATTGGTACTAACAAATATCTACCTCCGTTGATAATATGATTTTTTTTACACACCAACCTTTTCTACATTGTACATGTATTCTCTTGATATATACAAGAACTAAAATGTATACAGACATTTTTGCCTCAAGGACTGAGCTTCCAACTCCTCTTGTTATTTTTGTTTTAGCGTTTTTTGTTAAATAACTAAAATTTGTTTATTTGTGTTTTGCAAAAATTAAAAGGATCCCCAAATCATCATTATGATTGGAAGCTACTGACAATATGAATCATAGGCCATGCACTATAGATTAGTAATTTGACCCTTATTTATATAAGAAAAAAGAAAGGATAGAGAAGGATCATAGGGATAAAAGACTTGTTTCTTAAACTAAGGACCCCCATGAAAATGTGACTCCCCAGTCAGATTTTCATTATGAAAATGTGACTCCCCAGTCAGATTTTCATAATGAAAATGTGACTCCCCCCATGAAAATTTGACTCCCCCTCCACAAAACTTCATACATCTTATTTTATTTGAGTATATGACTGTGATCTTGTAGTATGTAAAATGGATGATACGTTGGCACATTTTTGTAGTTTGCAGTGGAAATTCAAATGAAAAAATAAGAAAAATAAAAATGTGCACATAATGAAAATCTGACTCCCCCCATGAAAATTTGACTCCCCCTCCACAAAACTTCATACATCTTATTTTATTTGAGTATATGACTGTGATCTTGTAGTATGTAAAATGGATGATACGTTGGCACATTTTTGTAGTTTGCAGGTGGAAAATTATGTGAAAAAGTAAGAAAATTAAAAATGAGCAAATAATGAAAATCTGACTCCCCCATGAAAATTTGACTCCCCCTCCACAAAACTTCATAAATCTTATTTTATTTTGAGTATGAGACTGTGATCTTGTAGTTTGTGAAATGGAGGATACATTGGCGCTTGCATACAGAACCACAGAACACTCTTCAACTAAGAAAACACCTTTCTTTTTGGCATTCGGCAAAGAACCCACCCTTCTAATTGAAGACAAATTCCCCGTTGGAAACCCCACCTCAGAGGTAACAGAGCAAGAAGCCCTTGACAGTCGTTGTCACAAAGCATCAGGAATGTTTTCCAAGCTGGTTGAAGCCCAAGAGAACATTTCCAGGGCCCAGGTCCATCAAAAGAAAGGGTACGATACACGCCATGAGGCTCCAAGTTTCAAAGTAGGGGATGCAGTGTTGCTGAATAACGCACGGCGAATTGCAAGGATGAGAGACAAACTACAGCCAAAGTGGGTGGGACCATTCAAAGTGGAAGAGGTACGTTCAAAAGGGGTTTACAAGCTGAAAAACAAGAAAGCCCTAGCTAATGCCTCCAGAATGAAGCCAAACAAACTGCCGAAAGACATCCCGCAAGTGCTGGTGAACACAACTGGAGAGACAGCCCTTGAGTACAATCCTGTTGACCAGCAGTGGCAAACAGAAAAAGCTAACCAGTTGGAGATTCCAGTGCATGGCGTAAATTTGAATGGTAAACCGCATAAAAGCAAACGCACAGATCCACCCAAAGTATCTGCATCAATTCGAGGGGATGGCAACTGCTTTTTTCGCACACTCAGCCACATTATAACAGGTTGTCAGACCTATCATAGAGAAACCAGAAAGGCAATCACTACTTATTTGGAGCACAACAATGAATCTTTTAGCAAGCTCGCACAATATTCAGATTATTCTGCCATAAGCAATGTCAGCAAATCTGGCCAGTGGGCCTCCGAAATTGAGGTTTTTGCAGCTGCAACTTTACTTTGTACTGATATCATGGTTTATTCACCCTATGGTCAAGACAAACAGAGTAAACAAATTTATAAGTGGTTGAAGTATAGTCCAGTACCTAAGTTGTCAGACAAGTCAAAGAAAAGTGGAGTAATCTATATAGACAACAGGCAGCCTGTTTATGATATTTAAATCTCATTTTAACAAAGAGAATAACCTTATGTGATAGTTGTAAAGCAAATTTATGGGAAATTTGTAAGTTTCTTTTTTTAGCAGCATTATTAACATGTTGGTGATATTTCCTTACTATTGTGTTCTTAAATTACAATATGATTTTTTTAGTTAAGGGGCAAAAGCATTTTGATTTAGCCTAGTGTGCAAAGTAATCATTAAGTTTTCACTGCCACAAGGTAAAATATTGAAGAGAAGCAGAATTTTCTTGTCTCAGTGGATCCTTTTTACATTCATCTATTGTATGCACTTAATTGAAAAAATATTCTTTTCTGATATGACACAAAACAATTTTTATTTTCATATAGCTTAGTGTGTAGATTTATCATTATATATACAATGAAAAGTATGTGGAAAATAGTGATATAATGACTGAATAAAAAGTAATTGTCCTTTTCATGGGTGTAAAATAAATATTATACTGAATTTCTCACTATTTTTAAATTTCAAACACTTATTGCAAAAAAATTTTACCCGCAAAATTTAAATATTCCACATATGTTCTCCATAAGAAAACTAAAAAGTAGAAACATTTAAATGTGTGCTAAATATGAAATAAGTGCTTTTAACTAGGGGAGTCAAAATCCTACGGGTACAAGAATGCAAATTTATTATCCATTTTTCGTTTATTTTCACGCAGTATTTTACCATAAAACTTTTTAATATTTCCAATAAATTTTTTCATAAAGTATCATAAAAGAAAAGTTGTCAGAATGATCATCAAACATCAAACAAATGGCTTTTTATAGGGGAGCCATTGGGTGTTATATAACAAATCCTTAATTTTTCTTATTTTCATGTGTTTTATTACTTTTTTTCTCTCAATTTTTTAACCATGTGCACATTTTCAATTTTCTTATTTTTTCATTAAAACTTTCACTGCAAACTACAAAAAATGTGCCAATGTATCATCCATTTTCCATACAACAAGATCACAGTCATATACCCAAAATAAAATAAGATTTATGAAGTTTTGTGGAGGGGGAGTCATATTTTCATGGGGGAGTCAGATTTTCATTATGTGCACATTTTTAATTTTCTCATTTTTTTTTTTTAATTTTCACTGCAAACTACAAAAAAATGTGCCAATGTGTCATCTATTTTCCATATTACAAGATCACAGTCATACACTCAAAATAAAATAAGATTTATGAAGTTTTGTAGAGGGGGAGTCATATTTTCATGGGGGAGTCAGATTTTCATTATGTGCACATTTTTAATTTTCTAATCTTTTATTAAAATTTTCACTGCAAACTACAAAAAATATGCCAATGTATCAACCATTTTACATACTACATGATCAGAGTCGTATACTAAATTAATTAGAGATTAATGAATGTTTTTTTGTAGGGGAGTCAAATTTTCATAGAGGAACCACATTTTCATTATGTGCACATTTTTAATTTTTCTTTTTTTTATGAAAATTTTCGCCTGTGAACTACAAAAAAGTGCCAATGTATCATCCATTATGCAAACTACAAAATCATAGTCATTTACTCAAATAAAATGAGATTAATGAATGTTTTTTTTTTTGGGGGGGGGAGTCAAAATTTCATAGGGGGAGTCATATTTTCATCATGAAAATCTGACTGGGGAGTCACATTTTCATAAAGAAAATCTGACTGGGGAGTCAGATTTTCATGGTACACCGGTTCCCTGGATTAGTTGAAGCTCACATATTCTCCTCATCTCCTTTTTTAACACGCTTTAAGCGTTAAAAAAAGTACATGGGCCTAATTGAACGAAATGAATGAAAATGTTAACGATCACTCTAACATTAAGTCGTCCCACTTATAAAACATCTCTGGCACGCATAGGTATTGACAAAATGTTTTTCTTAGTTCATTTTGCCATTATACCCTTCCCCCTATATTCACTTGGTGGCACTCAGGACTTGTGCACGTGCATTTCTTTCTTTTATTTATAAAAGCCATTGTGCAATACAATGCGCGCACTGTTATTATTGCAAAACATCAACTCCGATGACAAAAAATCCATTTCTCGAGTTTGAAATAAATGTTACTCTTTTCAGGGTATGTAATTGAGTGATTAGAGGATATAAACTCGAGAACAACGTCTTTATCATGTCTCCAAGTCACTGGGACTTAACAGTGCCCGTGTGACATGGTTGCCAAGCGACAAGCGACAGTTACTGATTCAATAGATTTAGGTCATGTTTTATGAATCGGTTGAGGCTGTATACTGAGGGCAAGGTTGAGGTCAAGTGGCGCAACATTCATGTGTGCTCATAAGTGGGAAGTATTTTATAAGTGTCCTGTATAATTTGAACCCAAACTGTGAAGATAGGGCGCTGACTGGCTGGATAGGCGGTGAAGACGGTTAAGACACAGCGGAAAACCGGCTACACGATCAAATTAAAAAAAAAAAAGCTCAGGTAAGTTAAGATGACATCTCTACTACTACTACTTCCCTCGCTTTCTCTCTCTCTCTCTCTCTCTCTCTCTCTCTCTCTCAGCAACGGAAGAAGAATTAAGGTTAATGTTTTATTATCTAAACACGTATTATTTTTCAGTTAATTTGTTAAAAAAAACGTGATTAAATAAGAAGTGGTATGGGACATGTATTGGTTGGGGTGTAGTGACTCCTGATAAAACTGCATTTGAGCGAATTTTATGAAGTGATACTCGCTCTTTGATGTCGCAAAGGATGTAAAACAGACATTGTAGGATTGACAAAAAGATATGTTACATCGACGTTACATCATTTGAAATATATATCAGCTATGCAAAAAAAAAAAAAAAAAAAAAAAGAAAAGAAATAAAAATGGCGGACTCAAACTGAAACACCCCTGGCCAACGCAACGTAGCTTTCTTTACAGTCGATTTTTGTCCGAGTTTGAGGGGGATACATTAACGGGTCATGTCTGAAGTGTAAACATATACCTGATATATAAGAAATAAAACGAAAGATAAGAATATCTAAACTTAAACGTTAAGTTCAGGTGTGATATCGACAATTAGTTTCGCTTTTCCACACATGCACTTGCTGTCGATGGTTTTATCGAACCCTGGATTCCGCATTGTGTCTGTCGCGCTATCGGAACAAAAGTAACCAAAACAGTGCGGCGTTGAATTTCATTTAGGCATCTTTCCAGCCGTTTATTTAAGCCGCGAGTTAGCCGTAGGTGCATTTCTATGTGAAAAAAAATTAAGCGTATTGTGTATTAGTAGTGGTACTTCTGAATAGTTCTTGAATTAAAAATTTTAACAAAAACAGTGTGGGTGTCATTTCCTATGGTAAATCTCATTTAGTTTTTTTTTTGTTTATATCATAATACTTTTTTTCTATTTATTCGTATTATTTAATTTGCACTTAAAGATATGTATTGCGTGTATTTTGTTTATACACAAGTATACTTGTGAAGAGAGAGAGAGAGAGAGAGAGAGTGAGAGAGAGTGAGAGTGAGAGAGAAAGGATGAATCCTCGATCATTTTCTAGGCTAGTGGCAATTAAGTCCATGCGTGTATATAATGTTCACCGTAAATAATGGCAGTTTAAAAAGAGTCAAGAAAATAAACAATAAAACATCTAAAGCACACCGTTAATACACCACCATTTTTCTTTCAGACCCACAATGCACGTGGGCCACAACCAAGTGGTTCCGGTGGGGGAGCGCCCAGACAATTTTCCTTACGGTTCCCTCCAATGTTTGGGTGGATTTCAGATTGCCCTGGGACTCATTATAATAGGGTGTGGCTCTGCCGATCTCTATCTCAACTATTTTGAAGCGGACCAAACCTTTGCTAACTCGTTTTCCACTTCGGACCCGGACTACACTACATCTGCCTTAATGCTCGCCATTACAGTGGCAAGTTTTCCGATATAGTCGAGTAGCCAGAACGCTAACCCTGCAATGTTTTTTCCTGTAAACTTTTTTCGCTGAAATGCATTCTTTAGCTCGAGAGAAGCAAAATTAGCTTGGTTGCTATTTCCGAGACCTTGAGCATTTTTCAATATGGCCGTCAATTTATGAGAAAAAATAGAAAAACGAGCAGAAGTCGCCGGGTAAACTTTATTGACAGCTTTTTTGAACGTGTATCCCATCAGGAGCGCACAACAGTACTAGTGAATACAATTAAGCCCGTTACATATAGCAAAAAAGCCAAAATGGCCGTCAAAACATATGGCAGAAAGTAAAAACAGCTGCAAAATAAGTTCGTTTTTTGCAAATAAATTCTTATTAAAAACATTTCCGCCGTTTCTATTTATGTCCATTATGATAATTTGTTAGTCATGATCCTAAACTCTCAGAAACAGCTTATTTGACATTAATCAGATGGTGGCAGACGGTGCCATCTCCTGAGAGTCCATTTGCCACTCCGACGAGCCCCATAGTCAAAGCTTGCTATGTTATATCTTGCAAGCTTTTTTAAAAGAAATTGTTTCATCTGGGCTACAAAACATAGAGAAGCTTATAAGCTTGACTTTATTTGCCAGTTGATACGTAGGAGATATTGACAATTTTTCAAAATTCAAGATGGCCGTCAATTTGTTATGTGAATAGCGAGAGCCATACATTCAAATAAAAAAATTAATGCTTCACTCCATTGTTCATCATTGCATATTTATATTTATATCCATGCAAAGTGCGATCATTTATTTCTTTTTTGCAAGTTATTTTAATAAAAATGGCCTCCAAAACATAATGGAAGGGCAAAGAAACAACTGTAAAACTACAAGGCTTTTAACTGAAATAGACTTTAACTGGAACAAATATAAATACATATAGAAAGTGAAAAACGATATACCTGCGTTCAAGACACATCACACAATAAAACATATTTTAGGTTAAATGATACAAACAAGGAAAACCAATATGACCGTCAATGCTGCTCTATGATCAATCCAAACATGTGTAAACTAAATCATTTTGAAATAAAAAATGCGTCAAATCGTTTTCTTCAAGTTGGATTATTCTTATCCTTTTCTTGTAAACGTTTTAAATATTTTAACAGCGATGGGTAAAGGCATTTTTGTTGTTTAACAATGAATTTTATTATAAATAACCGAGATCCAAGCAGGGGTATACAAACCCAGAGGTTAGGGCCCATGAAGTCAGCTATTCTGGACAACGTGACATAGTACGGGGATATGCGAGGGTTATCCATCGACATCATGTTGTTTTTGCCAATATATACTTACAGATAATGGAAGCCTTGAGATAGTAATGTATGCATTTTTCTACTTGTAGGGCAGATGTAATTATCCATTGTGCATTTATTGATGACTTAGTGCTCGGGTAGTTAAGATAATGATGAGTTGTCATGTTGCCATGGTTCATTGCTCATGGGTAAGCTTTTTTTGCAAAAATGGACCAAATACACATTGAGCAATACTCAGTGGGCATCTGCACATTTTGAGGATTGGTTTTGGAGGCCTGTAAAGGCCCAAAAAAGGTCACCCATGTTGTTAGTCCAGTGAACGGAATCATGTCATGTCTATCATGTGAACAACTTACATCTCTGGGCACTGGGTGTGAGGGGAGTCTGATTTGTTCCCACCCCACAATCAGGAACCTGGTTGAATGCCACAACATGCCAGGCTATGTTAGCGATATACCGTAGCCAGGGCGAGAGAGTGTCAACTCCAGACCAGGATCGCTACACCAGGTTGCATCAGCTACGGGAGCAGTTTCGCCATGTCAGTCGTACAGTACAAGAAGCCCCCGGCAGGAACAACAACCGGAGCAGCAGCCCCACTGTGCGTCGACGCTTGCTGGCGGTCAACCGATGGTGGTCGTTGTTGGCAACATACCAGTAACTGCTCGTCACTACGTAGATCAGATCCTGCAACCTCACATAACCTCGTTAATGCAGCAGAAAACTGATATCACCTTTTCCCAACAGGACATGACCCGTTCACATTCGGGGTAGGACATCCCAGGGGTGGATGTCCTACCCCGGCCTGTCTATTTTCCGGATATGAATCCGATTGAACATTTGTGGTACAACATATATCTTGGCCGTCCGTTGTCCAAGGCAGCAGCTGGTCGAGGCACTACGACAAGGCTGGAATAGGATTCCACACGACACCATCCCATCCACATTTATTGCCCGAGCATGCACCAACAGATCGCCGCCTGCATCGAAGCAAGCGGAGATCGTACCGGCTATTGACCGTTGTAACTTTGTGTTGGGCTGGTGCCATTTTTGTTTTGAAACTATTCATGAAACTTAAGATTTTTGGTTCTGTATACCAATGTCCTAAACAAATGATTCATATGAAAATAATCCAGTTTAGAGCTTCAAAATAACAATTATTTTGAAAAATATGGCCTCAAAGATTTTAATGGCTGTCAGTATATAACCAAAAGATTTGTAAGATGTTTTGCTTATTGACTCTTAAAAATGCAAAGTTAAAAAAGTGCAGTAATAAGAAAAACTAGAAATACTGTTATATACTGATGAAATATTCTTACACGTGCCAATCTCAATAAAAAGAATGGGAAGTTTTAAAGCTAAATTTTATGTACATACTGAAAAAGTTATGATTTAGATATAAAATTGAAATATTAAGGTATGATCAATTTAAAAACAAAAACGAAAAAAAATAATAAGGTTAATATTTTTACAAAAGTTAGATTAAATTACGCTCACCCCCCCCCCCCTCCCACCCCGTCCCCACCAACGGACTTGGTTGGACTCCATGTAAATATAAGAGTCCCGATTGCAGATGAACATTTTGGACTGTGCCCAAATTCCTGTAGAACCCCCTGTTGGCCCTTGATAAACTTTCTGTATTAAAAAGAGAACTTACGTAATGGTCAGTCCTATCAATTATCCTCTTTTATAGAGTCTTAGTATAACTGTACCTTACAAGTTCACTTTGTCAATAAATAACAGGGTTAGATATATTTTATTATACGCCGAATATCAGTTTAAAACGTAATTTAACTGCTTTTTACCTTTTTTGGGCATGTTTTAGCGGTCATTTGAAATGTGGAATATCATGCACTTTAAACCCGACTCTTTGATATGTTACACAATTATTTATTTATAATATAATGATATTATAATATATTTTTATATTATTGACGGCCATCTTGAATTTTGAAAATTGATCAATGTTCCATATCTAGCCACTGCCAAGCAAGCCCAAATTAAATTGGCTTTTATACCTCCAAAGTGTTAAATTCAGGGAATAACATTCTAAGTATTTGACTATGGGACCCGGAGAAGTAGCAAACAGACTCTTGGGGGGTTACTGAACTGTCAGATAAGCTTATTCCAAGAGTTTCGGGTCATGACTAACAAAATATTATAATTAACATAAATATAAAAAGGGGATATGTTTTTTATAAAAATAAATATGCAAAAAACAAACTGATTCTGCAGCTTTTATCATTTTCTGCCTTATGTTTTGACGGCCATTTTGGTTTTTTGCTTAGTGGTACGCGATAAAGCGTATTCACTAGTACTGTTGTGCTCTCCTGATAGGATACACGTTCAAGAAAGTTGTCAATAAAGTTTACCCGGCGACTTCTGGTCGTTTTTCTATTTTTCGTCATAAATTGACGGCCATATTGAAAAATGCTCAAGGTCTCGGAAATAGCAACCAAGCTAATTTTGCTTCTCTCGGCCTGAAGAATGCATTTCAGCAAAAAAAGTTTACAGGAAAGAAAATTGCAGGGTTCGACTATTGGGCCTATGGGAGTGGCGACTCGACTAATATGGTGCGGTGCATGGGTAAGTTTTTATTTTATTTATTTTATTAACTTTGATTTTTTAAACATTACCCTTAATTTATTCTACCTTTCTTACTTTTGAAGCATGCAGACGCAAAACTTAGCCAAGTCTTGGTATCTTGAACATGTAACAGTATTTGTATTACATAATGTACCTGCTCTTCTCCGATCATTAGCTGTTGGCTACTTGTCCTGAAGGACAGTGGCGCATCCAGAGTTATTTTCTGACAGTTTTCCAAAATAATTGATACCCATCAATGCAAACTTGAAAATCTACTATCAATCAATTAAACTCTAGCCTTTTTGATCGATAGCAGTCGGCAATGTTCGTTCTTTCTAGTCTAAGATTAAATGTTGTAGAAAATTCTGATTTTAATCTCTCTCTCCTTTTCAGTTTTTCTTCACCGGTATTTTCGGTGCTTGCATCACAAAAGATCGTCAAGGTTCCAAACGATGTCTGGTGAGTGATATTAGTAATATTTTTTAAGATGCAAGGGTAATTTTATGGCTCACCAATGGAGTGTCAGTTAAAACGGTTTCTCATTGTTCATTTTTGCTTTTTACACAAGTATCTAAGCGGCACATCTGAGCTGATAAGTTTTGAGAATCTGATCATTCTATTGCCTGATCTTTACGTAAGAGAGTCATCTTGAAATACAGCTCCCCCCCTCCTCACGCTAAAGACAACCAATCAAATACCTACCATCGGCTGTGAAGAATTTTTAAAATAATCTCCCATGCAGTGGCGTAATAACATGACGGATGGTTTTCCTACCAGAACATACCAATACAGCTGTGGGGCTGACATACAGGTATGTCACGCTCAGTTTGAACAGGTCTCTATATACTGAAGCAAATTTATGATATACGATGTATATATTATGTATGCTACTTTCACTTTCATTTTCCCTTTCAGCGTAACTCTTTCCAGGCATTTTCAATCTTCACAGCATTGATCTTCGGTCCGGTTGTGATATTCTTGGCGGGTACTGAGCTTTTTTTTAGAGTAAGTCTGACCCAAAGCGACATTTTTATTCTCTGACAAAAGGATTCGCTAGTAGTCACGTTATAAAATTATCTTAAATTTGTATACTATTTAACAAACCGCCGATATCCAAGGGTATAAACCATCATACGCATTACACAGGGATAACAACTCTTCGTATGAGATCTATATTTCACATTAAAACATTACAAAAACGCATAGAAATATAATATATATAACACATTACCACAAAAACGGCAGTTATAGCTTTTATTCTGATATCTGAGCTTGTCATGGGATAAAATGACCTCCATAGATGGCTATATTCTGTAATAATCTCTTAAACAAGGACTAACTTTGAATGTAGAAATGGATTGAATAACCATTGGTAAGTATGGGAAAATTGTTGCTTATTCCAGGAAAATTATTTTATTTTGTTTGGCCAAAATAAACAGTTATTATCCCATAAGTACATGAACCACTTCTTGGGCGAGTTGAGTAGAGTACGGTAAAGCTGGTGACTATAAGAGTACGCTGGAAGCAAAAAGACGCGGGTTAATTTGTTAAACTGATCGCATTCGGCGAGGGTTCTCACGGAGTTGGGTCGTTATACGTAGACCTGTAGTTTCATTGGGAATGAGCACTAGATCTAAACGACACCGCTACATCTACTGGCAATTGCAGTGTTGTAAATTTGTATATTATATCATTGTTTAATAGCTTTTATTTATAATTTACTGATTGTGTATAACCAATAAATGAACTAACGTCAGTAAAAAAAATCAGAGGCATATTTTAGTATTTAGTACAGTAGCCTTTAGGTTGGGGGACGTACCTGAAGCATGATTGTTTGTTTTTGTTGAGTGATTGCTTTCCACATACGGTGCAAATATAGTATGAGATAATTTTTTGTTAGCAGGATTATACTTAAATTATCAATTTCCGTGGATACCCCACACATTATTTATAAGGTTCCGATCTGGGGAATGAGCTGTCCACATGGGGTCAAGGTCTGGTTGGCATAACACCAATCTATACTATTATACATTACCTGTGCGTCAGTAGCATTATCATGCTAAAACATAAATGGGTGGTCATCGTCCGAAAAGATATTCTTGACAGAATTCCTTAAGTTACTTCCGGAATGGAACTGTGTTAAGGTTCACACAGACCACTGCCAGCTTGCCCATACCATGGTAGGCAATACACACTATACCATGACTTATGTGGGGTGGGGGGTGGGGGTTCTGTTGAATAGAGACTGAACATTGGAAAATCCTTTTTGGCAGCCGTTCTCCAAATCCCTCCACGTCCATCGCTTTTGAAAACGCTTAACCTGCTTTCGTCTAGGTCAAGTATCATTGTGAAGTTGTTGGTTGGTGTTGTAGAGCCGCATTTTGCAACCGACCGCATTTTGCAACCGGTTGCAAAATGCGTTCAGTTGCAAAATGCGCCTCACTCTCCTAAAGCCTGGGTCACACTGCGCTTGCAACCTTTTGGCAACCTCATTGCAACCTCAGTCGCAAGGAGGTTGCCATAGGTTTTTAAGAGGTCGCATAAGGTTGCTAACAGGTCGCCTGCGATTGCTGACACATGAAGGCCATTTTTGTGCACCGACAACCAGAGCGACTAAAGATGAAAATTATCGGTATCCTAAAGGTTGCCTATCGGCCTCTTCTTGGTTGTCAGTAGGTTGCTATAACCAGTAGCATACCATTTGCAACTGCACGGTCGATTGACCGTATTTACTCGACTGGTCGCTTACAAGTTTTTTACCAGTCGCAAATAGTCGGCAGCAGGTCGCAAGAAGGTTGCAGTTGTAACTGCATGGTCGATTGACGGTCTTTAATATCTTGGTCGCTAACAGGTTTTTTACCGATGGCAGGCGTTCGAAAATATGTCGCAGGAAGGTTGCAAGCGACTGCAATGAAATAGGCGTAGGATGGTGGTCTATTTGGGCAAAGACTTTTTCATAACTTGTTATGTAAGCCTTCTAAATATCAAGGTCATAAATTATAAAGTTTCAGAAAAAGAAAACATCAATTGCATTTGTTGGCAATATTTTATACAGATTGCCAAGGCTTTCATATACCAGGTATTTCACACCTACGAAACCAAAAAAAAAAAAAAAAAAAAAAAAAAAAAAAAAAAATGTGATGATAAAAGCAATGTACGATTTTTTTACGCTGCGTTTATTTATTTTATGATTTTGCGAAAATCATAGGTAAAATGCCGAAAACCTCAATTACATATCGCTGTATGTTATTTCAAATTTGCAAAGCCATATTATCAGAGTAAACAATGAAACAAATACACGAATGCAGAGAAAACGGAAAATAAAAGCAATTTAATCAGCAAGGTATAACTGCTATTTAATAT
Organism: Lingula anatina; assembly: GCF_051362555.1. Classification (NCBI taxonomy): domain Eukaryota; kingdom Metazoa; phylum Brachiopoda; class Lingulata; order Lingulida; family Lingulidae; genus Lingula; species Lingula anatina. The sequence goes on along the minus strand of NC_141774.1, from coordinate 14,353,859 downwards.
CATAATTTCAAAAATCAAAATTATCCACAAATAAATGAACAAATCGTAAAATGTGTCCAATAGACTTAAATAATAATAGTTTCAACACAATAATTTAACATCTTCCCAGTGCTTGGTATCCTCACTACAAAGATGAGAGTGTAAAAAGTACACGATGCGCATGACTTGTCACAATTTAATTACGTTGTATTGTAAGTGGCAAACGCGTAGGGTAAAAAAGACAAAGAGAAAACCACACATTCGGTTGCAAATCAGTTGCAAAGCAGTCGGCGACCTGTTAGTAACCGGTTGGATACCACAAGTAGGTTTTTCGGTCGCCAGGAGGTTATCGGTGCTGCACCGAAAACCGGCGCAACTGGATATTAACCCAGCGTTCATTTGGAAACCACTTTGCGAGTTGTTGCAACCGGTCTCTGATCTTTTTGCAACCGGTGACAGTTGCAAGTCGCAAAGAGGTTTTTTGTTCAGTGTGACCGTAACTGCACAGGCCTTGCGACCTCAAAGAGACCAATTATTTGACCAAGAAAATATTAAACAGCATTATGAGATAACTAATATTAAAACGTATGCAATTTTATGTTTTTTATTACAGCACTGGTTTCGTTAGGCGAGGGTGTAGTCTTTTCAAAAGTTCACAAAACATTATTGGTTCTATTTTCAGGAAAGAAATGAAAACTTCCTGATTTTCAAGTCGAAGTTTCTCCATCAAATGTTTGTAATCGCCTTACAAGGGGCGTCTTGCAATCCACGGGTTCACCCGGTATTTTCGAGTTTTTTTTTTTAACTCGTTTTACTTCTTAGGTCAACTAAGTCAATGATTATAGCAGTCCCGACTTTTTGAAAAGGAATCGTTTTACTAGAAAATTTTTGTCTTTTGAGAGGGGAATATATGGGAAAGCAGCCACTGTGACAATTTGGCAACATATATATTCTGTGCGACCTTGCTGCTACCAGTTGACAAGGGTTTGCTACAGTCCTGCAACCGGTTTTCGGCCACCAAGTGGTTGCAGACAGGTTGTGTATCGCTCGGCAAACAGTGTGCGACTGGTAACCTATAACTTGAAGATGGTCTATAAGAGGTCGCAGATACCATGCTGCAACCTTGTTGCAACCGTTTTGCGACTGCTTGCCGAGCAAAATTGGCCACAGCTTCTTAATTAGCTTGCAAAGTGATCGCAAGCGACCGGCAGATTTTGTGGTTGCAAAAAGGTTGCAAAAAGGTCGCAAGCGCAGTGTGACCCGGCCTTAACAGAAACCTCGCCAAAAAACGGCCATTGTGCAGACGTCTTTAGAAACATCGCTTGCCCTGCTCCTCCTAAATGTTGCAGTCAAGTTCCAATGTCATGAATTGTTTTTTTAAGAGGAAAGCGTCCTTTCTTCTCTGTGTGTGGTTTCATTCGGTAGACCTTACCCAGGCAGTCTTGCAAAGGTTTGTTAAAGTAATATGGCCTTACCCTCTGAATGGTACTCATGGGACAACTCAACCTTCTGGGTATTGGCTATTTGTCGGGTCAAAACGTTAAAAAAAGCATCCCTCTTGCTTAGGAGCCGCACATGGAATAATTCGTGTTTGGGCATTTCAGAAGGTACGCTATGGAAGTCAATGTACTACTATTCAGATCTCATTTACAGGATAATCAGTCGCCTAGTTGTTATTATAATAAAATAAAATTTACGGGTACTCTTGTTGCAATGTACATAATTAAAGTAAGTGTGGAACTTTTGGATAGAGGAGTATATATCTATACCACGGGTTTCAGCCATTATATTTCACGTTCAAGCATCAGCTGACAACATGTGATTATAATACCACGTGTATATATTTACAGATCGACGCTGAGAGTATATACTTGTTCGTGTTTATGGTGCCAGTGGGATTGCTGGGCTTTGCTGATTGGATATTAGCCATAGTGTCCGCCTCTGTGTGCTGTTGCTGCTCGACTATAGACCGACCAGAACCGGTATGTGTGGCCTTTCTATTCCAAAATACTAAATTTAAAGGGATAATAACTCGTATTAAATCTGTATTTCACAATAAAAACATTGTGAATGACTCATAAAAATATAATATATTCTGTTTTCCCACAACAACGGCTGTTATAACTATTATTCTGATATCTGAGCTTGTCTTTAGACCACGTGACCTCCATTGATGGCTATACTCTGTTAAAATCTCTTAAGAGATTTTCACAAAAAACCAATTTTTTTTATAAAAAAACCAGTGACTAACTTTGAATGTAAAAATGGATTCATTAACCATTGGCAAGTATGGGAAAATTATTGTTTACTCCAGGAAAATTCATTTTTTGGCCGAAACGAAGAGTTATTATCACTTTAAGTTAGAGAAGTATTTTGTCAGCTCTGTTATGTTATAAGGGTGATGTAAATGTTTTTTTCTGTCAACAGCTTAATATTGAAATACTTTTTACTTCCAATATTTCCAATATATCCAATAAATGTTGGAGGTCAAAACTATTTCAATATAAAGCTGTTTTCTGAAGAAAAATCACTTCATTTTGATTTTAAATGAAGACGACATTTTATTGATTGAAAGTAACGATTTCTTTTTTCCAATTGGTATATTTAATAGTTAAACACACACGCAAACACACACACGCAAGAGAGAGAGAAAGAGTGAAATAGAGAGATAAATTATATACATTTAACATTTTAGTTTGGGTTTTTGCCATTTCAGCAAGTCATCTTCGTAGCGGAAAGTGAGCCGCCTAAGCCCAACGTCACAGTGATAAGCACCGTTCAACAGCAACAGCAACAACAACAACAACAACAACCGCTGCCACCGCCGCCTCCCCCCATGGGATACAACCCACCGTATGACCCTTACCATCCCGGCGGAGGGCCGTCCTACCATCCTCCAAATTACCAGCAAGCTGTTGCCGAAGCTAACTGGAGTGAAGAAAAACCGAAGCTTCCTGAGGCATTGCCCACGGAGAAAACAACTGTCACTAAGCGCCCTCCGAGTGCGCTGACTGAAAAGGAGAAATTAGAGGATGAAGACAGTGACATCGAGGATGATGAGGTAGAAAATGCTGTCGCCCCGGTTCATACCGGTTATGGTATGGCACCGCCCACTGAAACCAAGCAGTAACAGGACTCTGGCAGTTGTTATGACAACGTGAATTCCATTGTCAAACTCAGAACTCTTATATGCCGTCTGCAAAATCAAATAACTAGCACATGTACATAGCAATTTCTTTTTTATTTTAAACAGTTTATGAATTTTTAACATGCGGCGCACTCAAACACGTCAATGGCTACTTTCCCATTGAAACTGTCGTTCTACATACATTATGTAGATTGACCAACTCCTCAGGGAGTCCCGTGGAATGTAATATGATTGACTGAATACCACTCTACCTCGAGCAGCTAGGGGTGATAAACTATCGTGTGCGTTCGATCGCACTCAAAACGAAGTGAAAAATCTTCCCGAAGCCGAGTAAATCACCCCTTAGCTGCTCGAAACCCCCCCGCGGCGTCGGATCCATCTTCGTAGAGCGACAGTTTCTGTGGGATCACACCTTATAAGTCGTTGATTTACTCTTTGATCTACTTTTTTTCACTTTGCAAATGATGCCGTAGTTCCTACAAGGTCGAGATGTTCTGCTGTACTATGCCTAACACCGTTCACTGTTTGAATTCCAATATTATCTTGTAACTCTCTTGAATATATATAAAAAGTCACTGGTGAAATTAGGAGCTTAGAACTCAAAGTTATGTGTGTGTGTATTTTTCCAACAATTTAGAGGTGGAATACTGATACTTTAGGGATTAACAAAACTGTTCTTAGGCTTGTGGAGTTTAAAATAATCTTTTCTGTTAATTTTCGTTCGTGCTGTATCGAGTCTAAAATCGTGGTGTGCCTTATATAAACGTTCCTATAATATGGATCTACAAGCTTATTTCGTATAAATGTATACAACATGTAACGCCCCCAGCTGCAGAAATGACAGGTGTTTTATAGACAGGCTAGTTGGAGCTCAAATTTTATTTTAACAATGTGTGAACAAAGGGGCATTATCACAATTTTTCCCACAAGGGTATTCTCGGACATGTGAAATTATATCTAGGAACCGTGAAATGATCACCGACCAACATGAATATACTTGTCCTTGGTTTATATTAAACTGGACCGTTGAAAAGTCCACGCTGACGTGACAACCGATCTCGTGGTGGTTATACATGTACATGTACACCGGAGTAGACCGAAAACGATTATTGAATGGATTGCGCCCTATTTTGTCGCTGTTTTGAGGGCACGTGGCTGGACACGGTTGCGTTCCCTGGTGTGGAATAAAAGAAGTATTAACTTGTGCAGTTAAGGCAAATGTATCGTTAACTTATTTTCATAAATGGCGTAAAATATATACACAAAGCAATATTTTGTATTCCAGAGGTATATGTACAGTATATGTGTGTGAAATTCAGAGAGCCAACTATACGGATGATTTACATATAACTGAAAATAAATAAACATAATATGTGTGTGGGGTTTACTTATTTATTCAATTTAAATCTCTCTCTCTCTCTCTCTCTCTCTTGAAATGATACACTCATCATTATTGTGCTATGCTTCAAGCAACTCCTGACCAAATATCGCTAGGGTTTAAAAAAAAAATTGTGTTGTACACACGTACTAAGAAGTTTGCCGTGTATTGCCTAGCCTACCCTCAGCAAAACGCACATATTTTCAGAAATAGTGATTTTAGACGGTAGATTCACTCAGAAACAAAGGCAAACTAATTCGTTGCCGATAGCACCAGCAGATAACAGCACCATACAGAGTCTGATTAAAAACTTTCATGGCAATTGAAGAACTTTTACCACTGTACAATGGAGTCTAAAAAAGCACTTGGCACAAATGTGAAACTGCCCAGTGCAAGGCCAAGAATTCAATCAGTATTATCAATCATATTATCAGATTCTACATAAATTGACTGACAATATCACTACTCAGTATGTTTTAACTAATCTCTTAATCCAAAATTCCTATCATCATTTAATATAATAATGCAAAATTATTTTTTCAGATTGCTATTTATTTTAAATTTTAATGCTGCAACTGTTCCCAAATAATCTTGTAGAAAAGGAAAAATGCAAATAAGAAGTTGAAGACCAATTTACCTACATTATTCAATTATTTGAATATAAAAAGAATAAGATTACGATTTAACAAATTAAAATAATCTTTCATGAACTCTTTCATGAATAACATATTAAACAAATTTAAAGTTATAAATTAGTGGTAATGGCAGCCTTATCACTTTATACCAAAGGGGCTGTCGTGGCTGCGTGGTAACTCTGCTGACATACATGTACATATAGGCGGACTCTCGGACGCTGGTTCGAGTCACAGCAGCTACCGTGTCATTCTTTTTTGCCAGAATTAATTTTTAAAAATTGCCATTGATTACAAAAGTCCTTTTAACGGGCACACGTTTTGTTTTTTTATGCCCCTCCTTTCATATCTTGGGAACTTGCTTCTCAAGACTGTTCATATGTTCATACAGTACCCAGGGCAAGTCAGCAGTCGACATTTGAAAGAGTAAAGACTACTCAATACTAAAACTGCCGAGGTGTGAACAGCTGTGGTCGTCTTCGTGCTCCAAACGAATAAAATGTAAAATGTTAACGATAACTCTAACATAAGTTGGTCCCACTGAAAAAATGTGGTACGCACAAATATTGCGCCACTGATACCACAGCAGCTCACAAGATTTTTTCACCCTGCTCTTGTCAGGAACGACATCGAACTTCTTTGTGCTCTGTAAGAAGATAAACGTTCGTATTGCTGATGTGTCTGTGAAACCAACTGCTAGTATGAGAGACCAAGGTGTATTTGTTTGATTCAGCCGGTTTTTTTTTTGAAAGGCAAATTAACAATATTTGTAAGTCAGCACCTTTTTCACTGTGGAGATTGGGCAAGATTCGTAATTGATATATAAACAACCACAAAGTAAGTTCATGCTCTTATTACCCCAATGCCTTATTCCATATTGAGCAGCTAGATTAGTAAAGAAAAGATAAAAACAACACCAAAAGCTAGAACATATTACCCCTGTCTTAAAGAGCTACATTGGTTCTTAAGAATTTCATTCGAAGTCTTATGTTTTAAAGCTTGGATTCAGCAGATAATAATAATTGGAAGTTTGTTCCGCAATTTTGTGGCATTAACAATAAAAGTCCCCTCTCGATTTGTTACATAATCTGTCGCTCTATTTCCCAGTGGATAAGTATAAAATTGCATTTAAAATAGTTTTAGCATGCCTATGCAGTTCAAACTGATAAATGAATTCGGCAATGTAACTTGGCGCAACTTATCCACTGGGAAATAAAGCGACTAATTATGTAACAAATTTTATCGAGAGGGGACTGTTATTGTTAATTGCCACAAAATTGCAGAACAAACTTCCAATTTAATTATCTGCTGAATCCAAGTTAAAATATGGTAACGTGGACTTCTAACATCATCGAATTCGCATTAAAATAGTTTGCGATTCTGGCAGAAGAATGCAGCTGCGAGTACTCAAAAAGTAATTAACTTGCCATCGAGACAGAAGAACTGGTTGCTTGCAATGTGACATGACGTGAGTTATACGGATAAAAAAATGAAATAATAACATAATACTTATAATTACGATAATAATATTAATATTAAAATAAATAAAACAAGATACTAATGATAAAAACTACAACAACAACAACGATCGTTAATAATAATAATAATAAATAATAATAATAATCGGACCCACTTAATTATAGGTATGTGCTGATACCTTAAACACGTCCTGAATATTCACATTGTACATAGCGTCAGGTAGTTGTATCTCTGGTGGCGCTGGCTCCTCCTCCCCCTGTCTGTGCTGGTGAACGTACTTGATGACCTCGGCTTTTACAACTGTTTAATAACTGATAATGATAAATTATACCATCTGTTTCACAGACGTTTTTAAGCTGATTACAAAATAAATAAACAAAAATATAATACTCAAACAAAATAAATAAACAGAATATTATACTCACTGACATATGTATATACATGTATCGACATTTTTTTGGCTCAACACAATTGCCCGGTTTCAACTAAAGCACTGAGAAACACTGCTCAACAGATCGATAGTTTTGTGAAATGTGTTCCTATAGTATTGCACTGGGGGAAACGGGCTTAAAAGATGGAGAAGAGTGAGATGAAGGAGGTTATAATAATAATAATAATAACAATAATAATAACAGTTTGTGTGGAGTAACCACAATACACAGACATATGGGTTGAAATGGTAAGAATAACGATTATTAAAACAAACAAATCAATAAACAAAGTATTATTAATAGGATAATACAACAAAAATATATTATTCGCTTATACTGTAAATAAAGTATTCATTACTTGACTGAGAGTAGAAATATAAAGACTGAATAAAGAAAAAGAAACCACCCAAACACAATCGATATGACGGTAAAGTTGCAAAATAATACCTGTACTGACGGGTCAGTGACATAACACAGCTTGCCCTGGTGTCACACCACGTTATTGTATTCATATCACTGTTTGTTAAGTTCGAAGGTTTCTCGATACACTACGGAAATTAAAAGCTCAGTTCATGTTATTAATATATTATTTGCTAGTATGGGATTACGCAGTGGCGTTCAAGTGAATTATCGATACACTCACCTGTTTTTGTTTTTAATTAACGTCCATTCCAAAATGCCGTTAAATAAATCCGATAGTTTAACGTAACTCTATTCTTGGTCCACACGTTGCCTGGAGAAGTCAAATAGCGGGCAGAGTGCATTGACACGCCAGTTGTTATACAGTGTGTTGACCCAGAGACCGGAGTTATGCATAAATAGATTAAAACACCAAGCTACCAGACGAAAGTATAGTGTATATAGAAGAACAAAATATTTAATAAGGTTTAAGAAATGATACTTGGATGGCAGATAAAAAGAAAACAAACATTTTAAAAGTAGAAAAAAACGAAAAGCATGCACTTGTAGCATTTTTTTCATGCGGAAAGCATGCCCGCCAAAAGGTATTGGGTAGGTGGGGGGGGGGGGGGGGGGGCGGGGGGGGGGAGGATAACGCTGGGCGTACTTAGAACACCAGTAGACAGAACTCAGGCTCTGGCTGACCTTCACTATGATCAGCAGCACTGTCCACAACGTTAACTGTACGAAATATTCATCTAACTTTTTAATTTTTTGTGCTTATGTCCGAGTATATGTTTGCGTGCTCGTGATGAAACCTCACAAGCCTTCTCTCGATGTTTGTATCCGCCTTTGACATCATGATGAGATACCCAATCCACTGTTGGTCGTATCACATATTAAATACAGTATACATATATCCAAATCCAAACTGATGCTCAATTCAAACTTACCAAAATCAAAGTCTCCCCTGCATTCGTAATCGTCGTATGGGCCCCATTTGGAATCGGTTGTAACTGGCGCCCCGCTCCAAAATATCCACCATTCTTCAGGGTCACGTGATATGCAGGAACAAGAAAAGACGCAACCGAGGTTTGCCAGAGCCAGCAGCAACAGTGCTGATAGTGTTCTAAATGAAGCCATCCTAAACAGCATGAGGAAAAGTATTTTGTCATCCAGAGAAAGAAATGTATGGTTAACAGTTGAACGAAATTTCGTAAGGATTTTTACTGGCATAGAATATCTCAGAAAACTACTTGAGTTTTCGATTCTGTATTTTGATTTATCAGTTTCAATTTCAGCGCTTATGTTCAGTACAAAGTGTCTACTAGAGCATACGCATATACTATGTATACCATTTCCACCACTATGTAGCTCTCCATCCATAATACTTTTTTTATAATTATTTAATTTACATTTGATTAAGACTGTGATTTACGCGTTTCAAAGTGCCATGTGGTTATCATTTCATGTACAAAAATACTGCAAATCTTTCCCACGTACTTCAGAGATATGAAACGATAAAATCCCTCAAATTATAGCATCTAACGAGCATATTTCCTCCTGAAACGCCAGGGAGACATGATGTCCTAAATGGATGGTCATCCATTTACAGCTTAGTTGTTTATTTAATATAGGTACAAAACATCAGGCTTAAATCCAAGCAGTGGTTTGCAAGAACATGTGTACATTAGTAAGTGACAGCATGCAGCGAATAAGAGCGGGGAGTGTTTTGTAGTGTCACTTTAGTTGATTGACACGACCTTATTGTACTTAAGCGAAGAATGTAATGTAGACGGAGAGAACGATGTAAGAGGTTGAAACGATGAGGAATAAACTGTAGATAGCGTAGTTAGAAAGCGATAATAAAAAATATGGGAAAACATGAACTTGTTTAGTTATTACCTCGCGTCACCAAGACAAAGTCAGTAACCTCGTCACACATGTACTAATTTTTTTTTTCTTTCTAAAAATCGGCTTTGGCGCGAAAAGCTCGTAAAAATACCAAAAGTTTAAACCTATTAAAAACGCTATCCTTGACAAAATGGCTTTAGATTAAAACAACTTTCTAGATACATTTTACACACGTTGCCATCATTATACTCCACTTTTAAATTTTCCACGCAGTTTCTGGACGTAATCAATGGAAACATGAAAGTTTGCTATCATGAAAAGGAAGAAACCATACAAAGTCACGATACCAAGGGTATTAAAGAAACCAATTGGTAACGTTCGTATTGACACGCATTTAATATATTCTGTTTGTTGCATAAACAAAATAAACTCCCCCATTCTTGAGCATTACACGTCTTTCACGTTTAGATAAAGTGCTATGAGAATTGAGTGGCTGAAATAGTTTTCTAACGCAAGTGAATCGTAATCCTTTTGTAGTGGAAAAAAAAAAGCGAGTAAAAACATCTTATATAAATTATCAATTAAAATGCCTTAAATGATTTTTTAGAAAATAATTTAGCATGATATTTGTCAGTAAAACGTTATATTGGATACACGAATTTGTAATATCAAGTGAACCGCGAAAAGAGGACACAGAAAGTGAAAAAAAATAATTGAATAATCCATAGAAATATATGATTCTGCAAAGCGATATTTAAAAAAGAAATGAATTGACTAAAGTTACGAACTTTTTGTGTCAAATTGAAAAAAAAAAATATTATAATGTATCAAACGTGTGCAGCATTAAACATATTCAGAATTTCATTAGTCTTAACAATATCGCTACACATTTGAAGTACAATATGAGCATACATACCTCGCTAGCAAAGATGTCAAGACTATCCGACGCTGCAGTAACGACTGGA